>NC_062577.1:14347976-14661428 GCF_022837055.1 Prionailurus viverrinus
AACTTACACGCTGAGATGCAAAATAACCATAACATTAAAACTGAGAAATAGGTCTTCTTTTTTATGGGTATGATAATAGATGTCAGAGGATCTCTCATGGTGAACACTTTTGGGAGACATGCAAAATGTGTCAGAAGATGTGCCCATCTCTGACAGGACATGTTGAAATCAGACCATACCCCTTGGGGGGCGCCTGGGTGGCTCAGTCGGTTGAGTGTCCAACTTTGGCTCAGGTCACGATCTCACAGCTCGTGAGTTCAAGCCCTGCGTTGGGCTCTGTGCTGACAGCTCAGAGCCTGGAGCCTGCTTCGGATTCTGTGTCTCCCCCCACCCCCTCTGCTCCTAACCCACTCGCATTCTGTCTCTGTCTCTCTCAAAAATAAATAAACATTAAAAAAAAAAAAAAGGAACATACCCCTTGGAATCTTTGGCCAATAGATTCACCAATGAGAGCTACTCCTACATTGTTTTCTTATTACTTATTTCTCAGTCTATTTGCCTTGCTAGACCTTCATGATTCCTTCTCTTGAGGAAAGGTAGAAAGTAAATTCACTTCCCTATGCTGAATGTCCAGTGTAGTTTCTGGCACATCAGTGTTCTCAGTGCCTGGTAACTTCTTGATTGAGAACCAGATGACTGCTGGAAGAAGCATGGTATGTGTCTGACTGACATGAACAATGCTCCTTGTCGTATGCATTTTCTGCATTATTTCTTTTTATCTACATCAGCAGTCTGCCTTTAAGGTATAGGTCACTATCTGGCAATTGTAGGTATTTTTTAATGAAAAGCCTCATTATGATAATGTTTGTGGTATAAGGAATTTATCTAAATTTATATCCCTCTGATGAATATATCTTCAGTTGAGTACTCTCAACAAAACTATTAGATTATTCTTACGATGGGTAGAGTTTATAATTTTGCAAGGATTAGGCAAATAGCACACACACAGGAACAGATTGGGCACATGCCCCTCCCCCCCCCACCAAGAGCTTTAAAGCAGTACATTCTGCTCTATGGACGATTGCCTCCTCTGTAATCCAGTAGCATATGGCTAGGCTTGGGCAAGCAGGTGTCTGTACCCAATCTGGCATGTATTGTCTCAGTTCAGGTGCTCGGCCAGGCTGATGTTTTCAGCTGCACTGTGGTTGAAATTCTAAAGCCATAGCAGTTTACTCTGAAACCAATGTGCCTCTAGTCTAAAATGTGGCATTGTTGGCTTCTGGAATTATGTTCTAGTCTATAAGATGATAGTAAAACTTATTCTCACAGGGATTGTGATAAGCAAAGTGAAGTTCAGTTCTAAATTGTCATAAATGAAGTTAAAAAAGCTTTTTGTCTGTGTGGTGTTAGGTGGCAGAAATGTTATTATAAGTAAGCCCCAATTTCTTCTAGACACACTATTGCCTAGCTGTAGTGAATTGATGATTCCTTCATAGAAGTAGGTATATCAATCCTTTGACCCCTTGGAAAACTAGCAGTATGTTCTATTGGATAAAACTCTTTCCAAGGAATTTCTAGCTGGCTAGATTAAATTTGCCTTTGGTGGTATAGCATATGGACTTGTATCTTGATAGTGATTCCATTTAAATATATAGGAAAAGCTCGAACTGTGATAAATTATCTATTTTACACAACTAATCCTTCTTGGAAATCACAGAAAACCTGGGGTAAAATGCATGATGTTGGTAATCAGAACTGAGGAAAGCTTAACCACTGTGATAGTCAGGCCAAATCTAGGAATATCTGTATATCCACAGTCCTTTTTTTCCTGAGGGATCCTACCTATATCCTATCTGCCTGAGGATATCAACTCAAGACAGAACTCTAGGTGGCCTTGATCTAAATTGCTTGACCTTACCATCTGCATTTGACCGAAAGCAGTCAGGCTTTTTTGGAATCTGACCCATTAAATGACCTGGTACAAGTACTTTATATCCAACTCATGATGGTGACATAATGGACTGATCAGATCCTCTCTTTTAGGAAATTTTAAATTCAAGGTAGAGAGAATTATTTGATAGGGACAGAAGTCAAATACTTAGCCAGAAAAAAAGGTAG
Source organism: Prionailurus viverrinus (assembly GCF_022837055.1). Lineage (NCBI taxonomy): Eukaryota > Metazoa > Chordata > Mammalia > Carnivora > Felidae > Prionailurus > Prionailurus viverrinus. Next base: position 14,350,035 of record NC_062577.1, read on the forward strand.
ACAAAGATGAGTCAGTAGAAGCTGTAAGGAAGAGTGATAAATAAGTAAAAGCTAAGTCATGAAATTTTCAAAAAGTGTGTGCGTAGGCCTACAGATATTTTACTTCATATCTGCAGGGGAAGAGGATGATCAACAAATTACCACTGCGAGAGGCATAAGGAACTAACCAAATTTTTGCACATCTGTCTAATCCTGGGCAACTTGAAATCACAACTTGAAATCCTCAGTCTGTGTTCCTATACTTTGCATGAGGCCCAGTGAAGCTGCTTTCCATGAATTATCATGAGGCCCAGCCACACGGCATACCTTGTTCCTTATTTTCATGTGGAGCCTATGATAATGCCCCCTCTGACCCTCCTCCCTCACACACACAACCTCACAGTTACTGGAGATGACTTGAGTCAGTCTCTGTTCTTTGTAGCCAAAGGATCCTGATTTACACACCTGCTCTGTGAGTTCATCTCTTATTATGTTGGCTGTGCAACCAAGGCGAGGGCTGATGCACGATAGCAATTTCATGCCTACGTCGAAAGTGTACAGACTCTGAATAGGAAAGGCAGTTCACCTCTAATTGTTTAAGAAAGTTGACGGGGTACAGGGAGGGCCCAGAGAAAGATGGGTAACGCTGATGCCATAACATTCGAGGACACTACATGGAAATGTGCATTTAGTGGGAAAAAAAAAGCATAGGAACAATATTTTTTTCTTTGCTCACTGCTAAATTATGAGTTCCTGAGGCATTCTTCTCAATGTGCCTCACCAATGCCCAGGAGGGGGCTTTGCACACAGCGGGTGGAGCACTAAATTGGTCACATGATGTGGCCCAGCCATTGGTTTGTTTAGTATCGGCTTTGAATTCGCTGGTAAAAATATACTTGTCGGCAGACTAAACTGTTAACTGAAGAGACAGACATGAATCAGAGACAAGAGTAGGATTTCCAGAAGCTTCTGGGAGAGGTAGATATAGACAGTGCAAAATAGTCTAGAAACTAGAGGAGCTAATTTCAAAGAGCCAGATAAGAAACTGCCTTCCTCATTCAGGGTACAAAGGACCAGAACATACTGTTATCAGGAACATCTGCAACCCACAGTACAGCGTAGCCTTTGGCCAGAGAGCATGATGTAAGGAATGGGTAGTGGAGGAGAACTGGCAAAACACAAATTCTGGATTCTAGTTTTAAAATGGCAGAGCATATATGGCATTATCTTCCTTGTCTCTCACAAAGCATGCAACTGCACTAGGAGAACAAAAAGAAAAAACATGAGCCCCACCTTTAAAGAAACTAGACTTGCAACCCCAAACCACAGTATGCAATGAGGAAGAGACAAAGCCAGTTGAAGAAAGATAACCACAACTGCACATCCCAGACAAACCAGTAATGCCCAGTTGAGACTAATGGGAGCCAGGGTGCAGGCTGGCAGCAAGAGCTTCCTTGGCCCTGATTAGGCAGAAAGAGGAAGCAGGGTAATGCGCTGAAGGGAGAATCACACGGAAAAGATTGAAAACACAGGCAAAAGCTTACCAGGAAAACACAAACACTAGAGTAAGATTGCATCTTTAACATCAGACATGATTGGGTTTGGAGGAAAAAGCTTTAAATAAGGCAAAGAAGGATGATTCATAATAGCAGTATACTACCACCATCTATAAGGAAAACCAACAGGAAATACGAAATTTCCTACAGGAAATACTTACATGATTGTGGTAGGAAAATATTAATTCACTTCTCTTAGTCCAGGAGATCAGGTAGACAAGAGATAAGAAAAAGAAAACCCAAATAAAAATAATAAATAAAGCAAATACTTGGTATTTGCCACTTTGTGTTCTGAAAGGTAAGAATAGACCTTTTTAAATGCTGAATAAAACATTCACAAAAATAGCTCAGAAAGGAAATTGAATGAATTTCAATAGGTGAAAGGAAGGCATACAGCATTCTCTAATCTTATTGCAATAAAACTAAAAGTTAAGGATGTTCTAATTTATCATTTGAACATTTAAAAATTTTTATTTAAATAACTCTTGGATCACAGAGGAAACCGAAGAGGTTATAAAAAAGCTAGGGAAAAAAGCACAGTGAAAACACATCATTCTCAGAACCCATGGGACACAGCGAAAGCAGAATTCAGAAGCACCTCTCTTACTGAAGAAAGAAAATGAATATCTAACTCAAAAAGTTAGAAAAATGATCAACAAACCTTAAACAGCAGAAGGTAGGAATAAAGATAAAAGTTAATGGACTGGGGGCACCTGGGTGGCGCAGTCGGTTAAGCATCCGACTTCAGCCAGGTCACGATCTCGCGGTCCCGGAGTTCGAGCCCCGTGTCAGGCTCTGGGCTGATGGCTCGGAGCCTGGAGCCTGTTTCCGATTCTGTGTCTCCCTCTCTCTCTGCCCCTCCCCCGTTCATGCTCTGTCTCTCTCTGTCCCAAAAATAAAAATAAACGTTGAAAAAAAAAATTAAAAAAAAAAAAGTTAATGGACTGGAAAAAGGAAAATTGATCAGACTAATAAATAAAAGAGACAGTTATTTAAAATAAATAGGTAAATCTTTAGCTAACCTAATAAAATTAGAAAGTGGGAGGGGAAGATAGCATAGATGAGAAATAAACATGGGGAAATGGCAGAAACAGAAAAGAATAAAAGAATCATAAACTATTTTGCTCAATCCTGTACAAATTGGGAACCTGCAAGAAAGGATGATTTTTCAAGGAAAACAGAAATGATCAATACTCATCTCAGATAATTAGAAAATCTAAACTATCACAGAATAACTTTCACCCCAACCCCCAGCCCCCTCCAGAAAAGCCTGAGTGAGGCCCAGGTGATTTAACAGGTGGCTGCTATCAATTTCTCAGGAACAGATGAGGCCAATCTTCCCAAATATATGTGCTTTAATAAGTATGGCGATCTCTGAGAAGAGACAAAAATTCCCAAACAGTTGTTAGCCCTAGGGAATGGAGGTAGGACTAAGGGACAGTATTGGAAGCAAGTCTTAACTTTTTTCTACCTGTCTTTTGTGTCTTTCTATTTTATGCCATATGTGTATATTACTTACCCAAGTGCGAGGAATTTAGAATATATTTGTTTCACGTTTGGACAAGTTCACAAAACCATTTGGCTTTTGTTATTTTGTTCGGTTTACCTTGATTTTTTTGGTCGGTAAACATGTTTAAATGGCCTCCCTACAGATGTCCCACCCTAATCCTGAGAACCTGTGAATATGATGAGATCTGACTTCTGTGATTATGTTCCATATCACAGTTGACCTCAACATAAGGAGATTATCTTGGGTTATCTGAGTGAAGCTGACCTAACCCTATGAGAGCTTCCTTTGGCGGATGGCAGAGGGCAGTCAAGGAGATAGGAAGTATTGGAAGGTGTGACTGTGCAGTTGTGGCTTTGAAGATGGAGGAGATCACGGGAAGGAATGCAGGTGGTTCTGAGGAGCTGAGGGCAGCCCCCCGCCCCCCAGGTGATAGCCTTAAAGGAAACACTACTTCATTAGGGACTTAGAGACAGGAGCCATGTTCCCTCCAGTGGGACACAGTGGGATGGTGCAGAGCAGCCTGAGAGCCAGCGGCAGGGGGCCTCGCACCTCATCAGGGGCTGCATGTTCTCATTCAGTACAATATACTCTGCTGTATTTTCATTGTTTTCTCCAATTGTGCAGAAGTCCCATTTTATTATCTTAATGAAGAGAATAAATTTTTTTATGCCTGTCTCGTTTTTGTTTGTCCTTGTTCAAATTATAGTATTAAAAATAATTTTGGGGCATGTCTAGGTGGTTCGGTTGAGCGTCCGACTCTTGATTTCAGCTCAAGTCATGATCTCACGGTTCTGGGATGGAGCCCCAATAAGAAACCTGCTTGGGATTCTCTCCCTCTCTCCCTCTGCCACTGTCCCACTTACTCAAGCATGCTCTCTCTCTCTCTCACTTTCTCTCTCTCTTAAAAAAAAAAAAAAAAAGAAAAGAAAAAAGCATTTTTTTGATATTTTGGTTTTAAACATGTTTTCTGAGTGAAGAAGTTTGAGTTTTTTTTCCTTTGGATATCTTAGCAAATTAACGCTTACCTTTCTTTTTTTTTTTTTTTAATTTTTTTTTTCAACGTTTATTTATTTTGGGGACAGAGAGAGACAGAGCATGAACGGGGGAGGGGCAGAGAGAGAGGGAGACACAGAATCGGAAACAGGCTCCAGGCTCTGAGCCATCAGCCCAGAGCCTGACGCGGGGCTCGAACTCATGGACCGCGATATCGTGACCTGGCTGAAGTCGGACGCTTAACCGACTGCGCCACCCAGGCGCCCCAACGCTTACCTTTCTAAAGCTTTTTGGATGTATCTGACTTAGATTTTAAATTTGTCATCAGAACAGTTTTTGATCATGATAGCACAGCTAAATGACACTGTAACTCTTTGACTACTTGAGTTTTTTAGAGTTTTGTTCCAATGCCAGTTTTATTCAAGACAAATATAGTTTCCCTTTAAAGTGGTCAGACACTAAAACTTGTCTTTTAGTTAATTATTTGAGTTTAGTGGTACGAGAATCGAATATGTAATTTTCAATTAATTATACCTTTGTACACTTTTACCTGGAAGTGTTAACTCTGAGAACTGCAGAAAAGAAGTATATCTGTTAGAGAGCGTAGGGGGATTCCAGAATGTGGTGAATTGCTTCTGTGGTCTCTGTCGCTTCAAATTCGGAATAGAAAAGAACAGAACAGTTGCAAGCTAGTCGGTGTCAGAAGCTGAAGTGTATGAGCATCATCAGCAGGTACAGTATCATATATGAATCTCTGATACTGAGTTTTGATGCATTTTCTTTTTGGTTAAGTTACATTGTCCAATTCTCTTTTCCTGGACAATTCCCGGATCTTGTTAGAAGCCTGTTGAGGTCAGGAAATGCTTCTGCCTCATGTACAAAACACCACTGGGAAATGTGTTATAAAAAGATTTATCTATGATAGATGTGAAACCCACAAGGAAAACTTTAACAACTGATTTTAATGACTGTACAGGGTGTGACTAGCAGACAGAACATAGAGTTTCTATTTTGCTTTGATAACCACATTTCTTTAAAGAGTATATTGGTCCTCTTTAGCAGAAATTTGTTATTTTCCTTTATGAAATGCAGTCAAAATTTTTTAATGAGATCTTTCCAAAATGAACAGAACTATATTACTACTAATTCTGTTGTGGATTGAGACATTTACAACAGCAAAAATTATATTAATACTCTGTGCCAGAATATATAAAATTTATTCCTGGTGTCTGAATTATGGAAAGGTAATAATGTGTATAATGTGAGAATGCTGTTTGAATGAAAGCAGACATTTTCTCAAAGTCCAGTAATATTTTTATGTAATCAAAGACATCTTATATACAAAAGTATGGATACTGATGTATCTTAATGGATTCTGATTTAAAAGAAATTTCCTCTGGTGGGCTCAGATTTCAGAATTATGTGTAACTCATGAGTGCCACACTCCCAGGTCTCAGCTCAAAGGCTAGCTTTGCTCTAAAGCCCAAACCTGACCGTGGTAGGTTATTTTCAAAGACAATTCTTGATGAACTTTGCAAAAGGGAGGGAGGAACGGTACAGATCGTGCTAAAGTCATGCTTGGCTTTTTCCTACATTTAGGGTTTTCCTCTGGCATATTTACCTTGTGAATAATGCTTCTCGTGGGCTAAATATAGAAAGTTAGTCTGCCATCTGAATCCTCCACCTAATAACAGCTGTGTCAGAGGTGTGCTGATAATCAGCGACGACATGGTGGCCACAAAAGAGAAAGGAACTTGTGGGAACATAACTTTGAGGGTGTTGTGAATGTCTCATTTGGGCTGCCCCTGGTGAATCCAGCATCAGCACACTGTAGTTTGCTTTGAGTCATTTGGATCTCTGCAGCTTTGGGGTAGTATTGCAAATAGGTGGGGTAATGAGCTTATTTAATGGATTTCCTTCGCATAAATACAAAGTCTCAGTTTTATGATAACAATATTGACTTTATGGGGGTTTTTTGTTCACTGATTTGGTAGGAAAGCAAGTAATACACTTCCTGACCTAATGTAACATTTGTGTTTAGGCTGAAAAATGTCATAGATGGGTGCTCTTATTCATAAAACATTAGGGGTAGAGCATAGACCTTTCATTGTAAAAAGTGAGATGATTCCTTTAGAAACCATATAAATTACTGAAGGGAATTATGACCAAGAATATGTTTTGGGTGAATAGATGCCAACGCCCCATCTCACTAGATGATTACTATTCTAAATATTTTTCCATTAGCTAGTTTCAGCTCAGGAAATAGATTAGACCCTTAATGGCCTAAGCAACCAGGAAATGAGCAATATATTTATAGATTCCACCAGTGAATTTAAAATCAAACTTCTTGCCTATTAAAAATTATGACTAGGGGCGCCTGAGTGGCTCAGTCAGTTAAGTGTCCAACTCTTGATTTCAGCTCAGGTCATGATTTCATGATTCCTGAGTTCCAGCTCCACATCAGGCTATAGGCTGTCAGTGGAATTCTTGGAATTCCTGCTTGGAATTCTCCCTCCCTCTCTCTCTGCCCCTCCCCCGCTTGCACTCATGCTCTCTCTCAGAAGTAATAAATAAACTTAAAAAATTCTGACTATAATATTCAATATAAATGTGTTTTTTAACGCTTTTAAAAATGTTTCTCCCTCCTCTCCCATCCCAACCCTTTTGAAGATCTGATATTATCAATAAAGAGAATAAATTACCTAAAATCATATTTTGAGGAAAACCTGATTTTATATTAAGTATCAGGTATAAAATTACCATTGAGTCTAGGTTGTATATTTTGGTGATAGAGACTAATCCATTTCTGGTCTTGTTTTGGTAGTCTGTAGCAATTTAAAATCAAGGTGGCTATCATGGACCACGCTGATGGCCCCATTCAGGCTTAGAGTTTTTCCAGTCTCAATGGTGCTGGAGGAAGCATATTCCCACCTTATTTAACCATAATGGCTTAGCTGTGCTGTGTAGAAGCCTGGGAATGGCTGTGTCTTATACACAGACCGAAGGTAAGGTAGGCTTTGGCTTCCGTTAGTGCCCTTGCTTAAGAGGCTAGAGGGCTGATTCCCATCTTAACTTTGCCACTGAACAGCTCCATTTGGGGCCTGTGACATAAGCAGTTGAGTTAGAGAACCCCTGAAGGCCTTTGTAGCCCTTACATCACATGAGTCTAAATTCTGCCCGTGACTTCATAGAATCCTGAAGTAAGCATTTCATTCCCTTTCTGTGGGCCTTGTTTTCTGCACCTGCTAAACAAAGCCTCTTGAGAAAGAGGACTTTAAAAGCAATGAAAAGAAAGACCCAAATCAAGGACATTTTAAAATGGACTGAGGTCAGGGGCACGTGGGTGGCTTAGTCAGTTAAGCGTCCAATTCTTGCTTTTGGCTCAGGTCATGATCTCATGGTTTGTGAGTTCGAGCCCCACATTGGGCTCTGCGCTGGCAGCGCGGAGCCTGCTTGGGATTCTTTCTCTCCCTCTCTCTCTGCCCCTCCCCCACTCCTACTGTCTCTGTCTCTCTCAAAGTAGAAAAATAAAGATAAAAAATAATAAAAATGGACTGAGGTCATTATTTGTGTTTGTATGGGGAATGGGTGATTAATACATTTACTTTCATTATGGGTAGAAATTTCTTTCATTTTCTTCTGGAGCCTACTGATAAAAATCTGGGTTTCTTGAGTTTTTCAGTGTGACGCTCCAAATGTTTAGCACTCTGTTCAGTACATAGGAGACACTCAGTAACTATGTGTTTTCTTGAACTTCACTAAAATACCTCTTGAAAAAGTGAAGTTGGGGGCGCCTGGGTGGCGCAGTCAGTTAAGCATCCGACTTCAGCCAGGTCACGATCTCGCGGTCCGTGAGTTCGAGCGCCGCGTCAGGCTCTGGGCTGATGGCTCGGAGCCTGGAGCCTGTTTCCGATTCTGTGTCTCCCTCTCTCTCTGCCCCTCCCCCGTTCATGCTCTGTCTCTCTCTGTCCCAAAAATAAATAAAAACGTTGAAAAAAATGAAAAAAAAAGAAAGAAAAAGTGAAGTTGTATCAACTGCCTTTTTGTATTTGAATTGTTTCTAAGCCTATTTTTTTTTAAATTTTTTTTTTTCAACGTTTATTTATTTTTGGGACAGAGAGAGACAGAGCATGAACGGGTGAAGGGCAGAGAGAGAGGGAGACACAGAATCGGAAACAGGCTCCAGGCTCTGAGCCATCAGCCCAGAGCCTGACGCGGGGCTCGAACTCACAGACCGCAAGATCGTGACCTGGCTGAAGTCGGACGCTTAACCGACTGCGCCACCCAGGCGCCCCATCTAAGCCTATTTTTAATGGTGGATGGATGTTCATGCAACAACCCTTTTTTATTTGTTTATTTATACTAAAAAACCCAGGATAAACACGTAAGAAAACTTTTTCAAATACAAAAGTGTGAAACATACTCAACACGCCCTTCTTTGCCACCATTTGCCAGGAAGTCAAGTTAATCAAGTGCTATAAACCATCAGTCTAGAAGCCAGGTGGTTCTGTCCACCCCTGCCCAGGGAAGTTCTGTCTGCCCACCATCACCTGCTCTTCTAGGACCCCACCAGCAACACGGGCTCCTTGGTAGGAAGCACTGACTTTGTTCAAAGCTGTAAAACTGTAGTCATTACTTCTCTAGTTCCTGTTTTGCATGAATCCCAGGGACCGAGATCTGCAATTTGTGAAGCTTTAGTTTGTCACACTAAGCCACACTCCTCTAAAGGCATTACTTCTTTCCCAGTGGTTTTGCTTCTTCTTCCTTCTTAAGCTTTCTCCTTTTATCTTCCCCTCAGTTTTTAAAAATGAAATTTATTTTTACTTTTTAAGTTGCCTACCTCATCTGTAAATCAGGAACTAGATAATAATCTCTAAAGCCACTGCCCATACTTTATGAACCCTTGGGAATATATGTTTATGAATAAATTGTCATATTTATAATGTAATTTTATCAACAAATCATGAGTTGGAAATGTAAGTAGGGGGCAACTTTTCTTCTGCCCTCTCAGGTTATATGCCTGGGGGCCTATGAATTAAAGTGACAAAAGGCAGGGCACCTGGGTGGCTCAGTCCGTTGAGCATCCAACTTCAGGTCCAGTCAGGATCTCACACGGTTCATGAGTTCTAAACTGTCAGCACAGAGCCTGGAGCCTGCTTCGGATTCTGTGTCTCCCTCTCTCTCTCTCTGCCCTCTCCCACTAGCGCTCTCTCAAAAATAAATAAACATTAAAAAAATAAAATAAAAGTGACAAAAGGCAGATTAACAGGAAAAAAAGCATTTGTTTCTTTTGTGATATTAATATTTTTTTATGAATAGAGATTTCACAGTAAAGAAGTGAAAACCCAAAGAGACAACTGGACCTGGAGACTTATATACCATTTTAACAAAGGGTGACAAATTGTGGAGCAGTGATTAGACATAGGGAAAGGGGGTTTGGGCTTCAAGGGGGCAACTTGTGAGAAGGTAACTAAGAAATGTAGGAGGGAAACTATTGCCAGATAGGGGTTGTGGAGAGGGCACCTTTACAAAAGGAAATTTCCTTTACAAAAGGAAAATTTATACTCTGCTTTTAGGCAATTAGGGGCAGAGAGTTCCTCTTGTGTCTGCTGTTTCTCAATTGCCTTCAGCTCAAAATAATCTTTATGCATATTTTGTGGGATATTTTGGGGTGGCATATTCCGGTCCCCTTTATAAACATAAGAATCTGAGAACATTTTAGAACCCTCCTATGTCTGAAATTTTTTTTTTAATTTTTTTTTAACGTTTATTTATTTTTGAGACAGAGAGAGACAGAGCATGAACGGGGGAGGGGCAGAGAGAGAGGGAGACACAGAATCGGAAACAGGCTCCAGGCTCTGAGCGGTCAGCACAGAGCCCGACACGGGGCTTGAACTCACGGACCGCGAGATCATGACCTGAGCCCAAGTCGGCCGCTTAACCGACCGAGTCACCCAGGCGCCCCCTATGTCTGAAATTTATGGATACTACTTTATAAAGCTGATTGATCAAGTTGAAAAATATATATTTAAAACATATAAGTAATACTGATATATTAAACAATACCTATAACAATGAGACACCACAAGTAATTTGTCATTAACTGTGACTTTTCCAATTTTAAGAATATTTTATATCAAAACATCAAGTTGTCTACCTTAAATACATTACAATTTCTTTTCAATTATACTTCAATACAAAAAAATATTTAAATGTTCTGGTTTTCTGGTTGTAATTCACGAGGCAAAAACCTCACAGAGCCCAAGTGAAAGAAAGTTCACAGATATTAATGAATGACTCATTTATTGATAATTTTCAGTAGGGTTTGAGACAGTATCAGTAGGGACTGAAATTATAGAACTTATTTTAAAAAGTCTAATGGTTGGAGGTCAATTTGGGATTTAAAAATAACCCCTTTCCATAATTTTAATTTAGAAAGAGAGAAATGGTCAGGATTCTCAATGCAGAATAGTTTTCTCCCATAGGGAACATTTATTTGGCAAGGTCTAGAAAATTGGCGTTGTCACAACCTTGGGGGGATGGGTACTACTAGTATCTAGTGTATAGAGGCCAGTGATGGTGCAAAACATCTTAAAATTCACAGGACAACTTTGCACAAGAAAAAAATTTTTCGTGCCCAAATGTTAACAGTGACAAGTTTGAGAAATTTTTCTATGTGTGACTCAATAGAGAGTTCTACAGTTTGGAGTGCCTGTTCATGTTTAATTCTGGTAGGTGTTGAAACAAAACAGAGATCATTAAAACTCACGTCTTAGCCATGCATATCGTTAAACTGCTTGCTGACTCTTGGCATTTTTCTTGGCTTTTTACTCTTATCTGGACAATTAGATTTTCACAGAAGATTCTTGAGTTTGGTCTGAGGCAAACTACACAGAAACAAAAAGAGAAAGCACTCAAAAGATCCTACTAACTGGTATTAAGTGTCCCATCTGGGCAAGTTTAAAGGTCAACCGAGTAATTCTTTAATAGGTTATAATTCTTACATTATATTATGTTTCAGGGTGGAGTCATGGACATTACAGTAGCCTCTACCAAACATTTAGTCCAATGCCGTTCTTTTAAAGTCGAGTAAGAAGCTGCCTTTCAAAGCTCACAAGGTATTTGGTTGTAGAACCAATACAAGGCATGATTACAACCCAAACACAAGGCACATCCCTCTCCATCACATTTGTAAATTCTTTTATTAGTTCATTTATTAAAGCGGGCCCTCACTAGCCTCTGCATCGAGCTTTGCTCAATGTAGACTAAGAAAATTCAGGGAGGAACTGATTTTGTGAACAAGGGGATTGGCAGTCACAATCCTACACCATTTATACAACTTGCAACGTAATATTAAAAACGAGGAAGGGGAAAAGTGCAGGAGCAGGGAGAGAAATTTTCCCCTGAATCCACAGAATGGTAGAGCTGCGTTCCATTTCCTATCTTTTCTTTCCCCCACAACAGTTGACATCCTACAGTAATTTTCCGTTCAGTTATTTGCCCTTATCTTTTTTTAAAAAGTTTCCGTTATTATACCCAGTGGATTAAAGGGCATTCCTCTTTACTCACTGAGCTGATACAGTAGCATCTGTAAAAAGAGTTATTCTAAAATGTGCACCTTAAAGAACAAAATTTTCAGGGATTTAGTAGTTTAAGCAGTATCATGAAGCTGTATGTGTAGCTTTACTAATTTCATGTCACTGTAAGATAAAATTAAAAAAAAATTACAAACAGGGCTATGACTACCCTGAAACTGGGGATTTGAGGAAAATGCTGGTAGAGAAAGAGATCTGTAGAGATCACTGTTAGTAGTAGTAATCAGAGCATACTGATCTGATTTATTTTGAGATATTCAAAACAACTAGGCTGTTGAGTGTAGGGGTAAGTAGGATGATCACCATTTAAATAAAATTAAAATGTTAATATACTAAAGTAACATCCCACTTGGTGCCAGTGGAAAACAAAAGGTTTAATCACTATTGCAAAGATCACTAACCCTCTGTTATAACCTGATTAGCAAGTTAATGCTTTTTCCTTTTTGCTTTTCTTTTCTTAATGTTTATTTATTTTTGAGAGAGAGAGAGAGAGAGAGAGAGAGAGCCTGCGAGAGCGGGGGAGACACAAGAATCCAAAGCAGGCTCCAGGCTCTGAGCTGTCAGCACAGAGCCCAACATGGGGCACGAACCCAGGAGCCAACCCAAGAACTGAGAGAACATGACCCGAGCCCAACTCAGATGCTTACCCAACTGAGCCACCCAGACGCGCCAAATTTCCTTTTTGCTTTTCAAATACTATCCCTTAATTTTGCATTTATCTTTTTCCGAAAACTTGTTAATTGCATATGCTTTAGCCCTACAGAAGAAAACGTTACTTAGCAACCACCAAAATAACTAATAAGCCTGTATCTAGTAAGGGCTTAAAGGACTTATTTATTTTAAATTTATATACAGTATTTCTTTATTGACCATTGAAACCAAGAAGATGTTGTTTCACTTTGAGTTTCTTCTGATTTCTGCGTCTATTTTGTTAATTTACATATGGGCTTTTTATAGCAAAAGCAAAACAAAAAACAATATATTTAGTATAAATGCCTTTTTTCTCCCTTCAGCCTCTTAGTAATGTTTTATGTTCGTCATTTGCTTTCCAACATAATACCTTTATCAATGATATATGCTGGGTAAAGAAATGGTTTCTAATCATTGGATACAGAATTCTACAATATTCCTTTTCAATGCTAAGAAGCTATTTTCTTTTTAGAGGAAATACATTAAGGTTTTAGGAGAGGGAAATACTTGGAGATAAAATTGAAATGGTTGCTATTACCTATAATGGTTTTATTTTTTGGTTATTTGACTCAGAAGTATCTCAGAAGAGTCATGTGAGCCAAGGGCTTTGGGGTGGGAAGTGTTGCTGTCACATTGCAAGGTCCTATTGGACTCCTATCACGTAGCTTTGTTGTATTAACCTGCCAGAGGTTTGAGTCTGCCCACTATGACATGCAGAGATTTATTATTATCTAAATCTCAGACCTGTTTTCTTCCCTTTGCTTCTGTTCGAACTGCCCCAGGGTAAAGACAAAATACCAATAAATTTGTTTACTGCTTCCTTTATATTTTGTGGTGTTGTAAAGTTAAGAACCACTTTTTACAAACATATTAATAATGAAAAGAACACAGGCAATTTATATTAATGGTGCCAAGGCACTCTGCATTAAAGAGAAACAGTGCATGATTTCAAAGAGAACTTTTGTCTTGGAATGAAGCTCCTTTTACAAAATGGCTGCTTTACAGTTTTTTCTCATGGAGGCTTTGAACAAATTTATAGCCATTTCCTTTCACAGGAAAGAACTTCTGGGATATCATCTTGCACAATGGTTAATTACCCCATATGTATATACCATATATATATCTATCATATATATATCTATCATATATATATCATGTATATATCATATATATATCATATATATATGTCAGTAGGATTTTTTAATGGAATGCCTTCATTAAGATATTACCTTAACATAAAATAAAGTGGTTTTTTAAAAGCAATATTTAATTACTGATAGGTGAAGTAACCATAGAACAATTACCTACAATTGGCTAATAGAGGACTCTGTAAGACCACGTATACCATGTTCATGTCTCATTTATATTGTCAACCCTTGTATAGAGAGAACGGTGTGGCATAACTGGAGTTAGGTTTAAAAATGTTTGTAAAGGTGTATACTTAGTAAGTTATCTGGTAAAAATACATGAATGCTAAATAACCCAGTAGTTTAGGACAAAAATAATCTTAGAAAAGAGATGCATATGGGTGAGAGAGAGTCAGATAATGGGAGAAAGAATGGAGAGAAGGGAAAGAAGAAATGTTACTGTTGAAATTTAAAGACTGGCTTAAAAGTAAAAAGAAATTCACAAGTTTTGTTGAAAGTGAATAAAATAGTTAATGAAAACAGCCACTTGCTAATGCTTCAATTCTGTGTTCCAAGTGCAGGTAATGGAAAAACTCATTTTATTCTTTATGAAGTTTAATACCAGAACTTCTTGCTTAACGTTAATTTTTTATTTAGTCACCTTCATGGGGCAGTTTTCCTATAATATTCCTTTAGACAGCTCTCCCCTATTCGTTCAAAAAGAAAATAGAAAGCATGTATAAAACATTTAATTGTCAAATATAGAACTTTTCAAACACTGAAATTTTATTTTAGCTCTTAATTTTAACTTGTTCTACCCTAGTCATTTGACAGAGATGATCAGAAATAACATTTACCAGTTATTCACTAATGAGAATTTTTCCTTTGTTCCCTGTTTTTGTACTCTTTGGAGTATAGCTACTAGTAAGTAGTGAAATGCCAAAGAACTAGGTGGCCGTTAGGAGAAGCAAAATTTACATAAATTGAAATTCCCCACAAATCAGTATTTAATACAGATTTGTATTCAGTTTTACAACCCGATCATTTATGCAGATTTGCTAATAGATATACATCCCCCAAGTCTCAGCTTGTTACAGTGATTGTTGATTCACCATCATTTTAGTAATGATTAAGTGCTGGACATTTAGAATTACAAATCATAATCTCCTATTACATTGCATACTTAAAATTCTCCACAAATAAGTTGTCTCAAACAGACATTTTAATTTTTAATTTTTTTTATTTTTAAAGATTTTATTTTCATGTAATCTCTATACCCAACGTGGGGCTTGAACTCACAATCCTGAGATCAAGAGTCACATGATCCACCAACTGAGCCTGCCAGGCTCCCCTCAAACAGTCATTTTTAAATAAGGATGCGAGGTAGAGGATATGTATCCTTAGGCCTAAAGGTTGTCCTTAGAATTTGTAACTGAAAGTAAACCATTGGGCCCTGTGGGCACTGACATTCTCTCTTAACTTCTCGTTGTCTTTGAAGAGCAACGCATGAGTATGTTAGCTATTTTTAGTTAAAAAATAAAAATCATGATATTGGAGAGGTATTCTTTACGATGAGACTTTATGACAGTTCTTAAACCTGAAATGATGACTTTTTGGGAAAATGCTTTAGATTGAACATAAAAAATACATTCTTGGGGCTCCTGGCTGGCTCAGTCAGTAGAGCATGTGACTCTTGATCTCGGGGTTGTAAGTTCAAGCCCCACTTTGGGTACAGAGATTACTTAAAAGTAAAATCTTTAAGAAAAAATAAATAAAAATAAAATTCTTGTTGAAATAAATGAAATTGCTACCACTGCTACTAAGACCACTGTTAAAAAAGTATTAAGACCTTTTTATTACTTTTTTATTGGCCAATTAAGCAATTCACTGTTGCTCTCAAAGCAAACAAAATGCCAATATTTAACAACATGGAAGCTGCTGTTGACAGATCATTCAATCAAAGGGCTATTTTCTATTGTAGAAGATTGCTAATACATACATAACCCTTGTCAGTAGTTGCCGTTCAGTTTTCTTTTTCTTTACATTTGCAAATGCTTTATAAATAATACCGTTAGATGCAAAATGAACTTTTAGTTCCTATTTTCAATATACAACGATATAATATTAAAAGCAAAATACTAAGAGGGGTGCCTGGCTGGGTCAGTCAGTGGAACATGTGACTCTTGATCTCGAGGTCCTGAGTTCAAGCCCCACGTGGGGTATAGATCTTGCTTAAAAATATATAAAAGCAAAATACTAAGAGAAGAGAGATACAAAGTCCAGCTTTGGAAATTTTAAAGCTTCTATTTCAGGATCTCCACGTTGAGTTTATTTTCTTCTTTCTTGAATTCATCTTATAATGAACCTGTTGGGGGCTTGGAGGGGGATACACAGATCCTTTATAATCACATATTTCAGTCTTAATAATAGGTCTGATTTGCTAGTGACCTTAAATTGTTTAAACCCAGAGGACAATGGTTTACTCTTCTATAAAATGGGGATAATAAAACCAGCTTCATAGTATTGTTGTAAAAAACTACAAGAGAGTATATAGTTAAAGGCCCATTCAAGCATAGTAGATATTAAATATGTGTTACTTCCCCTTCTCCTCCTTCCCCTTTTACCCCTACCCATACTCAGTTGATATCGTTGAGATGAAATGGATTAACAGTTTTTTTGGTCAGGTCTAAGCTTCCAGATAAGCTGTTACTCTAAACAATTATATAGGATATTTCTTTTGACTCTAAGATACCGACGAACCATGGAGAATCTTGTTATAATACAATTATAAAGAAGGATTGTGTATTTCCACGCTAGCCCCTAGTAACAGTGTTTTGTTGATCAGGTTACAACAGATGAATATCAGTAGACAACAAATGCTCTCTTTGTTCCCTGTTCTTGTCACAATTGCTTAATTTAATAAGAGGTAATTGATTAAACTCAGTCTGCATTGTCGTCAGGAAACTGGAGAGGCAGCTAAACTGCAGGAGACTCCACACACACACATTATCAACCTTTTGTGTCCTCTAACCTGTCTCAATTATTTCTGACAGAAGGACACATGTAAATTACCAAATTGCTCCCAAATAAAGCAACACGTAGAAAGATTTAATTGCTTAGGGAAAACTGGTAGAGGATTGGAGTTGTGTGACAGCGTCTCTTTCTTTCTCTTGGATTTTAATTAATTGGATAAGGAAATAGGAAATGGAGACATTTGTGTTCTTGGATACTGAGGATACCCTCCCCCCCCCCCCCCCAGTTCTAAGAGTTACAATTCCATCTTCTCTTTGGTGTTTAGCAAATAATCTTGCCCCTCCAGACATCATTTTTAATATTGATAATAACAGCAATGAACATTAATCAAATGCTTTCTAGAGCCAGGCAGCTTAATAATGCTTTTACATGCATTATCTTATTATTCCTCATAACTATAGCACTATTATTATTTTCTCATTTTGTGGATGAGAAAACCAGGGGTGAGACAGCTTATGGAATTTGCTTATGGTCACAGAGCTAGTGTGTGGCAGAGTCCTATATTAATTACCCCAGGTGATTCTGAACTCTGAAGTCCTCATGTTAACCATTATAGGTCCTTCCTCTAATGACAAAAATGGAGGCTAGAAAGGCAGAAACTTTGTAGTCTTCAGTGACCGCCCTTGGCCTACACACTGTGTTTTCCAAATTTGTTGACCCGATATTTGAAACCCGCTGCAGGCCAATTCAAATCTGCCTTTGAAGCCTTATCTCCTACCGTACCCAACCGATGTCTTCAGTTCACGAGTGTGGCCAAGTTTATTTTATTTTCCCTGTAAAAAATGATTTCACTTCGCCTATCCAGATTCAATCCATGTCTTCCATGCAGGCTTTCCTGAATGCAGAGAGACTTTATACTATTCCAATCCTAAAGCCACTTACAATTGCATCACTTGACAAACGGCGCATTGTCTTCTGGGGTGGGGGAGGAGGACATGTGAGTGTCTGAAAAGCACTAGTGTCTGGCACATGGCTGATACTCCGTTTATGTTTGCTCCTTCCCTTATTGTCCTTTAGTGATGAAGGGCCTGCACTTGGGAGCCAGGCACACTTGTTGAATCTTATCAGCTCCATTTCTGATTGTGAGAATTGAGTCAAATCACTAAGCTTCTCCACACGTTAGTGGAGAAGCAGAAATAATTACAGTGCCTAGCTCATCGACTTGCTGTGAAGATTGAATGAGATTCTCTGTCTAGGACATGGTGAATGCTTACCAAATATGAGTTGCTATTATTATCATTAAAAGTTTTTAGGGTATTAGTCATTATTTATAACTAGATTATATGATACTATATGAAAAGTTTAGTAAGTCCCCCCATGAACATTACAGGCATTTAGTAAATGCTCTTGGATTTTTTTGTTTATTTGTTTTAGAGAATGCATGCACGTGCTTGCACTCACGTACACACACGAGTGGGGGAGGTGTGTGTAGATGGAGCAGGTGGAGCAGAGAGTGAGGGAGAGAGGATCTTAAGCAGGCTGCACACTCAGTGCGGAGCCTGACGTGGGGCTCGATCTAACGACCACGAGATCATGACCTGAGCTTTAATCAAGAGTCGGACACTCAGCTGACTGAGCTACTTAGGCGCCCCCACTTTTTTTTCTGTTGGTTTTTGAAAAAAAATTGTGATATAATTCATGTAGCATCAAATTCGTCAAGGTTGTTTTGTTTTAGTTTTTAAATTCCATTTAACATACAGTGTAATATTAGTTTCTGGTGTACAACATGATGATTCAACCCTCCCATACGTCACCTGATGCTCATCACAACAAGTGCGCTCCTTGATCCCCATCACATATTTCACCCATCCCCCACCCACCTCCCCCCTGGGAGCCATCCGTTTGTTCTCTATAGTTCAGTCTTTTTCTTGGTTTGCCTCTCTCTCTCCTCCTTCCCCCACCCCCCTTTGCTTCATTGCAGATTAATCAAGTTTTAATTGTAGGATTTAAGCCAAGTCCACCCCTGCAAGCTGTGTATATGATCTACTGCAGGGACCCGAGGGCCCCTTGGAAAGGGACTTATCCAGGCTGGACTCAACCAACCTGCAGGAAGAACCTGAGACAAATAAACATCTGAATGAAAACTAGTTCACGTTTTATTGCTGTTCCCTAAAACTACACTCTGGTCTTCGTTAAAAAAAAAAAAGAGAGAGAGAGAATCGAAAACATTAGCCTTGTGGAATGATTTGATTTGGTTGTTAGTAAAACTTTTCAAAAATTTATGACTTTTTTTAATTTTAAAAGTTATTTGCTTTAAAAATAAGGTAAAATTTCTGTAGTTACAATTGAGTTGTGTATTCTCAAAATGAGGCAAGATGAAGCATTCCTCAAATTTTTAGATGTGTCTGTAACCATCCTCAACACTGGAAGCCCTTATTTTTGGTTAGGTAAGGCTTAAGTGACTGTGTTGTGTTAAAAAACAGAATTCAACTGAGTAAATGTTAAAGATCTTATTGGCTTTTTCCAGTGATTTATGATCCGAACAGCATCCAATCTAGCAGATAGAAAGGAGCTCTGAGGAGTTTGTACCAAAGAAAAGACTTTCATAGGCAGAAGGGAGCAGGAACAAAGAAGTTCCACTAGGCAAAAAAGCAGATTGATTATTTCAACGGGGTCTATCAGGCGGATTACCCAACTAGTGCTGATCTGGTGATTTCTGAGTGACTAGAGATTCCATTTCTGAGAGAGCCAAAACGGTAATGAAGTCTCTGTTGGGTGACATGAGGCTTCGCATAAGTGGCTCCATTTGGGGCCTGTTGTCTTGTTTTTAACAGTTGGCTGTGGATTTTAGAGTTACAAGTGAGGTAAAAAGCTGATTGTTGTGAACTCTACCTCACCCCCATATTCTTTGTAGTGAGATCTGAATGAGGAAGTAAGATACCCAGGATAGCCGTTAGGCAAGTATTTATGCCCCACTGTTTTTTGTTTTTTTTTTTTTTCTTTCTTTAACTCTGGGGATTTTCTCTTTCTTAAGAATCTGTGTTTTCTGGGGTTTTGAATTTGCCTAGCAATTGCTATGAAAGATAGAAAAGATATGAGCTGAACGGCTGGAATTTGACACAAGAATAATGGTTTTCTTTGTTTACCTTTGCATGATTTGTAAAGAGTGCTAAGCTTTTGATTTTTTAATCTTTTACGTTTTGTTCTTTTTCCCTTTGTAAAAACTCCATATGTGTTACTGAACTCCTCTGAAATACAAAATATTCTGGAAATCTTTCTACTACTCACACTCCTGTGGCTTCTCATTCTCATTTTATCTCTTGTTCCCCCACTTAGAGGACTTGGGTTTTGTAATGTGCACTCTGAAGTATGACACCTACTTGGAAACTTGGTTTTCCGTGATTAAGAAGGTGCTTGTAGAGTTTTGTCTTTCTTACAGTTGTTTGTGTCAATGGCATGAACATTTTGTGAAGATCTCTTAAAATGGAGTCCTGCACACTTCAGGAATGGTTATGTCAAGATTCAGGACCATCTGTGAAGATGTTCAGGAGTGATTACACAGGCACCACTGGGGAGGGAAGAGACTCTCTAGAGAGCTCCACCTGTGCACGTGGGAGGCACAGAAGACCCTTCTGCCCTCTAGACCATATTTCTGCTATGGGCTTTTCTCCTCTCCATCCTACCCTGATTTTAGGGTCGTTGTGATGAGAATGTTCTACAAGTAGAACCCGACTCATGGGAAAAGGGTCTTTATAGCCACTCTTGTGAGATGAGATAATTTTTTAATGATGTGCTATCGGTTCTTAGTGTATTTGCCTTGGGCTTGAACATGACTGCCATTGTAAAGATGCTTTGCCGCATTGGGGGAGAACACAGAAATTAAAAAAAAAAAAGTTTGCAGCTTATTCAGGCTTTACCTGATTTTTGTTTTGGCTGTACCTAAATTTGACACGTGAGAACAGATGTTCTCTGAAGGCCAGGAGTGGTTTATTAAACTCCTAGTCATTCAGTGTGGCCCAGGTATGTGTTTGCTGAAAAGTAATAATCCTAGAAGAATGGCTGTAGAACAAAATCAGCTACCAGAGTAAAATCTTTCTATCTAAAATCTAAAATGGCACTTAAAAATCACTAAAGATATTTTATTCATTAACATTTTCTTATTTTAATGAGATCTGGAGAGGCTTTTGAAAATTACTTTGTAGCCAGTTTGGTCTGTAAACTGAAAGACTGTAAGGAATAACTAATGAAAAGTAAAACAGCTGTCATCGAATACTCTTCATAGGCAAAAGTCTTGATGTAGAAAATCCAAAGTAGGGTACAAAGTAGACTGCATTTGTTGGGACATATAATAGCAAACCCAGGGGGACTTCCTTAACATCTGGGCTTAATGTTACCTTTTGTTTTTTATTCTGATAGAGATGAAAAAGGTATTTCCACCTTCAAATCCCCGAATAAGCCTATTTAGTGGAGGGAAATTGGATACTTAGTTTTGGACTGTTTCTGAGCGCACAAACCTCTGATCTAGTCCATCCCTCTCAATTTACATGATCATGAGGAAATGGAAACCTAGGGAGGTTGAAGGACTTACCCTGGGACAGGCAGCTAGCTAGTTCCTGCTTGAACTGGCGACTAGCTATTGGTTACAGCTAACGCCGCGTTTTCTGCCGCCGGCTGGGTATGCAACCCCGTCCTGGTAAATTGTAGCAGCGAATGGTGCTACACCCCTTGATCTCAGGTAATCCCCCCCTGCCCCACGCCTTTTCTCAGGGGAGCTGCGCGGTGCGAAGTAGAGGATTGCAGGAGCTCACGCGCAGACTACCCTGGGAGATCCGTGGGATCAATTCACGGGGTTGCCCTGGGGGGATGCGGGACGGGGGGGGGGGGGCAAGAGAGTACGAAAGACGTCTTGCAAGGGAGTAAAGGACTGTAAACATGACTGTAACATGGCCCCTGAAATTTTGAGGCTGGGGTATCCCAAGAGAAAATGTCTTAGGAAGAGAAGCCAGTTCTAAGACAGGTTTTTAAATCATCAGTTTTCAAAAAGTATGCTTTGTGTTGGGACCACACATACACATTCAATTGTGAGAGGAAAGAAACGTTGGTATTTTCCCTGCCTGGATTCCAAAAGTCAGGTGTGGAGGACAGTTTTAAGGGTGAAAAAAAATGAAGGGTGCTAATCTAACCTAGGGAACCCTTGCTCTAGAAAATGCATGCATTGTGGCTTTGATAGAGGACCTTTTAGATTTGGAAATGAAATGTTAATTATTCTAGTGACTGTGGCTAATTAGAACAGTCTTTTGAAGGTAATAAATTAGAAGCTTTAAAAAATACCTCTTTACCTGAGAATCTGTGTGGAATTCTAAAAGGACTGAATTATTCAAAGTCGTTAGCTTCTGTTTATGTAGTTTTAAAACTATCTTTACAGCCTTTGATTATGTTTCTGAAATTGTTTTTGTACTTTTACAGCCCTGATCCCTTAAATGTTTTATGAGTTTAATATACAGCACCTATTTGGTATTGTTTTTCTGGTCCTTTTATTTTTTTTCCTCCTGTTAGGAGTGTTCTTAACAAAGAAGATTACCTATTGTTACACTGAATTGCTCTCTCGGGGTGCATAGGCACTGCTCGAAAGCGGTTATAATGCTCGTTTGGCCCTGGGCGGTTGCCAGCAGGGAGTAAGGCATGATGGGAAGTAGTTTCTTTACCTTCCACAACAGGTGTCTTTGTCAGTGCACCTTATCCAGGTATCAGTGTGGAAGCACTGAGTCACTGTAGCACAGAAAAATAAGAAAGCAAGAGGAATTCCTTTCACATCTAGAAAACGGTGCTGCAAGATAAATCTGAAACCTTCTGGTGCTAGTGAATGCACGAAGAGGTTCACAGTGACTTTTACAGCACTTCTGAAAAGATAAAAAGGAATTTAAAAGGTATGAACTGCCCGGATGCCTTATAAAACCTTGTCTCTTGATTATCATTTAATTTTTACCTGGTTAGTCAGCGTTAAGGTAAATGTGCCGGGAAACTTTTTAACATAAACAGAGCTTGAAAGAGAAAGCTGCATTGGAGGAAAAAAATGAAGTAAAAATGCTTTACCGGCTCCAACAAAGGTCAAGCACAGTTTGAAGCTGTTTTAATCTTGGAGATTTATTGAAAGTCTTGCGTTTTCTATTAAAATAAGCTTCTTAGACTTCTGTTTCCTAGCAATAAGGTATTTTCCCCTTCTGTGTGTGTGTGCGCGCGCGCGCATGCGAGTGTGAGTGTATTTAATCTAGAATGCTATAGCAATTGCAAAAGTCTCCTAATCATATTTAAATGGAACAAGGTGCTATTTAAGTAATCATGTTAATCTAGGTGAAGATACTTCAGGAAAATAAGGGAAAATAGACACCATGAATCTCATCCCACGTTTTGTGTGTCTTCTGAAAAGCAAACAATTCAACAACATAACAATGCTAAATTAGGACTAAAAATTCCAACCAGTAGCTCTGTTTGATTAGAGACAAACATTGCCAAATTGATTTTTAGCAAATAATATTTTTCCTGGTATTGCAATGTCATCATCTATAAATAGCAGAGTAGATAATAGCTTAATTAGACATTTTGGCAAAACAACTTTTGGAGGAGATTTATTCTCCCCCCCCCCCCCTTTTTATTTGCTTACTACTTTTTCCATGGAATCAGCCTACGCTGTACTTCCTGGTAATGTAGGGAACCTTGTAATGATGATTTGGGGCAGCTTTTGGATTTTTCATCAGGGCATATTGAGGTTCATATTTACGGTCTCCAACTGGAAAACACTTCTGGTGGCTAAGCCACCACCAGTTCACCACTATCTGCTAATAGGGTAATTAAAAAAAACAACAACAGCCTCTAAGTTTAAAAATAAGACAGGAGAACTTTTATCTATGGGAGAAAAACAATACGTTTTTAGAAATGAGACCTTTGTGTTGCTTTGTGAATAACAACAGAAAACAAAGTTCCCCAAATCAGGAATTCTATTTAAAATATTTGCATGTTTTTTAGTGGGAGAAGGGGAAATGATTTTCAACTGATACTGCAGTCCATTTCATTTTTATATTTAGGTGCTTCTTTTTTTTTTTTTAACAGAAATAATCAGAGGGGGCAAAGACTCTCTTTTTTTCATACTTCAGGAGATAATTTTTAACTGCACCAAGAATTCTATAAATTCTGAAAAACTAAAGGTTGCCGTCTATTTATTTTCTGTGAATGTGAAAAAATAAGCCATAAGAAAATCCACTTCTCCTCCAAGAAGAAGACTCTTGATATAAATGATACTGAAGTAAGAAGATAAACTTTAAAAGTTTCTAATTACCAAGGACGTAGCATAAATCAGTTTGGGGGTCCTTTTGTTTTATTGTTTTTGCAATAGGATATTTCCAGTTAGAAAACTTTTCATTTCTCTTTTTGAAGTTTAAAGAAGATTTCCCAAAACTGAACTTTCCAGCTGCTGTGTTAAGAACACAGAAGGTGTTTATAGCGTTTACTTCCTCCACAGATAAGAGGACCTCCCTTAGTTTTCTACAGGGGGTGAGCTGCCAAAGAAGCCTGTGATAGCAGCTGTGTTGTTTTTTTTTTTCATATTTCTTTTTTTCCTCGTGGATTTTTGATACTCCACCCCTTCAGACTCAGGTGGGTGTGGGCATTGGCACTGAGCTGCAGTAGGATTTTTCCCTGGATAGTCTGGTCTGGAGCTGGGGTAGCAGCTGCCGCTGTGGAAAGGCCAGCTGGCAAGATGATGGAAGAGATCTCCATTATGGTAGCCTATGACGCCCATGTTTTCAGCCAGCTGCACGACGAAGACTTCCTCACTAGTCTCGTGGCCATCAGCAAGCCCAGATCGATGGTAGGTGGTCCCTTGCATGCGGCTCTGGAGCTGTTTTCCTCTTTTCTAACATGTACTCCTGGAGCAACTCAGGCATCACTTCCTGGGAATTAGAATAGAAGTATTGCTGTTGGCTTTGAGTTCAGGCTACAGACAGGTCTACAGGTTTTTAATGATTTATTTACATCACCAAACACTATATGTTAGTAGTGCGTTTAAAGTGACTTAGGAGTCATACCTAACCTAACCTCACCTAACCTAAGTTAATGCTTTCATATATGGTGAGGGTGAGAAGAGTTTTATAGTACCAAATATCACCCCGCCTCATGCGTTTGCCTTGTATGCGTGTCTGTGATGACAGATGCAGGTGAAGGTCACCTGCATTTACACACATATGATTCAGTCTTTGAAGTAGAACAGTTTTACGTGTGGGCTATAACATCAACACAAAGTTAAGTGATCTAAAAGCCAGATAACTTTCAAAATGTTTACATTATTATGAAGAACTATTATGAAAATAGCTTCTAGTATAATTTTAGTTTGGATTTAATATTGGTAAATTTTTGAAACAATTCTCCAAGCGTCTTGGTGCACACGTCCTCGCATAATAGGAAAATGAAGTTCTTGCAAATGTTTGTTGTTTCTTCTATGTAGATGTCATATCATGGCTCTCGAGTTTAAGACAGTAGTGAAGCATACCTTTTATACTAACTTGCCTAATTCTTGCCATAGTAACCTCTTATTCATTATATTTGATAGTACTCATCACAGACAACAGGACGAAAGACTATATCGTAACCATTATCTTGTTAGTATGAAACCCTGATCCTCTATTTTAAGGCATAGGAACCTTAAACACACGATGGCAATTTTTTCAAACAATGAAATTGCAATGAAAACATAAAGGGGACTCTCATAGGTAGATTTTAAAAGACTTAAGGGTTACATTAATTAGATGTAGTCTACTGCCATTGTTCAGATGCTGATTTGAACAAACTATAAAAAAAAATCTATAATTGACCAATTAAATATTTAATGATATTAAGAGGATTATTCATTTTTATGCAATAATGATAGTACAATTATGTTAAAAATGGTAACTTCAAGATACATATTAAGATAATTATAGATGAAGTATCTGCAAAGATTCAAAAATATTTATGATTCAGTAGAGGGGTTGGTGATATGGATGAAGTTATATGAACTTACAGAACTGTGTTGGTAACTGTTGAAACTGAGAGAGGAGTAATAGGGATTCATTATACTCTCTCCACTTTTGTAGAATTTTTTTTAAAGTCGGCCCCATGCCCCCCCGTGGGTCTTGAACTCACAACTTTGAGATCAAGAGTTGCATGCTGTACTGACTGAGCCAGCCAGGCGCCCCAGTAGATGTTTTATAGATGCAGTGGATGTTTTTATTTTTACTTTTTTTAAATTTTATTTATTTAGGTGATCTCTACACCCAACATGGGGCTCAAAGTCATGAATGAGATGAAGAATTGAACACTCTTCCTCCTGAGCCAGCCAGGGACCCCAGTAGATGCAGTTTAAAAGTCAGCTGGCCTGGGGTGCCTGGGTGGCTCAGCCGGTAAAGCGGGTCCAACTCTTGCTTTCAGCTCAGGTCATGATCTCACAGCACGTGGGATTGAACCCTGCATTGGACTCTGTGCTGTCAGCATGGAGCCTGCTTGGGATTCTCTCTCTCCCTCTCTCTCTCCTCCTTCCTCACTCGGGTGTGCTTGCTCTCTCTCTCTCTCTCTCTCTCTCTCTCACTCACTCAAATAAATAAACAAACTTAAAGTCAGCTGGACCAAAAAAATAGCAAAGCCAAACAAATACTACATAATATACTTATATAAGTGTTCATTGATACAGAAACATCTAGCCTTTTGCATTCTTGTCTTCTGTTTAAAAAAAATTTTTTTTGGGGCGCCTGGGTGGCGCAGTCGGTTAAGCGTCCGACTTCAGCCAGGTCACGATCTCGCGGTCTGTGAGTTCGAGCCCCGCGTCAGGCTCTGGGCTGATGGCTCGGAGCCTGGAGCCTGTTTCCGATTCTGTGTCTCCCTCTCTCTCTGCCCCTCCCCCATTCATGCTCTGTCTCTCTCTGTCCCCAAAATGAATAAACGTTGAAAAAAAAAAATTTTTTTTAACATTTATTCACTTTTGAGAGATAGAGTGTAAGCTGGGGGAGGGGCAGAGAGAGAAGGAGACACAGAATCCAAAGCAGGCTCCAGGCTCTGAGCTGTCAGCACAGAGCCTGATGCGGGGCTCAGACCCACGAACCATGAGATCACGACCTGAGCCGAAGTTGGACACTTAACTGACTGAGCCACCCAGGCGTCCCTTAACTTCTATTTTATAATTATATATGTTATGTGGATATTATTGCCAACCCTTGGTTAACCACAATATTTTATCAAGTCAGGAGAGAGTCTGGTTATGGATAAGCTCTTAACTTCATTTTAGCCATTAATTTCACAATATTTCACCATGAAGACTTATCCAAAGAATTCAGAATTCATTTCATTTCTTTTTGATCATCCTGTTAAGATCCTCTTAAGGTGTCTGTGCAGCCTTAAAAAAAAAAGAAGAATCAAAAACAGAGATGTAAAGTGGCACAACCTAGAGGACAAAGGAGGCTGAGGAGAGAGGCAGTGACTGAGTCCTAGGGAACATCTTACACTCAGTGAGTGTAGGACATCGTGCTGTGTGTGTTGTACATGTGGTCATATGCACATGTGCAGGAGACACAGAGAGAAAATGAGCTAATTAATATTTATGTGCTCACTGGGAAACACACTTCCATTTGTAGATCAGATGAATATTCAATATATTGATATAGGTTATGCCTTGATGCAACTTCAGCTCCCCCAACGCACATTTCTACTCCTAATCCTGGAGCATATTTGGTATGAAATTTGGTTACTAACATGGAAAGCCTCAGAGGTATGATAAAGGCACAAAATACTGCTCTGTATTCAACTTTTAAATAATATTGATGTTGGGGTATTGAACTTAATTATACAACTTTCTGGAGATATTTAGTTTTCTTTATCAGAATTGAAATTTTAAAAGAATTTACTGGTACCATCTTTTGAAAGTGATATTTGGTTTTGGTTCATGTGGAAAAGTCATATTAAAATTGTGCTAAGGTGAAATACTTATCACTTACTTTTGATTCTGTATTCCATTCTTTGCTTTGTCCAAGATGAACCGTTTAAATTGTATGAAAGGGATAAATACTCAGATTTTCTACAGTATAAAATAAATTACTTCTCAATCTGATTTATTACTGCACTATGAAGCAAATTACATTCTTGCTACCATATAAAATCTTTTGGGTGTAGGTTGACTATTACAAAAGATATTTAGAAGCTTTCTTAGTACAGGATTAATTAAATGTTTTTCTGTAATTGGACTTTGTTTCATAATGGAAGGTAGCTTGATTCCTCAAATGGTTAAAAAAAAGAAAAGAAATAAAGAAAGAAAAAAACCATTAAGCATGGTGGTTTTGGTGTGGACACTGAATCATTTCTTGTTTATAAGTAGCCCTGTGGCTTTCTGGCATTTTTGGTGGAGACTTGTGGTAAAAAATACAAGCCATTATGCATACAAGACTAAAAGAAAACTTGACTAAACAATACTTAACTGTTACTACATGTGATGTATTCAGTTTTTTTCCTATTTTATTTGTTTGCGGCTAGTTATGTACCACTAAATTGATTTCAGAAATGTTTCAAGCCACACTTAGAAAAACATGGTTATAGCCTATTGATCCTTTAAAAATGAACAATAATGCAGGGGTGCCTGGGTGGCTCAGTCAGCTAAGCATCCGACTTCGGCTCAGGTCATGATCTCATGGTTCGTGGGTTTGAGCCCCACATTGGGCTCTGTGCTGACAGCTCAGAGCCTGGAGCCTGCTTCCATTCCGATTCTGTGTCGCCCTCTCTTCCCCTCCCCTGCTCCCACTCTGTCTCTCGAAAATAAATAAATGTTAAAAAAAATTTTTTTTACATAAACAATAATGCAAGCAAATCACAAATCCCTTTATACAGCTCCCTTTAGACAATCACAGGTAAGAAAAAGGGATAAGGAAGCCAAGCATAACTCCTCTTGTCCCCCAGATTCCTTTCTTTTATTTATATTCTATCTCTCTCCTCCTCCCTTTCTCCCTCTCATTCCCTCCCCTCTTCTCTCCCCTCTCTCTGCCTCCCCACCCCACCCCCCACAATAAGAAATGACCTGGCCCCCTGACTGGCCCACTTGGTAGAGCAGCTGACTCTTGACCTTGGTTGGCGTCATGAGTTCGAGCCCCATGTTGGGTGTAGTCGTTACTTTAAAAAAAATTACCTAGGCCAGTGTTGTATTTACGAAGATAAACTAAACAAAAGCTTAGAGTCTCCACTAGAAAAACCTAAGAACTTTTAAATTACAGCAAAAATAAATTGGTGTGTAAGGTGAAAATCCAGGATAATCAAAATGGCTCCAGAAACATTTAGAAAGGTGCCTCATTGAACATAGTATTCCAGCCTTCCTTTAAATCTAAAAAGATTATTTTTTCTTTAGTTGTTCATTGGCTGAAATTAACTGGCTTGCATTTTGAGACAAAGTTGTACCTTCCCCCCATTCTCCCTCCAACACATATATCTTTAAATTCCAGAGTGGTGCTCACACCAGGAATAATAAACATATGAGGGAGGCAGTCTCTGAAGTTGTCCTCAGTCAGGGCCTTCTGTGCCAGAGAGGAATGGCCAGCATTCCTCTTTACTGCCTCCACCATTTCCAGTTATCTCTGTAGCTGCCTGGTGTAAATAAGGGAAAAAGAGCACACCTGTTACATTTATTATACATTCCAAAGGAAGATTTGAATATGTATTTGAATTCAAAACATATGATTTAAACAGTGAACAAGCCTAATAACCAATGCATAGTTTCTGTCAAGCTTGACTTTCAGGTTAAGTGTTAATTTATATCCTGAATTATTTTAACTTTTTAATCTATACAGGGATTACCAAAGGAATATTGCCTTCTGACATATGTTAGGGCAGTATGTAGTGTTAACCAACATTTTTGGGTTATTGCAATGAGCTGGTATAAATAGAGTATCCCTTCCTCCAAAGACCTCACAGTCAAGTAAATGAGAGAAACAAAATAAATATTTATGGGAGTGATAACTTGGCTATTATAGGGTAGAACAAAGTAGAGAATAACCACCACTGATTGAGCAGTGTGGAAGAAGCCTTCAAAAGGGACTGGGGGCACTTAAGTCAGGCTTTGAAAGCTGACCAGGTGCTTGCCAACTGGTGGAAGAGGGTAGGACCTTTCTGAGCAGGGGGAACGGCTTGTGCAAAGGCTCAAGGGTTAACTGCTTTGGGGGCTTTTTAAGTTACACAGTGTCCAATTGAAGTTTTAGATCTGCTACTTATTCATAAATTACCTGAATTCTCTAAACTTCAGTTTCTTCATCTGAAAAATGAGGGACATAGTAGTACCACTTCATTGGATTAGTGTAAGCATTAAATGAGCATTTGTACGTATTTAGCCCAGTGAATGCCCTTACTGATTGTCTCCCTTCTAACAAGGAAAGGGCTGTTCAAACTGGGGAAGGCTTGAAGGAAGGAGTGGGCTGAATAGATAAGGTGCCATAGCAATGTGGAATGAGGAGGTGGGTGGATAGGATAAGGTGGATTCTTTGGGTTACCCTGGTGAATTGTTTAATTAGGGAATCGCTATCAGGATATCAGTCCTACAGGAATCTTGAAGCCTTCTGCCTTGAAGACGGTACAAAAGATCTTAGGTGTGAGCCTTAGGGTGGTGGGAAGGCAACATAGAATCAACAGGAGGGATTTATACGAGCCAAACCATCTGCTTGGTAGATGTATCCGGTATTGCACAATAATCTGGTGGTAATGGACTGACAGGGGCCATGCTGCCTGTGGAAAAAAATTTTAAAGGGCATTACAACAGTGCAGGTAAAAAGTTGACAAGTGTCTAGTCTTAGACAATGGCAGTGTGATAAAGAAATCCACACATGTTGGTTGGTTCTTGCAATAGATACATGCAGTAATACTACTTAGGAAGAAGCAGCTGATCTATTT
Organism: Prionailurus viverrinus; assembly: GCF_022837055.1. Classification (NCBI taxonomy): domain Eukaryota; kingdom Metazoa; phylum Chordata; class Mammalia; order Carnivora; family Felidae; genus Prionailurus; species Prionailurus viverrinus. The sequence continues at coordinate 14,380,399 of NC_062577.1, forward strand.
GAGAAGAGTAAATTAGGGAGATAAGTTGAAAACTACTATAAGCTCCTCGCCTTATAGAACTGGAATTTTTGTTGTTGTGTTGACTTGAATGGGCAAGTTTGATATCAAGAATGTAATGGAGAAAGGGCGGCCTGGCTTCACCATGTTCCACTTCTAGAAATTCGAGGTCACATGTCACCGTAAGAGGCTTGGTGTCCAGTGATAGAACTGTCCATTAACACAAACCACTTACCCAGGCTAACACATGTCTGCGCTCTGTTACCACTAGATATATGTTCTTAACTGGCAGATACCAAAATAACAGCACTGTGCCAGCAAAGGAAGGGAGCTCCTTCAGGGAGCTACGGCTTATCTGATCTATAAATGGGAGATGAGGGTAGGCATTCTGAAATCACTTTCTCCTTACTGGGTTGGCACACCAATTTAATCTGGTGTGCCAAATTAGAAAAAAAAAAAAATCAGAGCAGTTCCATGTGCCAGAGATGGGTAAAACAATGAAATCAATATTGCTTCTAAATCTTCACTGCATATACATTTCAAATCTTGACTGGACCAAAACATAAAGCCAATTAATTCCTCCATATTCTTAAAACAATGTTAGTATCTGAACGTTTTCTGTTCTCCATTGTTATTTAGCCTGTGCACGTTTTGGCGGTATTTCATCAATTTCAGTTCAGTAGCAGGAGCCAAATTTTCCCTCATTTGGTTATCAGTTCTGATACGAGTTAAGGTTCTTACAGTTGCAAGTAGTAAAATCTTGAGCTATCTTCAACAGGAAAGGGAACTTCTCATGCAGACACCAGAGTGTGTCCCTTTAAACACAAGCACAGAGGTGCGGCCAGGCAGCTGAGCTGGCACCGGACCCCCGCTGGCAAGCACGCTCCCTGTCTCTTGCCATCTAATTAACTTCTCTCTTGGCCTCTCCTTTATTTATCTCTCTCTCTACCCGCTTTCTGCTTCTTCATTCCCAAGAAATATGGCTGCCATTCAGCATCCAGATTTACAGTTCTGTCATATGCAGAGAGTTAAGTTGCTACCCCTAAATCACAAGTCCAGATTCCTCAGAGACAGTCTGCCTGAGTACTGTTGGGTGAGGTGACACAAAATAGAGTAGAGCCTGTGGGTGCAGACTCGGGAGCCAAACTGACTGGGTCAAATCCCACCTCACCTCCAACTAGCTCACTGACTTTTGGCAGATTATGTGACCTCTCTGAGCTTCATTTTTCTCATCTGTTAAATTATAGGATTAAATCAGTTCATGCAAGTAAAGCACTTGAGAATAGCTATCACATAGTAAGAGGCATATGTACGTTAGTTGGTATTATTCCAAACTGATTTCTCTTAAAAAAAATTTTTTTTCAATGTGTATTTATTTGTGAGAGACAGAGACAGAGCACGAACAGGGGGAGAGCAGAGAGAGAGACATAGACTCCAAAGCAGGCTCCAGGCTCTGAGCTGTCAACACAGAGCCCGATGTGGGGCTTGAACCCACGAACCATGGCCTGAGCCGAAGTCAGATGCTTAACTGACTGAGCCTCCCAGGCACCCCCAAACAGATTTCTTTTTTAAAAATCTTAAAATAGGAGATTAACTTTTAGTAGACTTTATAACTAAATTCATCATCCAAAAATTAGTGTTTATTTTTATTTTTGAGAGATTGTGCAAGCAGGTGAGGGGTTGAGGGAGAGGGGGACAGGAAATCCAAAGTGGGCTCAGTGCTGACAGGAGAGAGCCCAATGCGGGGCTTGAACTCCTGAACCATGAGATCATGACTATAGCTGAAATCAGATGCTTAACCAACTGAGCCACCCAGGCATCCCTATTTAGGTTGTTTGGGTAATAAATATGAAATTGAACCAGCTTCTGTAACAATAATTAGAACTTTTCTGCATTTAATCCTGTTTTAGATGTTGAAAAATAATCTTTCTATACTGGCCTGGGGGTGATGTTGATTTGTAAGTCAATTCAAAACAATTTTTTGGAAGATGTTATAGAAACAGTTATAGAAGTCTGTTATAGAAACAGACATAGGGGTGCCTGGGCGGCTCAGTCAGTTGGGCGTCCGACTTCGGCTCAGCTCATGGTCTCACAGCTCGTGGGTTCGAGCCCTGCGTCGGGCTCTGTGCTGACAGCTCGGAGCCTGGAGCCTGCTTCCAATTCTGTGTCTCCCTCTCACTCTGCTCCTCGCCTGCTCACACACACACTCTCTCTCTCTCTCTCTCAAAAATAAATAATAAACATTAAAAAATTTTTTAAAAAGACATAAAACATAATACATTAAATTATTTCTCTCTGTCTTGTAAGTCCTAACTTGTCCACAGTGGTTGAAAAGTCTTACTCTAGGTTTTTTGTTTGTTTTTAGCATCCATGTTTGTATTCAATATAATAATCAATCAAAAATATTCATTGATCTGCTACTGTGTGCTATGCTATATTTTTAAGCCCTGCGAGCGAGGTGTGAACACAAAAGACATATCCGTTGTGAATCTTATACTATTTTGGGGAGAAGTCAGAAAGAAATATTAGCTAATGATATCACTTATCAGCTATGATCAGTATTATGCACAGACTTAAAATGAAGTGATACCGTCAAAAGGGATTCATTGGAGGTTTTATTTTGGGTAGTCAATGAGGGCTTCAGTGGTGTCATTTGAGATATGAATGGCATCCTTGGGAAAATTAGGAAAGAGTATCTCAGGCAGAGAAAAGCTCTGAAAAAAGGCCCAAATTGGTAGAGTGTGATATATTAGCTAAACAGGAAGGTCAGTGTGGGATCACAGTGTGGAAAGAGCACCAGGGGCCAGGGGCAGACAGTGGTAAGAAATGTGGTTGGGGAAGAAGTTGGGAACCGCTACGATGTAGGACTTCTAAGTCAGAAGGAAGAGTTCAGGTTTTATTCCTTATTTGATGTCCTTGTATTTTAAAAATCTAACAAATCAGATTTTACATCTTGTTTAACAGGAATTTAAAATGATGATTAAATTATTGGAGAAGCCAATATTATATCAAAAACTTACCACTGTGCTTAAACTCAATATGAAATTGTAGCATTCAGACTCAATGCCAGGACTACAAGCTGGCTTACGAACAGGATTTGCAACAAAACAAAGCAACACTAACACTGGAGCCCTGATTATTATACTGCCCACAATAGGATTCCTGGCAGGCTGCAATACTGAAGAAGCCCTCTTAAATCTGACACAGTCAGGACTGTAGTCAATTCATAGAAGAAGTTGGCTCAGAGGATGAAGCATAAAAAAACAGTACATACTAACCTAAACATTTATTTTAACTTAAAACATCAGTATATATTCATAATCCATTTTAGTACAGGAAACTTAATGCCCTTTCTTAGAATAGGAATTCTGAAATACATAATGCTAATTAGTTTTCTTTTTTTAGATTAAAAAAAATTTTTTTTTTTAACGTTTATTTATTTTTGAGACAGAGAGAGACAGAGCATGAACAGGGGAGGGTCAGAGAGAGAGGGAGACACAGAATCCGAAACAGGCTCCAGGCTCTGAGCTGTCAGCACAGAGCCTGACGCGGGGCTCGAACTCACGGACCGCGAGATCATGACCTGAGCCAAAGTCGGCCGCTCAACCGACTGAGCCACCCAGGTGCCCCTAAAAAAATTTTTTTTTAACATTTACTCATTTTTGAGAGACAGAGAAATACAGAACATGAGTAGGGGAGGGGCAGAAGGAGACACAAAGCCCGACGCGGAACTCAAACTCACGAGCCGTGAGATCATGACCTGAGCCAAAATCAGATGCTTAACCAACTGAGCCACCCAGGTGCCCCTCTAGTTTGTTTTCTTAAGAGAACAACAAATTTAAAAATTTATGAAGCAATCTAATGCAAACTTTGTAGAGGTTTTGTTTTTGTTTTGTTTTACAACTTTTTACATCTTTTTTTTTTTTTTAAGTTTATTTTGAGAGCATGTGTACGAGTGAGCAGGGGAGAGGCAGAGATTGAGGGAAAGAGAGAGAAGCTCAAACAGGCTCCGCACGGTCAGCACAGAGCCCCACGAGCAGCTCCACCTCATGAACCATGAGGCACCCGGGTGCCCTACAATTAACTCTTTAAAAAAATTTTTTTAATGTTTATTCACTTTTGAGAGAGAAGGAACAAGCTGGGGAGGGGCAGAGAGAGAGGGAGACACAGAATCCGAAGCAGGTGCTAGGCTCTGAGCTGTCAGCACACAGCTTGATACAGGGCTCGAACCGACGAACCGTGAGATCATGATCTGAGCCACAGTCAGAAGCTTAACCAACTAAGGCACCCAGGCGCCCTAACTGTTTTTTAAACATAAACTCAGCTGTGGTCTACTCACCGCAAGAGTTAAGCATGCCCAGTGTATACAATTTCTTTATGAAGGGAACAGAGAGCATTAGTTAATCAGGCAAAAATTTTCAAGAGCACACATCATGCACAACAAACACAACAAGCAGCTATGAATCCTGTTGCACATCCCAGTAAGCATTTCTATTTCCTTTGGGAGTCTTTAGATGGCTAGGGTGTGGTTGATCTTGGCCGAGCACAGCGGATATAGCCGAGTTTACTTAGTTTCTGGACCCAGGTTTGGTTAGATCTGTTCCATACCTCTCATTATTTTTGGAATCAATAGGCAATCTGGAGCATGTCCTTCTCTTGACAGAGTTTAGAAATTCCCAGAAGGGTCAGTGGAAACATCAGATGCCTCTTAAAGGCCTCCATTCAGATCTAGCACACTGATTTGTATCCATGTTCCATTGGCTGAAACAAATCAGGAGGTCACTTCCAACATGGTGGGGCAGAAAGTATATACCATCATGGAGGCTGGAGGATGGGGAAGTGACTATTTGCCAAACAGCCATCTACTACATAGGTAATAACTGACCCTTCATGTGTTCATCATAGTTGGGTTAGCTATCTAAAATATATAAACACCGTGTTTCTCAATAACATACATCATTTATAGTCACACAGACCGTACACCTCCCGATTTGTCATCAGAAAATAACATTTACTCAGAAATACAATAAAACCTGAATGTAAATTCATACGTACCACTCTATTGCTTTTTCATTTTACTTGGAACTTTGAAGTGGCACTCTTCTTACCCATCTCTCTCAAAGGTAATTAAAAACTGAAATCTCTTCTCCAGTGACATGCTATGGTATGCCAACGTTGTTATTCCAACCTGAGCCATCTTTACAGCCCAAGGATTTTTAACAATTTTGGGGTCACAGACTCTTTTGGCAGTTTAAGTCCACGGATCCCTTATCAGAAAACTGTTTTTAAGGGCATAAAATAAAATAAAATTACAAAGGAAACTAATTGTATTGAAATATAGTTATCAAAATAGAGAAAAATCACATTTAAAAAAAGTTGAGATATAATTGTCATATAACATATTAGTTTCAGATGTACAACATAATGATATGATTTGACATCTGTATATATTGCAAAATGATCACAATAAGTCTAGTTAACATTCAGCACCAAACATATTACAATTTTTTGCCTTGTGATGAGAACTTTTTTTTTAAGATATTGCCATTTTTTAAAATTTAAATCCAAGTTAACATACAGTGTAGTAATAATTTTAGGAATAGAATTTAGTGATTCATCACTTATGTATAATACCCAGTGCTCATCCCAACAACTGCCATCCTTAACGCCCATCACCCATTTAGCCCATCCCCCCGCCACCCAACACCCCACCAGCAACTCTCAGTTTGTTCCCTGTATTTAAGAGTCTCTTATGGTTTGTCTCCCTCTCTGTTTTTATTTTATTTTTGCTTCCTTTCCCCTATGTTCATCTGTTTTGTTTCTTTAATTCTGCATGTGAATGAAATCATCTGATATGTGTCTTTTTCTGACTGACTTATTTTGCTTAGCATAATACACTTTACTTCCATCCACATTGTTGCAGATGGTAAGATTTCATTCTTTTTGGTCACTGAGTAATATATATACTACATGAATTCACCAGTTGATGGACATTTGGGCTCTTTCCATACTTTGGCTATTGTCAATAGTGCTACTATAAATTGGGGTGCATGTGCCCCTTCGAAACAGCATACCTGTATCCCTTGGATAAATACCTAGTAGTGCAATTGCTGGGTTGCAGGATAGTTCTATTTTTAATTTTTTGTGGGACCTCCATACTGTTTTCCAGAGTGGCTGTACCAGTTTGCATTCCCACCAACAGTGCAAAAGGTTTCCCCTTCCTCAGCATCCTCGCCAACATCTGTTGTTGCCCAAGTTGTTAATTTGAGCCATTCTGATTAGTGTGAGGTGGTATCTCAATGTGGTTTTGATTTACATTTCCCTGGTGATGAGTGATGTGGAGCATCTTTTTTATTTGTATGTTAGCCATCTGGATGTCTTCTTTGGAAAAGTGGCTGTTCATGTCTTTTGCCCATTTGTTCACTGGATTATTTGTTTTTTGGGTGTTGAACTTGCTAAGTTCTTTATAGATTTTGGATACTAACCCTTTATCTGATACATCATTTGCAAATATCTTCTCCCATTCTGTCTGTTAAGACATCGCTTTTTTTAAATTGAAGGTCGAAAGTTGGTCACATTCAGAGATTAACAGGCCTCATATAGATAGTTAAAACCATCCTTCTCTTTCTTAGTTAACCATCTCCTAATTTCAGGTAATGTCCACAAGTTCTTTAGAACCATTTGAAATTGTCCTTTGAGGAGGTCCACCACACCACCATATAACAAAGGCTTGACCGCACATACCACTGGATAGTATCTCACTGGATATCATCATCATCAAAGAGATCTACAAAATCATTTAAAAAGTCTGCATGAACTGCCTTCTCATTGGCTTCCAAGTTCATCAAGGAGCCTGGAGCTGTCCATACAGGGTCCTTATAGGGCCTGGCATGCCCTCAGGAAACATCTTCTCTATGCTGTCTTCATCTACCCTGTGGTGCTTCAGGCATCCCTGGCCCTGTGATGAGAACTTTCAAGATCTACTCTCAGCAGCTTTCAAATACACAATAGAGTATTATTTTTTATTGACATGTAATTGACATACTACAACATTATATTAATGTCAAGTGTACAACATAGTGATTTAACATTTATACACATTGCAAAGTGATTACCACAATTAATCTAGCTACCATCAGTGTCCTATTTATTTTATAACTGTAAGTTTGTACCTTTTAGTCCCCTTTGCCTATTTTACCCATTCCATTGCAATAGAGTATTATGAATTATACTCACCATACCACATATCTCATCCCCTAGACATAACTTTATACCTGGAAGTTTGTACCTTTTGACTATCTATACACATTTTGCCCACCGTCAACTCCCCAAAATCCGATTTATGATAGAGTACTATGTGCTTCTTTATTAATACATTAAATAACAAGATAGGGTAGCAAGGAGAATAACTGCCATAACTCCAAAATAGTGATAAATGTAAATAATGTTTTGAGGTAGACGCAATAACTAATGTGAATGAAAATATCTGTAATATCTATAGCTGATAATTTCAGATGTTTAGGAAAATAAAGATATTTTCTCTGTCAGAGCTCAAGGACGCTGAATTCTCACCACAATCCCCTAATATAGCATTTAACCTGCATTACCTGAGACACACAGGTTTTAGTAACTTTCCTTTCCTTATGGCTGGCTATGAGAAATCTTGGCCATGGCTTGCATTCTGTCTTCTCCTTCTCGAAGGTAGAAGAATACATGTGAAACTTTTGTGATTATTTGATTAATCTCTCACTAACTCATAGCATCCATGAGAGCAGGGCTGTGTACGTTTCTGTTAATCACTGTGTCCCCAGCCCAGCCTGGTGCCTGGTGCATTGTTCTCTGTGTATGTATTGATAGCACTGGGGGGACATGAAGCACCGCATAGGTACAATCATTGGTCTACAGAGGGTGATGTTTGTGACAGTTGACTGTATTCATAAATATCTGTACACATAGGGAGAGTTATTTAAAAAAATTTTTTGTCCTTAGACCTTTATACTAAATTCTGGTTTTTTTTAAATGTTTACTTACTTATTCTTGAGAGAGGGAGAGAGCACAAGCAGGGGAGAGGCGGAGAGAGAGGGTGACACAGAATCTGAAGCAGACTCCAGGCTCCACACTGTCAGCACAGAGCCTGATGTGGGGCTGGAACCCATGAACCCTGAGATCATGAGCTGAGCTGAAGTCAGATGCCTAACCAACCGAGCCACTTTTGTAGTAACTTCTGATAGAATTGGTTGTGGAATCAGGGTCCAGTCTAGTTAAATACTTACATATTAGTTCTTAATTGTTAAGAAATGCTTGTTTCTGTTCTAACTCAGTGGTTCGTGCAACATTGCATATCTCCTGTGTGCATAGCACTGTGCTAACCTCTGACATATCTTCAGAGCGATGCCAGTCTAGACAGCCAAGTAAACACTTGCCATGAACCAAGGATGAGAGTGCTGTTAGAGCTAAGATGCCTTCCTCTTCTTCGCGTATCTGTCACACCCTACACCCTCACTGAAATGAGATACTCTGTCTGCTTTTTGAGTTGTACAGTGAGGTTCATTTTCCTTCTCTACCACAGCACCTGACACATAGAAAGGTTCTAACGAGAGAATAAAGGAATGATCGGGAGAATGTGAGGAGTAGAGATACTTCCGTAAAGATGTGGTCACTTTTTTTTTTTAAGTTTATTTATTTATTTTTAGAGACAGGGAGAGAGAGGGCAGAGAGAGAGAATCCGAAGCAGGCTCCACACCATCAATTCAGAGCCCAGCACAGGGCTCGAATTCATAAACTGTGAGATCATGACTTGAACTGAAATCAAGAGTCAGGCCTTAACCGACTGAGCCACCCAGGCACCACAACAAATTTTTTTTTGTTAGCGTTTTGGATTTTAAGCTTTTACAATTTTACCTTTTGAATAAGTAGTACTTTCACGTGCTTTCAAAATTTTGACAAATATAAAATGGCTTCTAATGAAGTTTACTACACATTCCTGTTGTCCTGTGATGTCACTAATGTTTTAGAGATCTCCTTCCAGAAATATTTTATGCACATATAAGCAAATTTGTATATATTCTTCACCTCTCTTTTTATAGAACTTTTGGTGTCCCATTCTGTGCTCTTCTCATTTAACAGTGTGTGTTAGAGATTTTTGTTGTTGTTGTTTTTGTCAGTACATCAAGGACTCCTCGCTCATTTGACAGCTGCATACTGCTTTACTGTATGGATTTCTATATGTTTAACCAACTCCCAATATTTGCATATATAAGGTTGTTTCCAATATTTTGCTGCTACAAACTGTGGCGAGTGAATAATCTTGTATACCATCATTTTACAAATGTGTGAATATATCTGTAGGTTAAATTCCTAGGAGTGAAATTGCTGGGTGGAAGGGTAGTGCATTTTTAATTTTGATAGTTAGAGCCTAATTGCTCTCTTTGAAGGATATATTGTTTTCCCCACCAACAATGTTTAAAACTGTGCCCATTTAAAATTGGAAATTTTGGGACACCTGGGTGGTTCAGTCAGTTGAGCATCCGACTTCAGCTAAGGTCATGATCTCGCAGCTTGTGAGTTCGAGCCCTGCGTCGGGCTCTGTGCTGACAGCTCAGAGCCTGGAGCCTGTTTCAGATTCTGTGTCTCCCTCTCTGTCTGTCCCAACCCACTTGCATTCTGTCTCTGTCTCTGTCTCTCTCAAAAATGAATAAACATTTAAAAAAAATTTTTTTTAATTGGAAATTTCGGGGTAGAATTCTAAAGAAAAAACAGCAATTTTTCAGGTGGTCAGGTGGAGAGGAAATATGTTCCATATAGAAGGAATAGTATTTTCAGAGGGATACAGGAGCAAGAGAGGTATCTGGGAATTTTAGCTTTTTCCATCTAGCTAGAATATGGGAGGAAGGCCAGGAAGTGGTAAGATAGTGGGAGTTGGTCATGAATGGTTTTAGTGTAATGCTAAGGAACTGATACTTTTATTTTATTTTATTTTATTTTATTTTATTTTATTTTATTTCTTTTTAGTAGGGGAGGGGGGGAGGAACGGAGAGAGAGAGAGAGAGAGAGAGAGAGAAAGAGAGAGACTGGGTGGGAGGGAGGGAGGCAGGAGAGAGAGAGAGAGAGAGAGAGAGAGAGAGAGAGAGAGAGAGAGAGAGAGAGAGGATCCCAAGCAGTCTCTACCAACACAGAGCCAGACTTGGGACTCATCCCACAAACCCTGGGGTTATACCTGAGCCAAAATCAAGATGAGATACTCAACTGACTGAGCCAGTCAGGCACTGATATTTTTCTATAGGGAAAGGTTTTGAGTAGGTAATGTAATGAAGTTGATTAATACATGTTACAGAAAGAATAGATGTTTCTAGCTATTTATTTAAAGTGAAGGTTGCCAAATAGGTCTAGTCCCTAAAGATCTTTTTGCAACTTAAAGATTTTTTCCTCATTAATAACTAAAATAATATGTTGACATACAAAATTTAGGAAATGCATATAAATAAAAACTAAAACAAATAAAATAGGGGGACATGGGGGGCTCAGTCGGTTAAACGTACAACTCTTGATTTTGGCCCAGGTCATGATCTCGTGGTTCGTGAGATCGAGCTCTGCAAATGCACAACCCCTTTGGAATTCTCTCTTTCTCTGCCCCCCTCTCTCTCTCAAAAATAAACAAACATAGAGGGACAGAGCATGAGTGGGAGATGGGGAGAGAGAGAAGGAGACACAGAATCCAAAGCAGGCTCCAGGCTCAGAGCTGTAGCACAGAGCCCATTGTGGGGCTCAAACCCATGAGCAGCGAGATCATGACCTTAGGCAAAGTCGGACACAACCGACTGAGCCACCCAGGTGCCCCCATCAAAATAAATAAACATTTAAAAAAATAAAGCAGAAATCACAACTTTATCACTCTGAGATTTTCCCTATCCAAATAATTCCTGTTGTTCTTAAAACAATAAAAGAAAATCAGTATATGTATTAGGTTAAGAAAATACAGACAAAGTGGTTTCCAAAGACAGCTACTTGCTAAAAGATTCTTGTAATTTCTTCGAGGAAAAAAGAAAAACTGCATATTCCTCCATAAATCACAGCATAATTGTCAGTGTAGGGTTATACAGTGATGGCCTTCTCTTAACTCTCTGGGTGTCCTGTCCGTGCTGTCAGTTTGGAGCCCAATGCGGGACTTGATCTCATGGACCGTGAGATCGTGACCTGAACCGAAATCAAGAGTCGGTCGCTTAACTCACTGAGCCATCCAGGAGTCCCCATACGGGTGTCTTCTTAGAGACATAACCGCTGTGTTTTCTTTAAAGACCTTGCTACAAACCTTTTGGAGAGATACTGATTACCTGTGCTGCTTTTCTTCTTTGTGACACTTTACTGACAGATACCTCTCTCATCAGGATCTTAATTATCAGCCATACAAAGTATGTAGAAGGATGGTAAGTTTCAGAAAGCTGGACTCTTCTGTTCATACTCAGAAGTCTTTGTGTGGAATGATCCTAATTGCCCAGTCTTCCACTTGTAGGGCCTGTTGGAACAGTTTGTAAGCAGATCCTTTTCAGGCTGTTCTTGGGTAAATAATCTCCAGGTTGCTAATGCTGTGTTTGAACACATTCATCCTGCTGCTTCACAGGTGCATTAAGGTACCTTGAAATCACTTTTTTCCTTCCTTAATTACATCCTAAGAATTTTAAAGGGGAGGGAAGGAAGATCCCAGGTGGATTTACTGATCTATCTGTTGAAGTATTCCAAGGGGATAGATTGTAACAGTTTTGATGATTTGAGATTCAGTATATCCAAGGTAATATTAAAACCTTACAGTACTTGATAAATGCTGGAGTCAGCCTAATTTCTCTTAATAGTTAAAATATGACCCTTGGTTAGAAGCCCAAAAGCCCTGCGATGCCTGCCAACCTAACAATCACATTAATTTGATTCCTTCATGTAAAATGATCGTTTTTATTGCTCCTGCCAGAAAGGTGCAAATTGCTTTCACTCTTGGGTGTAGGCTGCTCACCTTCCCTCTTATTAAAGAGACAGGAAATATATCTTCCATCTAAAGTATTAATGTCACTTGTAAATTTGTAGTCTAATTTGTCATTGACTTGAACTCCTGGAAGAAGATTTGAAAAGCCAAGGTGTAACTTAGCACTCCAGATTGTAACACCAGCATTAAGTGTTTTCAGTGACCAGCCTTCCCAGTGTTGGAAGGGCACAGAGTGCAGAGAGGAGGGTAAGAGAGAGGCCTGGAATGGATGGGAATGTATTTCGTCTAACTCAGAGGGGTATGACTGAGTTGGCTGGACTCACGGGTTCATTTTTCTTCTGAGAAGGACTTTGACCTATTACGTCAGGAAGTGGACACCGTATATAATCATCAATGGAAGTGGAGCTTTGGAACTTAGTGCACTGCATTTGGTACAAGAGGGTATTGAGACTGGACCCAGGGGAGAAAAGAGGTCATTTGTTAACAGACACTAGCTAAGAGATGAAGGCTTTTTCTCACCCCTTATCAGGTCAGAACATGATAGAAATTCTACCAAAATGGGTTAAATATGTAAACAAAGTAATTGAATAAGAGTTCTTTCTGTTGACTGGAATCATAGAAACTATTCTGTGTATTCTCAGCAGATTTGAGAATAAAGAATTGAAAATACTTCAAGGCTGTAAAAATAAAACTGAAGTGATACCAGCATTCCCAATAAAGAGCTACTTGTCACCTCCCTTAAATAATAAGGGAAAAACAAAACACTGTAAAACAAAAGTACTGATTCCATTCAGAGTGAAATGAAGCCATTCAGCCCACTCAGTGTCTTAACCTATATAGTCAGTGGTTGTTTATATATTGAACATATTTGAACATTATGTAAAGTCCACGATGAATTCATACTGAAAGTTTTCACTCACCTGTGACCTGTTGAGGCCAAACCCACAGGACTCCACTGGCTTCTAGTTTCAGGGCCTGGGCCCCGCTGTGCCAAGATCATATGATGATGCCTGGACTGTGTGAGGACAGCATTGCTGGCATTATGATGACCCACCTCGCTCAAAATGTCTGTGTGGCCCATCTGCTTGTGTAGATTATCAGTCTTCCTCTGCTTTTAGAGAATTTCCCGTATAACAGTAAAGTGTACTTGCCTTTGGTGTGTTTGGTACCCCTGCAAAGGGAAGGAATTAATTTCCTCTCTTGATTCCGCACTGGCTCCGGTATTGGGAGATTTGGAGTAGGCAGAGGACATTCGTCTACTCACAAATGGAGACCAGAGAATTGATGTAAGGCACATCAAGGGCAGGGCCACAAGTCCTGCAGTGTTAGAAGCTGGGCTTCCTTGTGATGGTACTAAAATAGACACAGAACAGAAAGAATGACACATCATTATATATACATTTAATTCCTTTAACACGTTATGTGATTTTTAACTCATTTAATCTCCCCAAGAGCTCTATGAGCTAAGTACAGGTTTTGAGGCTGAATCTCAAGATGGTCAAATGGAAGCACAGACTAACAACCAGCTCAAGGACACCCCGTGGCCAAGTGGCAAGGTCAGAATTTGAACAGTGACTTCCTGGCTGAGTTAATGCTCTCAGTCACTATTCAAAACTCATGGTGAAAACAGAACAAAACGAAACGAAAACCAAAACAAAAAAACCCTCGTGGCATTGTTTTATACCCACTCATTAGTTATTACACCCAATGTTCCTTTGATTATCAGAGTCCTGAACTTTTTTTTTGCTTATTTATTTTGAGAGAGAGGAAGAACATGAGCGGGGGGAAGGGCAGAGAGAGAGAGAGAGGGAGAATCCCAAGCAGGCTCCACGCTGTCAGCATGCGGTCCCACACGGGGCTCCGTCCCACGAACCATGAAATCATGACCCAGGCCGAAATCAACAGTCAGATGCCTAATCAACTGAGCCATGTAGACACCCGCAGAATCCTGACATTTTCTGTACTTCAGCAGTTTCTGAGGAAGGTGATAAGTTAAACATTAAACCTATAATTAGAGCTTTCTTAATTTTTGAAGCATGGATCCTGACAGTGATCAGCCCTGTTTTCAGATTCTATTCACTTTCTTTCAGGGATTTGAATAGTAAGGTGAGCATGCTTGTCTAAATGCCAAAAGTTCTGTGTTTGACTTTGTGCTCTATACACGGAAAGAGAGCCTTGTTCTGTAGCACGCATACTGACAGTGAATAAACCTGTTAGCAGTTCTGTCTTTTTTGAAGTTCCCTGACTTGTGGAGGAGACACACGGTAACGAGAGTTATTGTTCCAATGAGGCACTGCTGCCATCTGACTTGAGTCTCACTTTGCAGCCTATTATTTCAAGGAAGTCTGTGAGCAAAGCTAAGAGTACCTATTGGTTTCATGGAAAAGAAACACACTTTGATAGTGCAGAAAATGGTAGTTTAGAAGAAGATGAGACACAGACACAAAGGCAGCTAATATTAAAAATGCTCTTTGGACAGTTTCTTAAAGGAAGAACACTTAATTATATAAAGGCAATATATATTTTTTGTAGCATTTTTTTTAAATCAAATTTGCAGATAGCTAACATGGATGGCTAGCATATTGGTTGGCAGAATGAGGATCCAGAAAGATCTGGCTAGAGCAGCATGTCCATGAAACACAATAGGGCTAAGGGTAATATAGGAGATTCGAGTCCAGAAGAATTCTGTATAGTGTGTGGCATTTGAATAGATGGTTTTTTAACAATTGTAAGCTAATTTAAGCCTTTGCAAAATTGAATGTTTATTCTATACTTTGTGCCCAGTAATGTGTTAGTGCTCTGACTACAGAAGAGACTGAGATAAATGTGGTCCCTACCTTCACAGGGTTTACAGTCTAGCAACAAGATAGGTATTAAACAAATAATCACCAAAAAAAGGTTATGAGTTTTATGAAGAGACGGAGTCCCAAGTCCTATGGGGAAATATAGGGAGACCTAATCTATGTTAGGGGTCCTAGGTTCTTTGGGAACAAATACAGGGACCTAATCCAAATTAGGGATTGGGGAAGAGCTGAAAGATAGATAGGATCCAGTCAGCTAAAGAGAATGAGGGTAAGGGGGAGGGTGTTCCAGGAAGGGGATGAAGAATCTTCTAAGTCTTAGAGGTGAGCAAAAGAAGAATTTAAATAAACAACACATAGAGTGGGGGTGAGGGGAGCAGGGAAGAGTTTGCAGTTAGCCCCGGGGAAGATGGTAGGAACCAGACCATGAATAGTCTTTAATAGTCAAGTGAAAGAGATTGTGGACTCTATACAAAGGGTAACACAAAGCTGTTTAAAAGGTTTTAAGTGGGGAAGACATTACTTTTACGGAACTGTCAAAAACACTGGCTTGTGCTTTAAGCTTGGTGGTTTCTTTGACCTTTCTAGTTCTAACTTTTTCATCTTTGGAATAAGAAATTTGGATCAGCCCTTTCAGATATGTGAGTTTAAGAATCCTAGAAAGAAGTATTTCTCATCTATTCTGCTCTGATTCTATTCTTTTTTTTTTTTTCTTTTCAGACTTGGAATGTAGATTTTGTCAAGAAGCATATTTTAGTCAGTGTTTTAGAGAAAGTACTCTAATGGGACCTATAACACAGTTTTTTTAAAGTCATTTTGTCATCATAAAGTAACTGTAGATTTACAGTGGAAAAATTTTTAAATGTAGAATATGAGCAAGAAGGAGATCATAATCTTGGATGCCTTGATACTAAAGCACCTGGAATATAGCTGAGTGGAGGGTTCAGTCTGGTAAAACTGACCCCAAGGGAAATTGTGCCTGTTGGGGAAGGGGAATTCTGGAGATAACAGGAATAGTCTTCAGTTTCCTGAAAAGGACTGTGTGTGGAAGTTGGAAGAGAAGGCAGAAATGGTGGTTAATGAGTAGAGGCTGCTAGAGATATGCATTTCACCTCAGTATTGGGGAACACAAAACTAACAAGTAGAGCTGTTCATCAGAACATTGGTGAATTTCTCTCAATGCCTGCAGGCGTTCCAGTATATTGCTACATACGTTTAAGCCATATGAGGTCACTTAAGGGTATTACTGGGGAAATCCAAGCATCAGATAGAAAGTTAAATTATATGAACTTTGACTCCATAATTAAGAGTTTTATTTTGGAATCTTAATTCACTTCATGTTTTGATGAACACATAATTGATCTGAAGGATAATTTAATACCTGTCTGAAAAAGAAAAGCAATTTAAGCTGCTAGGTATCTTGACTTGACGTATCCATCACTCTCCTAGTTACCTGTCGTGTTGCGGGGGTGTGAGAACATTTTGAGATCTACTCTCCTAGCGAATTTTAAGTATACATTATTATAACTAGAGCCACCATGCTGTACATTAATTAGCTCTCTAGAAATTAATCATCACATAATGGGCATTTTGTACCCTTTGACCAATTTCCATCTTCCCATTGCCCCAGCCCCTGGTAACCTTTCTCCTCTCCGTAAAATTAACCATTTTAAAGTGAATAATTCAGTGATATTTAGTACATTCACAATGTTGTGCAGCCATCACCTCTGCCTAGTTCCAGAACATTCCCCAAACCCCTGATCCATTAAGCTGTGTCTCCTCGCCCCCCTTTTCCTTCCTAACTGCTCTCAACCACTGAATCTGCCTTCTGTCTCTGTGGATTGATTTATTCTGGAGATTTCAAATAAATGGAATAATATAATATGTGACCTTTTGTATTTTGCTTCTTTCACTTACATAATATTTCTAAAGTTTGTAGCACATATCAGTATTTCATTCCTTGTTCTGGCTAAATAATATTCCACTGTATGCATATTCCATGGTTTGTTTATAAAGCATTCATGTCTGTTGGGCCTTTGGGCTGTTTCCACCTTTTGTCCATTGAGAATAGTGCTGCTTTACATGTACAAGTGCCCATTTTCCTTTTTTTTTTTTTTTGACTATACATATCATAATTCTATGTTTAACTTTTTGAGGAGCCACAAAACTGTTTTCTACAACAGTTGAACCATTTCATATCACCACCCACAATGTATGAGGTTCCAATTTCTCCATATCCTTGCCAACACTTCTTTTTTTTTTTTTTTAATTTAGCCATCCTCATGGGTGTGAAGTGGTACCTCATTGTGCTTTTTAAGGTATTATTTATCATGATAAAATATATATAACGTAGAATTGGCCTTTTAACCATTTCAGTTGTATGATTCTGTAGCATTAATTACGTTCACCACTTGATTTCCAAAACTATTAACACATTTTTAAAAAAAATTTTTTTTTAATGTCTATGTTTGAGAGAGAGAGAAAGAATGTGAGCAGGGGAGGGGCAGAGAGAGGGAGGGAGACACAGATTCCTAAACAGGCTCCAGGCTCTAAGCTGTCAGCCCAGAGCCGGACACGGGGCTTGAACGCACGGACCATGAGATCATGAGCCGAAGTTGGACGCTCAACTGACCGAGTCACCCAGGCACCCCAGCTATTACCACCTTTTATCTCCAAAACTTTTTTTACCCCCATTTCCTCCCTGCCCCCCCCCACAGGAACTCTGTACTTAATTATTAAACAGTTCTTTCCTATTTCCCTCAATTCTCCTAATCCCTCATAATCTCTCATCTATTTTTTGTCTCTGTATTTGCCTGTTATAGTCATTTCATGTAAGTGGAATCATACAATATTTGTCCTTTTGTGTCTGGCTTACTTCACTTAGTGTAAAGTTTTCAAGAAACATCCATGTTGTGTCCATGTTGTAGCACGTGTCAGGACTTCATCCCTTTCCATGGCTGCACACTTTCCATTTTGTGTATACACCACATTCTGTTGATGCATTCATCTGTTGTTGGAACGCTGGATTGTCTTTTGACTACTGTGAATAATGCCGCAGTGAACATGGGTGTACAAGTATCGGAGTCCTTGTTTTCAGTTCTTTTTGGTGTATACCTGCAAGTGGAGTGCTTGCTCATACTATCCTGTATTGAACTTACTGAGTAACTTATCAGCTACTATGGAAAACTGCTGTGCTGTTTTTACAGCTGGACCATTTTATGTTTCCCACCAGCAATGTTGTGAAAGTTCTCATTTTCTCTGCTACCAAACTAGCAATTATTTTCTGTGGTTTTTATTTTTTCTTTCTTTCTAGCCATCCTAGTAGATCTGGAGTGGTATATCCTTGCATTTCATTAATGGCTAATAATGTTGAACATTTTTCATGTGCTGGTCAGCCATTTGTATATCTTTTTTAGAGAAATAGCTACTCAAGCCCTTGGCCCATTTTTCAGCTGGGTTGTTTGTCTTGTATTGGGTTGTAAGAGTTCTTTGCATATTTTGGATATCAAACCCTATCAGATACATGATACGCAAATATTTTCTCTCATTTTGTAGATCATCTTTCGACTTTCTTGATAAGTCTTTTGCACATAAGGTTTTGATTTTGATAAAAGTCCGGCATATTTTTTGTTGTTGTTGCTTGTCTCAAAGATCTTTTTACTTAATAAGGCACCATAAAATTCCTAAAAACATCTGTTTAAGAAAACAAACGGTTGTGTCATTTAATAGTGAATACAAACTGTTCAGTTGAATACATGCAGAATAATACAGTAGCTAAATTGAAGGCAAATTTGTATGATTTTGTTATCTTTTCTAAGCTCTGTCTTTTCTGTGAAGAAGGGTCCCATTTACCTATAAAGGATATTTTGAGATTTTTAATTAATGCTTATAAAATCTGAGAATATGCCTATAAGATTGGCAGTAAATTTTGTGAGCATACTATCTGCTTAGTAATGACATCATCTGTCTTACTAGATTTCAAGATGTTGAAAATAGTCTATTCAAATACTCCTATTATATAATTCTGTTATATAATCGGATCACCATTTATTGTTATAAAAATCAAAGCCCCCTTGCTATCTCTGTGGTTCTTGTAATCATATATAGAGACACATGACTGAGCAGTAAGAGATCCTTACTGCTTCCAGATGTCAGGCTGTGCTTGCCTTGATGGTGAAAACTGGACATCTAGATGACTCTGGAGACAGTGGTTTTTAAACTACTCATAGGACCAGGCCATGTTTTATTCCAGATATCCTACTTTTCTCCTTAGAGCTTCTGTGATTTGCTGGCGAGGCTTGGAGTAACACAAAAAGCCATGCTTAGTTCAAAAACTTCCTCCTATTGCTGTTTCTGGCATTGCTATTCACGGTGGCACCTACCCTTGGCAGTTCTGGTTTTGCTTTGTAGGTCAAATGAGTCAGTAGATAAGATTTGATTTTCGCCTAAGCATTTGTGCTTTACAAACTCATTGTTTGATAAAATAAGAAACATAAAAAATTGGTGAGTGGCACTGTCTGTGGCTGGCAGGTGTTAATGAGATACTAGCCATATGTTCCATATCCACATGAGACAGATGATTGTAACCTGCTCTGTAGATTTTACTCCTTTTCTCTGCCAATAGCCTCTCAAATGTATCTCACAAAAGGCCCCAGGCAGGAGAATGTGGACAGATCAGCTCGCATCCATTGTCATGGAAAAGTAACTCAAAGGATGCCCAAAGGGTAAGATACTTGTCTCATCCATCTTTGAGCTGGAACTATGCATTTATAAATGGCAGGGGTGTACCATGCCTTACTACCAGACATCCCGAAAAAGCCAGCGCACGGTCTTTGATCGTAAAAAGTTTCAGCATCCTCAGAAAAGAGCACACCCACACCTAGAAATGCCTAATGACTGAAAAGCAAGTTACAAACAAGTGCAGATGAGAGGATACAAGCTGAATCTGTTTGGGACACTGCCAACTGTGTCTAATTATTTCCATTATTTCTTATGGAAAATGCATACCAACCTGAGAGATGAGGCATACTAGCTAGCTGAAATCACCTGTGAATTCTGGGGTCTCTACCAATTTTTCAGAGAAAGATTCATTTAACAATAAAATTTATTTCAGGTGTCTATAGTCTGTATGTTTGGATTTTTTAACCTAGAAAATAGTGGAAATCCTTTTTCTCACTGTCATTTCCATTGTCATCTGGTACACCCAGTAAGCAGCACAATCGCTCAGCTTAATTCTTGCCCAGCCACTGTGTGAAAGCTTACGTCTCTACGGTCTATGACCCAGACTGCGCTCTTGTCTCTGAGTAGAGGTGCCCATTCGTAGTCCACTCTCCACACTTACTTACAAGAGCCATGTGATAAAGCATAGATAGAACTATCCGGATTTTGACTGTTTTCCCCAGAAGTTTTGACTTGCACCTCATTGCCACGTGAGTAAGTTAGCAGTGCTGAACCTGGTGTTTCTACAGACAGAAGGTTTGTCCTGTGGACAGTCAGCACAGGCCGTTTCTCTTGTCTCGCCTGCAGAGCAGCATACCTGTTTTTGTGATACAATCTTCCCGATAAAGTAGATATGTTTACCAAACCCTTATTTGGTGGAAATTTTACGAGGCTTACCTCTGGAAATTTTACACTGGAAGAAAGGGCACTGCCTTCTGACTTTCAGCAGTCTCTTGGTTGATTACCTGTCACGGTTCTGTTTTCAGTCAGGTGGCAGGTAAGTAAATACCCACCTTCTTTACATGAATGAGCTGTCCACAAAAGGTTTTTTTGTGCTGTTTAGCTATCTTAAAGTTTCATTGGAGAACTATAGGAAAAAGAAAAAGGACAAATTTGGCTTAGCATTTTTTTAATGCCAGCGGTTGTGTGAAATGAAAAATACTGGCAATTTATTGTTTCAGAAAATAAATCTTGACACCTAAAGATAAGTAACAAGCTTCAGTAACTTTCTGGAACATTCTTTCGATGCAAACACTTGAGATATATACCAGTGTCCAGGATAGATTTCCCAGTATATTGTCTACAACAGATCTTAAATATTGCAAACTAACAGAAGTTGTTGCATAATTTTTTCTGTAATTAGATAAGAACATTCTTACTGCTGGTCTGCAAACAGTTCATAAAGATAGCTGCTGCTTAAGATAGTTCACAGTTAACAAATGTTGAGCGGTGAACTCCATTCTTCATTTTCTATAATGTAATCGTATCACCCTAAAATCCAGTGGTTTTCTCATATACAGGCCAGGGATGAAAGGTCCAAGGCCAGTAGGACAGCCCTGCCATCCTGACAAGCTGCTTCCATCTGTGGATCCAAGGAATTGTTAGAGCTCTTGCCATCTCCCTGCCAATAGGAGAAAGAAAGGGGAGGATACGCCCCCTCTCTTCTAAGGGCACTGGTACAAACTGGCATACATCACCTTTGCTTGTATCCGGACTTAGTCATATGCCCCCACCAAGCCGCAGAAAAGACCGGGGAAGATCCTTAGATGGGTATCCATGAACCCAGTTGAAATTCAGGAAGAAGTCTTTATAGGGTTGTGCATCCATGACCACATCCAGTTTTAGAGCATTTCTGTTATCCCAAGAAGTTCCCTCCTCTGTAGTCCATCTCCATCCTACCCTCAGACCCAGTCGCCTGTAATCCCCTTTTTGTTTTTATACATTTGCATTCTCTGGAAGTTTTGTATGCATGAAGTCATCTAATGTATAGTCTTTTGTACTTGGCTTCTTTCACTTAGCGTGAGGATTTTGAGGTTCATCTCTGCCATTGCACATATCAGTTGTTAGTTCCTTTTTGTTGCACAGTAGTATTCCACTATATGGATAGCCCACATTTTGTTTATCTCTTCACTAGTTGGTGGGTTTTTTTTACTTGTTTCTGGTGTTTAGCTACTGTGAATAATATTCCTATGAACATTTCCATACAAGTTTTTGTGTGAACATGTGTTTTCATTTTCCTTGGGTGGATGCCTAGGAATGGAATTGCTGAGTCGTATAGTAAGCTTATGTTTAATTTCTTGAGAAGCTGCCAGACTTTTCCAGAGTGGCAGTTTTTACATTCCCACCAGCAGTATACAAGGATTCCAATTTGTCCATCTCCTCAACAACCCTGGATGATGTTAGTCTTTTTCATTATAACTGTTCTAGTGGGGATATAGTAACATCTCATTTGAAGGGTTTTGATTGTTAGTTTTTTGGTTTTTTTTACATCTTCCTAATGATGTTAAACATCTTTTCAGGTACTTATTAGCCAAGCCATTTATATATCTTCTTTGGTAAAATGTCTGTTCAAAGCTTTTGCCCATTTTTAATTGGGTTGAAGACAAATTTGTCTTCTTGTTGAGTCATGATAGTTCTTTATATGTTCTGGGTGTAAGGCCTTTATCAGATGAATGATTTATAAATGCATTCTCCCAGTCTGCAGCTTTCCTTTTTATGTTCTTAATGATGTCTTGTCTTTTCTTTTTTATTTTTCCTGGTTGTTTCTTTAATTGAATGCAGACCTATTCATAGAACTAATAGATGTCTTTGGAGAGCAGAAGTTTTTCACTTGCCGATTTTTTTTTTCATGGATTATGCTTTTTGTGTCCTAAGAAGTCTTTGCCTAATCCAAGTCACTGCGATTTTCTTCTAGATTTCCTCCAAAATATTTTTTAGTTTTAGCTCTTACATTTAGGTCTGTGATTCATTTTTTTTTGGGGGGGGAGTATCGTGAGATAGGATTCTACATACATTTTTTGCATAGCAATTTCCAATTACCCTAGCACCATTTGTTGAAAATACTATTGGACATACTTGGTATCTTGTCAAAAAAAATAGTTGACCAAAATAAGGGTTTATTTCTGGACTCTCAATTCTGTATCGTTGATCTGTATAACTATCCTCACCTGGCCAGACTTTTAAGACTTTCACAGTGGGGTGCCTGGGTGGTTCAGTCAGTGAAGCATCCGACTCTTGGTTTTGGCTCAGGTCATGATCTTAGGGTTCGTGAATTCAAGCCCCCATCGGGCTCTGTTCTGCCAGTACAGAGCCTGCTTAGGATTCTCTCCCTCTCTCTCCACTGCTCCCCTGCTCATGTTCTCTCTCTCTGTCTTTCAAAATAAACAAAATTTAAAAAAAAGATTTTCACAGTAATATATCTGAACTTACCTTCTTGCTTTGTCATCTAATCAAGTCAATGATGGGACCCGAAATGACCTCATAACACTTAAACATCACTGAAAATTGTGATGCAGGAGCTAAACAGGCCAGATGTAAGTCCAGAAGGCAAAAAGGCCAAAACTGAAAAGGGAATTATAGTCGCAAAAATGTAGTATTTGTTTTGTTTTTTGTTTTTTGTTTTTACTGTTTATTTTTGAGAGAGGGAGTCAGAGCATGAGGGGGAGAAAGACAGAGAAAGAGGGAGACACAGAATCCAAAGCAGGCTCCAGGCTCCGAGCTGTCAGCACAGAGCCCGATGTGGGGCTTGAATTCATGAGCCGTAAGATCATGACCTGAGCCGAAGTTGGACGCTCAACTGACTGAGCCACCCAGGTGCCCCAGTATTTGTTTTATTAAAGTACATGTTAACTCTTAAAATAGGTCCTTGTGCTTGCTTTCTGGGAAGGCGGTCCTGAGCAGGTGAATCATATGGCACTCAAACATATATTATATGCAGACAGCACCCACCTCTTCCCCTCTTCCCTACACCACCCCCCCAACCCCGAACCTTTGCCTCTTCTTGGATTGCTGTGCTTCTTTCCCCTTACTTTGCTGCATTTCTATCGGGAAGTTGGTTTTACTTGAATGATTCATGTTTAGGGGGAAAAATGAACATACCCTTAAAATTTTTTTCAACTCTTCCTGCAAGGAAAAAAAATAAATGAAGAAGGCAGATGTAAACAATAGCAGCAAAAAAGTACACATTAACAAAGAGATCTAAACAGAGAGTGGCTTCAACAGGAACGATCTTCATTTTCCTCTTCAGTATCAGTCTGAGTGTATGCAGTCCAAATTGGCTGTGATGGCTATGTTGAAATCTGGAAACCAGACTCAGGATTCCTATCTTGTTGCTCTACCATCTTTAGGGATGTTGCCCTCATGTTCATGGTCACATACGCTCACCACCACATTTTGTAGGGCTATAATCTAGTTGGAGGGAAGGATGAAAATTGGAAAGGGAGAGCATACCTCTTCCTTTGAAGGAGCTTTCACTTATCAATTTTATTGAGTCTGTTGGCCCAAACTTGTTATTGGCCATACCTAGATACACAGAAGGCTAGGAAGCGTAATTTGAAGGCTATGCACCTGGCTTAAAAATGTATGACTAAAAAACAAGGGGAGAGCACATAGTTAGAGGCAATTAGCAGGTGATACCTCCAATTATATTTATATTAAGTATAGTTATATTTATATACATATCAGAAGGTGAACATTGAGCAGCTACATTTGAGGCACTGTTGAAGGGTTGTGAAGGTTGCCCTCAGTGAGATTTCCATAAATTAACTATTGGTGGTGGGAGAGGCAATCATGTTTTATGTCTTAACAGATTTGTTCCAGGGGCACCTGGGTGGCTTCTTAAGCGACTGACTCTTGGTTTCAGCTCAGGTTATGATCTCACGGTTGGTAGGATGGAGCCCTGTGTCGAGCTGTGTACTGACAGTTTGGAACCTGCTTGGGAGTCTCTCTCCCTGCCCCTCCCCTGCTCACTCACATATGCTCTCTCTCTCTCAAAATAAAGAAAGAAAGAAACTTAAAAAAAATTTGCTCCCAAACTAAAATGCTGTTTCTGTTTTTCAAACACAACCACTGAAGATCTAAGTTGCACCATTTACGGTTTTTTGAGCTGTCTTGTTGGTAATTCTTTACTTAAAAAAAAAAAAAAAAAAAAAAACATTGATTTATCTACCTCATGTATTTTTTATTTTTGTAGCCATTGTCTCCATTTTCCTATTTTATGACTGATCAAGTCTTCTTTTTTTTAAGTTTATTAATTTTTATTTTGAGAGAAAGTGAGCAAGTGAGGGAAGGGCAGAGAGAGAGAGAGAGAGAGAGAGAGAGAGAGAGAGAGAGAGAATCCCAAGCAGGCTCCACGCTGTCAGTGCAGAGCCCAACTCAGGGCTCGAACCCACAATCTGTGAGATCATGACCTGAGCTAAGACCAAGAGTCAGTCACTTAACTGACTGAGCCACCCAGGCACCCCAACCACTGAAGTCTTCTGATGCCCTGTCTTAAACCTGAGTTGATGTATGATGGGAGCAGTTGTATGTTTAAGATATTTTTATGATTCTTTAATTTAAACTCCCCATTTTTGGCTATGTAATATGAAGCAAATGAGGAAACATTGCTCTAATGGCTTACCAAGGAAGGAGAAAAACCCTTAATTTCTGAGTGGAGAAATATTGTTTGTGGAAAAGTAGTTTGTGGAAAAAAAACTGTAATCAAAAGTTTGTGTTATTGCACCTGACTTTAGGATCCCCCCAATTTTTTTTGGCCACGTTGTGCCTTTCCTTCTGGAATTGTAAGTGGAACACCATACTTGTACCTGTTTATACTGTGACGTAGATATTGTTACAGAGAACACACCCGAGCCTTTCTCACTGGTAAGCAAACAATGCCTTGTGAATCTCTGAGCTATGGAGAAACCCCGTAGCTTTACCTGCAGATGCTGTCTGTCTCGTTGGAGAATAAATTTTGGCTGGTTGTTTTTATTTCCCCCACAAAACAAAAACAAAAACAGACAAACAAAAGACGATTATTGAGTACCTATCATGTGTCAGGGATAGTAGGATAAATTGTCTGTATTCAGAAGTATAATTATGTTTGGCCTTAGAGAACACGTAGAATGTTCTGAAATGTTGAAGTTTGAACAATAGCAAGAGACGGTAAGAGGCTTTTACAATATAGAACTGTATTATGAAGTAATTGTGTTTGTGAAAGAGCCCAGGACTGGAAGTGAAGAGGCTTAAGTGTGTGTCCCAGATCTGTCACTCGTCAGGTAACCGTGGACTGGCCTCAATTTCTTCATCTTTAAAATTAGGGGATTCATTATATGCTTTCTATGGTCTTCTTTGTGTCTGTGCTTCTCTAGCTGTTGATATCTATGATGTATATGTTATATATGGACTATATTGTGTGTTATATGTTATTTTTAGCCTTTATGACTCAACAAGTCTATAGTTTCGTTTGTTTTGTTTTGAATGTTTATTTATTTTTGAGAGAGAGCACAAGCAGGAGAGGAACAGAGAGAGAAAGGGAAACAGAATCTGAAGCAGGCTTCAGGCTCTGAGCTGTCAACACAGAGCCCGATACGGGGCTTGAACCCACAAACCATGAGATCATGACCTGAGCCGAAGTTCGACGCTCAACTGACTGAGCCACTCAAGCGCCCCTATGTTTCTATACTTTTGATTTTCTATAATCTATAGTTCTAGCATATCTATTGCAAACCAATCTAAAACACAGTATCTTAAAACAATGACCATTATGCTCACAGATTCTGTGTGTCTAGAATTCAGACAATACCTAGTAGGCATGGCTTTATCTCTGCATCATAGCATTCTGGGGCCTTATCTGGAAAGACTCAAACAGCCGGAGGAGACTTGAAAGACTAAGGGCCAGAATTATACGAAGGTTCTTCACTCTTAGTCAGGTGCCTAGAATGGAATGTCTCAAAATAGGGCTCAGCTGGGATTGTTGAATAAAAAACCTGCTTTGGATTTTCAATTTAGGTTTCCTCACAGCATGGTGACCTGAGTGTCTTACATGGCCACTCAGGACTCTGGGAGCTAGTGTTTCTAAGAGCAAGGTTTTATCTTATGAGATGATTGAAAAATTTTAGTAGAATAAAAAATTTAAGGGGCAGCTGGGTGGCTCAGTTGGTTAAGTGTCCAACTCTGGATTTCAGCTCAGGTCATGATCTCGTGGTTCATGAGTTCGAGCCCCTCATTGGGCTCTGCACTGGCAGTGTGGAGCTTGCTTGGGATTCATTCTCTCTCCCCTTTCTGCCCCTCCCCAGCTTGCTCTCTCTCCCTCTCCCTCTCCCTCTCTCTCTAAGTAAATAAATAAACTTAAAAAAATGTTTTAATAAAAAAAGAATAAAAAACTTAATTATTTTTAATACCAAATACATGAAACATGTTAAGTGTAAAGTAAGTGGAGTTATAAAAGTTTACTTGAGGCTACCAGGACATTAAAACTGTCATTTGTTGAGTGTATTCTGTATGGTAGGTGTTGTTCCACAAGTACTTTCGGGGATTATCTCATTTATTCTTTACAACAGCGTTAAGCAGAAACCAGGGCTTAGTCAGCTTAAGCAGCTTGTCCGGGTCATAATGCTGATAAGCCACTGAACCTCTGACTCAAAACAGATCCAACTCCAGTATTTGTGGCTTTAGCTACTATTATGGGCTGAATTGTGCCCTCCCTCCCTAATTCACATGTTGAAGTCCTAATCCCTACTACCTCACAATACAGCTATATTTGGAGACAGGGTCTTTGGGTAATTAAGCTTATATGAAGTTGTTGGAATGGATCCTAATCCAATATGATGGGTGTTCTTGAAAGAAGAGATTAGGACACAGACAGGCGGGAAGACACAGGGAGAAGATGGCCATCCACATATAGACCCAGGAGGGAGGCCTCCAAAGAAACAACCGTGCTAACACCTTGATCTTGGTCTTCCAGCCTCCACAACTGTGAGAAATACATTTCTATTGTTTAAGCACCCCAACCCCCGTCATCCATGGTACTTTATTATGGCGGCCCTTTGCAAAGACTAGTATTACCACTACTGATATTATAGTAATGTGTGTTTTTGTTGTTTTTTAATTTGTCACTCTGTCCTTTTTTAAACTGAGATATTATTGGCATATAACTGTTCATTTTAGGTGTAGTACCACATACTGATTTGATCTGTGTGTATATTGTGAAATGGTCACCACCATATCACATCCATCCACATGGACTACACCTACTTACAGGTTTTGTTCTTGTGGTGATGTGTTTGTATCAGCCTGCTTTCAGGCTGTCTTTCAGATTGTCCTGTCCCTTACAGAGATATTGTTGTCAACAAAATCCATAATAAAATATTTCTTCTCTAGTTATATTTTCATCAATTTTTATATGAATCTCCAAGCTCCTTCTTATCACAATCACTTGGTGAGGAATATAATAAAGATGTACAGGGGCACCTGGGTGGCTTAGTTGGTTAAGTGTCCTACTTCAGCTCAGGTCATGATCTCACAGTTCGTGGGTTTGAGCCCCACGTTGGGCTCTATGCTGATAGCTCAGAGCCTGGAGCCTGCTTCAGATACTGTGTCTCCCTCTCTCTGCCCCTCCCCCACTCACACTCTGTCTCTCTTTCTCTCTCTCTCTCTCTCTCTCTCTAAGAAATAAATAAACATTAAAAAAATTTTTTTGTAACGATGTACAGTTCTTCAAGGTAAAAATACATTCTCTTAGGCATACTCTTACCTATAAGATAAAATTAGCGTTCTTCCCTTTTTTGCAATGCAAACATCAGTATCCCCTAAGGGCATTATTTTCTGCAAAGGTCAAGGTTTAATTAAGATTATTTCAGAGTAATCCAGAAATCAACATGAAAGTCTCTGGTCTTAACAGCTAGTTATCAGCTGCTAAGAACTGTTCAAATATTAGAACTGGAAATTAGACTTCATCAAAACAGCATTTATCACATGATTCGTACTCCGTCATGTCTAAATTTTTTTTCTTTCCTCCATAGTGAGCTTCCTAAAGATACATCCTTTTGAATCATCCGATTGGTAAAATGTAAAGCAATGCTTTTGCAGGTGGGCACTAAATGCCTATTAAACTGGATGCAGGTTTAGACATCGTGTTACATTTTCCCCCTAAGCCCCACAATTGAAACGCTATTGAGATCAATATGGGAAAGACATTTATTTTCAGTACTTGCATGTTGTTTTATTGCATTTACTCTGCCTTTCACTTTCTTTTTGTTCATTTATTTATTTTTGAGAGACAGAAAGTGCGAGTGAGGGAGGGGCAGAGAGAGGGGGAGAGAGAGAGAATCCCAGGCAGGCCCCACATTGGCAGCACAGAGCCGACGTGGGGCTCAAACCCATGAACTGTGAGATCATGACCTGAGCCAAAGTTGGACGCTTAACTGACGGAGCCACCCAGGGCCCCCTGCCTTTCAGTTTTTAAACCTATCTTTTCCTGACATGCTCTTCAGATAGCAGCACTCTCTCCCAGCACTGCTTTTTTACCAGGGAGTTTAGGAATATAACCTACTCATGGGTTAGGAGAGAAATATTTCTAAATAAGGACCAGGAGGTTGATCATTTTGTCATTTTGACCATCCGGTCTCCTCCAGCTGAAAAAGTAAATGACAACATTATTCCTAGAACCAGAATGCATGCATATGAGTCACGTTTCTAGTATACTAAAACCTTTCATTTTCTGGTAAAGAAATCCGTTGTAGTGGTTAGAAGTATGGACTCTCTCCGGGTTCAAATCCTTTCTGTGCCACTTACTGTGTGGCAAATCGGCTGAGCCTTGCTGTACTTCAGTTTCCTGTTCTGTGAAATGTGGACAATAAGAGACAATGTCTGTGGAGTTACGAGAACAAAATAAGGTAAAACATGTTATTTGCTTCAACAGCACATGGCACATGGGAAAGACACAGCAAACACTAGCCCTTATTATCATTACCTCTGTCTTTGGCTATTTGGATATTAGAAACACCTGAAATCACCTTTAAGGTGGATGTGTTTGTGTACCGTGTAAGTCACTGAATGTTTATCAGATAACAGTTAAAAATGTAGGAAGTGTGTGTGGAGCGTTTACAGAACAGGTGACTGTTTTTTCAAAGACAATAACACGTTTGAAATACTTGGTTTATTATAAGAATATGGTACCTCTAAACGATTTTCACAGCTAAATACTACACAGTGTTTTTTTCGTGTTTATTTATTTTTGAAAGAGAGACAGAGAGAGAGAGTGGGGGTAGGGCAGAGAGAGAGGGAGACTCAGAATCCGAAGCAGGCTCCAGGCTCTGAGCTGTTAGCACAGACCCTGATGCAGGGCTCGAACTCATGAACCATGAGATCATGACCTGAGCTGAAGTCGGACGCTTAACCAACTCAGCCACCCAGGCGCCCCTAAATTCTGCACAATTTTAAGGTTCTAGAACCTTCCCAGTGAAGAGCTAAAAGCCTTACCCTTGGTGCCATGTCCGGATAAATGACATGTAGTCAGGTTACATAATACATTAATCATTTGAGTGCATTCTACCTAAACAGAGACTCAAGTCTGCTGTGTGGTTGTATACTTTGTTACCTTTAAGGTTGAATCAGAAAAGTATTTAGTCAAAACTGATATTACCAAGTGGTTTCACTGGGAGTTGCAAATGTGACTGAGCTATCATACCTGGGTCAGAGGCACCTAAGGCTTGTAAGGGGTTCACTTTCAAACTATGGGACAGTCCAGTGAGTTTCATAAGAAAGGTACAAAATACTATGGGAATCTGGAAAAGAGGAAAGAGCATTTTTCTCATTGCAGAATCAGGAAGTAGGGATTTATGGAGTGAAAATAGCATTGATGGGGAACTCTAAAGGATGATTTTGGTTCCAGCTTCCCAGAAAATTGAGGGTAATCAGATGCTGCTTCAGTACATTTTTCTACTCCTAACATACCTTATTTTCTCCAGGTTCAGAGAATGACTTGTTCCCCTGCTGCTCAACTTAATTCCTTCAACCTTGCACCCAGTCTGGTCTCTGCTTCTCTTCCCCAGAACCTTGCACCAAGGGGTAATCTCTGGCAAAACAGTTTCAACGTCTCTTCTGGTGACTCACTCATGTCTTTCTCAAATTAAGAAAAACTGGTCAGAAAGTTCTTGGGCCCCCTCATGCTGATATCTGCTCTCTCTGTCTCCCCTTCCCTTAAAGACAAACTCTACCAATGAAGAGTTTATATTTGTCTCAGCTTTTTCTGCACACTTAAAACAAAATTCTTTTTCTGGGGTGCCTGGGTGGCTTAGTCGCTTAAGCATCCAACTCTTGATTTTGGCTCAGGTCATGATCTCACAGTTTATGGGTTCAAGCCCCACATCGGACTCTGTGCAGACAGCACAGAGCCTGCTTGTGATTCTGTCTCCCTCTCCTTCTGCCCCTTTCCCACTTGCTCTCTATCTCAATGAGCACAGGTTTGCTCATAAATAATGAGCTCATAAATATGCTCATAAATAAATGAATGTTTTTTTTAATTATGAGAAAAATTCTTTCTTTATGAACTGTTTCAAAAACAGAATTATGGAATAAACACCCAAGTATTTGTGCCCAAATTAATAAATATTAATGTTTTGCAATATTTATTTGAGATCATTTTTTTAAGAATTGAAACAATGCCAGTAGAGTTAAAAATTCATTTACCTTCACTCACTTCATACTCTCTTTCTCCAGAGTTTTCTATGGCCCTCCCCAATTGGCACATATTGATACCATTAACTTTTTAATACTTTTAGTACATTCTAATAAGAGCTAATAGTTCTGTGGCACTTACTATGTATCAGGGACTGTGCTAAGCACTTGGCATTCACTGTATTAGTTGGGGTTCTCCAGAGAGACATAAAACCAATCAGATATATAGAGAAAGAAGAGAGAGGTTTTTTTGTTTTAAAGGAATTGTTCACAAGATTGTTGAGGCTGGTAAGTCTGAAGTCTATAGGGCAGGCTGGCAGGCTGAAAATTGAGACCAGAGTTAATGTTGCAGTCTTGAGTCTTGCAGGATTTAAGCTAAAACTCATGCAGGACTTCTACATTGCAGTCTTTAGAATTCTTTCTCTTTTGAGAAACCTAAGTCTTTATTCTTTCTTTTTTTTTTTTTTAATTTTTGCAATGGTTGTTTATTTTTGAGAGAGAGAGAGAGAGAGAGAGAGAGAGTCTGAGTGGGAGAGGAACAGAGAGAGAAGGAGACAGAATCTGAAGCAGGCTCCAGGCTCTGAGCTGTCAGCACAGAGCCCCATGTGGGGCTCAAACCCACCAACCGCGAGATCATGACCTGAGCTGAAGTTGGTTGCTTAACTGACTGAGCCACCCACCCACCCCAAGTCTTTACTCTTAAGGCCTTCAACTGACTGGCTCATTTTCATAATGGATTGACTTTTTTCTCCTAGTTTATATAGGTATTTATATATTAATCCTTTACTGGTTATATTTGTTACACATATTTTTCAGTTTTTTCTTATCTATATGAACTTAGGGCTTTTTTTTAATGTTTATTATTTATTTTTGAGAGACAGAGACAGAGCACAAGCAGGGGAGGTACAGAGAGAGAGGGAGACACAGAATCCAAAGCAGGCTCCAGGCTCTGGGCTGTCAGCACAGAGCCCCGATGCGGGGCTCGAACTCACGAACCGTGAGATCATGACCTGAGCCGAAGTTGGACGCTTAACCGACCGAGCCACCCAGGCGCCCTTCTATGAATTTTGTTTATGGTGTCTCTCTGTTTGCCAGAATTTCTAATTTTAATGAGTTATTATCAATCTCCATTCACTCATTAATTCAATAAATATTTATTAAGTACTCTACTAGGCACGTTATACTATGGGAATATGGTAGTAAATAGAAGAGGCAAAAGTCCTTGCTCTCATATAACTTACGTTTACTTGAAGACAGGCAGTAAATGCACTAAGCAAAACTATAGAGTATATTACAAGATGGTATGGAAGAAACAGAACAAGGGCAGGACAATCAGTAGTACTAGGAGGGGCACAGTGTTAAGTGGGTGGTGAGGGTAGATTCCACCAAGTAGGTACATTTGAGCAAAGACTTGACTGGGGCAAGGGAGTGACCCCCACGCCTCTACAGAAGGGAGAGTGTTGCAGGGACAGGAGACAGCCAGTGGAAGGGCCGAGGCAGGAGCAGGACGGGTACACTGGAGAACAGCCTACACTGAAGTTCAGTGAACTGGGGGTGAGAAGCTTGATGAGCTCGAGGAAACCAGAGAGGAAACCGCTGGGGAAGAGAGAGCCAGATGGAGCAGAGCCTTGCAGGCCTTG
This sequence comes from Prionailurus viverrinus, assembly GCF_022837055.1. Taxonomy (NCBI): domain Eukaryota; kingdom Metazoa; phylum Chordata; class Mammalia; order Carnivora; family Felidae; genus Prionailurus; species Prionailurus viverrinus. Next base: position 14,413,185 of record NC_062577.1, read on the forward strand.
GCATTTGGTTTCTATTTTTGTTTTGTGATTTGTGCCTTTGGGCTCTTATTTTAGATTTCTTCCTTACCCAGAAGTCATAGATGATGAAGACGAAGATGGTGGTTAATATCTATTAAGTATTTCCTGTGTGCCAAGCACTTTGTAAAACTGACTTTTGTAGATTTTCGTGGAGATGACATTTTTTAAAATATTTATTTATTCATTTATTTTTGAGAGTGGGAGATATCTGTGCAAGCGGGAGAGGGGCGCAGAGAGAGAGAGAGAGAGAGAGAGAGAGAGAGAGAGAATCCCAAGCAGGCTCTGTGCAGCCAGTGCAGAGCCTGACCTGAACCCACAAACCGTGAGATCATGACCCGTGCCAAAATCCAGAGGCAGACGCCTAACCGACCCAGCCTCCAGTACGCCCCCGTGACAATGTTCTGTATATAAAATTTTCGGAATATTTATTTTTCTCATTTAGCTATTCAGTTTCTGTGCAAATTATTTCTTTTATAGTGTGGGGGAACCTAATTCTTTTCCTCTTTTTGCTAGCCAGTTGTCTGACCTCCCTTTCCTTCTCAATTTGTAATAACACCATCTTAGTTTTATTCCAAGTCCCATGTACCTGGGCCTGTCTCTGGGCCCTTTCATTCTGTTCTGTTGGTCTATGTGTGTGTCCTTGAGCTGGTACAACACAATTTCAATTAGCAGAACTTACTCTAAATCTTTGATATTTAGGAGAACAAATGCCTCTTCTTTTATATTTGTTTAAAATTTGTTTGACTTTTCCTGGTCCTTTGCTCTTCAAGTATGAATTTTTTGGATGAACTTATCGAGGCTTATGTGAACAAATCCTTTGGGATATTGAGCAGAATTGTGTTGAAATTATAAATGAGTCTTGGAAGAATTGATGTATCAATGCTATTGGGAGTCCTTTCACCTTCATTTAGGTCCTCTTTTATGTTTATGTTCGTTAACAAAACTAAAATCTTTTTCTCACAGAGGCTCTTTGTTAGGTTTATTTCCAGAGACCTTACAGTTTTTGTCTCAAGAAGAAACAGAGTTTGGTTTTATTTACATTTTTTATTTGGTTGCTGCTAGTGTATAGACCTCTATTGATTTTATAAGTTGACCTTGGGTTTTAACAAACTCGTTAAAGTCTCTAAGTCATTTCATTCCATTATCCATAGGTTATTTTAGATGTCTCTAATTAAATTATTAATCATCCGTAAATGACAATTTTTTTGCCTTCGTCTCTAATTTCTAAACTCTATATTTATTACTTTATCTATTTCATCAGTCTGAACGTCAACGATAGCTATACCCAGAGCCATAATAACAAGCGTCCTTGTCCTGTCTCTGGTTTTAAAGGGCCTGTTGATCAGGATTCACCATTAAATGTTATGTTTGCTCCAGGTCTTACATCGATAGCTTTTGGTGGGTTTAAAACCCTCTTTTCCATTACTCACGTGCTAAGTTTTAAAAATAAATTGGTGGGTGCTTAATGCTATCAGTTGCTTTTGTGCATCTGTTTAGATGATTTTATGATTTATCTTCTTTAATATGTGAATATTAGGAATATTTTTTCTTATTTAATAATATTTTAAATAATTAATAAAATAACACGGCTCAAAATCCAAACTGTAAAACTGACCTTATCCTCCAAGCCTACTCTTTGTTCTCACTTCCCGTTTTTAAAGAATGATACCATCCAGGCAAGAAACTCAGGAGCTGGTCTACGCATTGCTCACATCTATCTACTCAGTGACCAAGCCCTGTCCATTTTCTGCTTCTTAACATTTGTCCCTCACGTCTCTCTCTCTCTCTATATATATATGTATATATATATTGGTGGCTCAGTTGGTTGAGCATCCAGCTTTAGCTTAGGTCATGATCTCGCGGCTCATGAGTTCGGGCCCAGCTTCAGGCTCTATGCTGACAGCTCAGAGCCTGGAGCCTGCTTTGGATTCTGTCTCCCTCTTTTTCTCTCTCCGTCCCCCACTCATGCTCTGTCTCTCAAACATAAATAAACATTAAAAAAATTTTTTTTAATTGAAATATAATGTAATGCATTTATAATGGGTTGTTTATAGCATGGACATGAGGAAATAGGACCAACTTACTGTATATAAGTCTTGTGTCTTTTACTAAAAGATTTCCCCCTGGTATACCTGAGTGTGGGTGAAAATTGGTTATGTTAATATGTGAGGTTGATGGTAGCTATTAAGTATCTGATTATAGTAGTAGGTGGTTGGAGCAGCAAGGATAGAGTTAGGTTTCTAAACCAGTGTTTTATGTAGAAAGGAGTTAAATCCAAACCTGAATTTATTGTGGTGGCACTGCCATAATGATACCCAAAGGTGTTAATGATAGATGCATTTAAAACCCCTTTTTATTATGAAAATAATCAAACACAAAAGTAGAGAGGAGTACCACGAATGTCCATGAACTCCTCACCCAGCTTCAATAACCATCAGTCTCTTGCTTTTCTTGTTTCATTTCTCCTCCAACTTTTTCTTGCTCAAGTGTTAAATAAGAATTGGAGACCTCTCATTTCACTCATAAGTAGTTAGGTGTATATCTTAACCAATAGGAACTTTAAAATTATAACCATAATATTGATATCATACCTACTAAAATTAACAATAATCTAATGGTACATTTTTTGAAATTCAAATGAATATGAAACAACAAAAGTCCAACTAAAGGAATTTATCAGGTTCCAGCCTACCACATGGGGAATAGTTTGGTTTTTTGTTTAACCCCCAAGTTTAGTGAGGTTTTTTTGTTCTTATTTTAACTAGAAACATTTAAAAATCATCCCACCATTTTTTTAAATAATTAAAACAATGGCAAAATAACTGGGGCACCCGGGTGGTTCAGTCAGTTAAGCGTCTGTCTCTTGATTTCAGCTCAGGTCACAATCTCACAGTTTGTGGGTTCAAGCCCCGCTTCGGGCTCTAAGCTGGTGGTGTGGAGCCTGCTTGGGATTCTCTGTCTCTCTCTGTCTGTCTCTCTCTCTCTCTCTCTCTCTCTCTCTCTCTCTCTCTCTCTGCCCTCCCTTGCTCGCACTCTGTCTCAGAAATAAATAAACTTAAAAAAGATAATGACAAAATAAGTAATGTGGCTGTTCTTAATGCCTACCTTAGTTTATTCTCAGGGTACTTCACAGTAAACTGGGCCAAGCTCTGAGTGGTTGGAGTGAATGTATATGTCCAGTGAAACTCAGTATTTTCTTATGTAGGATGAACATTTCCCATTTCTTTGAAAAAGGAAAACTGATAAGATGTCTTTTGCATTATATTTTACAAATGAAATTCAGAATCCCTAGTGCTAATGTTAAGATTGTTATTCTAATATGCTGGTGCTAAGCCTAACTTTTAATTCTTAGGATAAGGGAAGTCATTTCTTATGGCTTCTAACAGGTAATACTTTTTTCACTGATCCCCTTTCAGGGATTTTCTTAGTGATGCTTTTCAAAGTTACTAGGAGCCAGTGCTTTGAGCCAAGTCAAAGCTTGCTTCTGCCCTGGCAAGATTTAAATGTTTTATAAAAAAGAGATTAGGGAAGACAGCTATTGCCATGCATTTTACTCAGCTGTACTGAACCATTAATTGTCTCCACCAATTGGAGTACCTATGAGGGGCGGAGGAAGGCAGGGCGTTTTTGTGTCTGTATACTGTATAGCTCTTTATGCTCTTTGCAGTACTTGAGATGTACATTTACTACTAACCATCCGGTCTACTAGGTATTATAAGAAATAAAAAGATGGCTCCTATTTACAGCAGAAGGCTTCGTTAGTATTTAACTTTAAAGACCCATTTCAATCTATTGTTTCTTATTATTTCCTGGCCAAGGCTACAGTCATGTGGCAGAAATATCATGTGAAGGACCACACATGGTAGCCCCTTTTGTTGAAGACATGGTCTGCCTCCCATCTTGTGTCCAGGTGTAGATTTTTAAGACTTGCCTTCTTACTACTAATATAAGATTTGTAGTATAAAACAACTCTCCTTACACTCATCATGTTGTTGTTTTTTTTTAAGTGCATGGGTCTTTTCCTACCCAGTGAAGTTCTGAGCTGTCAATGCTCAAATTCTGTTAAGTGCACTCTGAACGATAGATAGGCTGGTAGATAGTAAACGGGGGAATTGGCAGACTATAGAAAGGAGCCAGAGAAATCATCTGGTACTTCTCCTTTCTCCATGTAGGATTATATCAAACCCACCCCCCCAAAAAGTCCATCCTTTTCTGCAAAATTTCAAAGAGGAATATTTGTTCACTTATTTAAAAGGATTTTTTAAAAGATGAACTCTGAGCCAGCCTCTGTATTCAACTCTCTCTTTTTAGCCACCACCTTCAGTCTGGAATAGTTTCTCAGTCTTACTTTGGCTTTTATAAGCTTGATACTTTCAAAGATTGCCAGCTAGTTATTTAGTAGAATGTCTCTCAATTTGAGTTTGTCTGATGGTTCCTCATGAGTAGATTCGGGATATACATGTTTGACCAGAATATATCCTAGAGATGATGCTATATTTTTCCTGTTGTATCCATTCTATTAGATGGAGCACGAGTTTGATTTGTTTCATTAGTGGTGATGCCCAATTTGATATTTTGAATAAAGGTGGTTGCTGCCAGGTTCTTCATGCAAAGTTGCTCTATTCCTCTTTGCGACTAGTAAGAATTTTCTGGGAGGTAGTTTGAAATTATGTAAATATGCCATGCCTAATCAGTTTCCATTTATTTCATTTTTACCTATATGGACTCAAGCTTCCCTATTATATTCAATATTGTATTTTGTTACAATCACTATTTTAATGCTGAAATTACCACTTGTTTGGTCTTTGGGAGCTCCTTCAATATGGTTTCTCTGTCCTTCGGACGTGTTCCCATTATTCTTTGGGCACAAGTTGCTTTTGAAACAGCAAGATATTCCAGGCTCTTTTTGTACTTTCTTGTTTCTAGCTTTGGAACCAGGTATTTCTCCAAGCAGCCCTGGTTCCTTTCAATAGAAGATGCTATTTAGAAACTATGATCTTTGGAGTAGATGTGCTCACCAGAGAGGTGTCATTACCTGTAGGCCCGCTCAGCAGGCAGAGCTAAGGAACACACGCACATACACACACACACACTTGCAACTGTATTACTAACTATGTACCTGAAAACTCTTGACCCTGTGTCATTGCCTCCACTGCCAATCCAGTACTACAGTGTTCATTCTGGTTTTCTCTTTCCATTATTGTAACTCCTTTCTCTGACTTTGAGGAGTCTGAATCCTTAACTTATTTGCTCAATCCCCTTGTATGTACAAGTCTCCCATTTCTGCTGTTCTCCCCTCCCCCGCCTCTGAGGCCTTATGTGAATGTCCTCCTCACCCTGCTCAGGCTCTAATTGTCAAATTGTACCCCGCTCCTGGATGTTTTCCACTAGGGCTCTAACACACCCATGCCAGGCTTCCTTTCCATGTAAATACCCTCCTCACCCTTTTGAGCTCTAATGTTCCACACAGGACCACCCCCTTGGTTGGTTACCACCCTCACTTTGCTTGGTTACCACGTTGCTTGGGCCCAGTTTACCCATTCTAGGCCACCCTACACTGTATTTTCATGGGTTTACAGGAAAGGAAATTGGATGGACTGACAAGTACTCAAGAGTTTGCCTAATGAAATGGAAAATAGAGCAAAAGTTCTCTAAATGTGTTTCCTAGACCCAGAGTATCAGCATCCGTTGGGAACTTCTTAGAAATGCAAACTTTTAGGCCTCATCTCAGCCCTACAAGAAAAAGCTCTGGGAATAGCACCCAACAATGTATGCTTTAAGCCCCCAGGAGATTCTGGTGCACAGTAGTGTTTGAGACCCATTCCACTCTACATCCTGGCTATCTCTTGCATAATGAAGGCTCCCTGATGGTCAAATGTGCCTGGGGACCATTTTTAGGGTTTTGGAGCCATCTCAGCATTTTTGGCCTTTCATCGGGGTCAGACTGGAATGTTTAGTTCAGTTTACCAACTTTGGAAAGCCCAGTCCTCCAGGGAAAATTATGAACTTGTAGAAGAAACTCTGTCTTTTTGATTTAGAGACCTTTTTATTAAGGCCTAACAGAAATAGTTGAAGCAGGGATCAGAAATGGTAATAGCAATATCAAAGCAACAGAGCAACACCTCTGTTTTTGTTTATTTTAAGCTCACTTACATATGATGTAAAAATGTAGATTAATGAGCTAGTGGTCTCTTATACTGGGTATGTTTTCTGCAGTTATCAAAAATATGTTAGGCATCCCTGTACACTGGTGGTGGGAATGTAAATTAGTGCAGCCACTATGGAAGAAAGTATGGAGGTTTCTCAAAAACTTAAAAATACAACTACCATATAGTCTAGCAGTCCCACTTCTGGGTATACATTCAGAGGAAATGAAAATGGGATCTCAAGGAGAAGATCTGCACTCCCATGGTTATTGTAGTCTTATTCACAATAGCTGAGATAGGAAAGTAAGTGTCCATCAATGGATGAATAAAAAAGATGTGCTATATATAATGGAATAATATTTAGCCATGAGAAAGGAGATCCTGCCATTTGCATAAACGTGGATGACCTTGGGGGCATTATGCTAAGTGAAATAAGTCAAAGAAAAGCCTATAATATATTATCTCACTTACATGTGGCATCTAAGAAAGCCAAATGCATAGAAACAGAAGGGAAGGGTTGCCAAGGACGCGAAGGTGGGGGAAATGGAGAGATGGAAGTCAAAGTATTCAAACGTCTAGTTGTAATATGATTAAGTTCTGGAAATCCAGTGTACAACGTGGTGACTGTAGTTAAGAGTGTTGTATTATGTACATGAAAGTTACTAAGAAAGTTCTTAAATCATTCTCACCACAAAAGAAATGGTAATTATGTGAGATGATGGAGGTGTTAGCCAATGCAGCAGTGGTTAATCACACTACAATATACACATAATCCCAAATCAACATGTACAGCTTCAACTTACACAGTGTTATGTGTCATCTATATCTCAGAAAGGCTGGTGGGGGTGGGGAATAAAGTCTGTGACATGTCCTAGAATGTTGAAAATATGTGCTTCACCTATTTTGACTTCTCTTGACATGGAGGTTTACATTTCAAGTGAATAAGGTTGTGGAGTAAAACAATTTGACAAGAAAATCTTTTTTTTCTTGAAAGGCATGAAAATATCAGCAGAAAAGACTGTATTTATACTAGAGAACAAAGCATAGTCAGTTTAGTGTTGTGACCTTCATTCACCTCAATGGAATTAGCCAAGAACTCTGTTCTCTGTTTAGATTCCTGGGCCAGATGTATTCTGGGCCCTTTAGCTTTTCGATCAGCAAAAAAAGGATAATTTTGACACAGTACCTGAATTAAAAATATTTATGGGGCGCCTGGGTGGCGCAGTCGGTTAAGCGTCCGACTTCAGCCAGGTCACGATCTCGCGGTCCGTGAGTTCGAGCCCCGTGTCAGGCTCTGGGCTGATGGCTCAGAGCCTGGAGCCTGTTTCCGATTCTGTGTCTCCCTCTCTCTCTGCCCCTCCCCCGTTCATGCTCTGTCTCTCTCTGTCCCAAAAATAAATAAACGTTGAAAAAAAAAAAATCTTTAAAAGGTGATTGAAATTTCTGGTTTTCACTTTCTTTGTTGTCAAAAAAGGCGTTTTTACCGTTTTTCACAAAATCTTTGTACATGTTTCTGGGCTCTCCGTTTTGAGTGCATGTGAATAACAGTTTTGAAAATACCTAGTTATGATACCTTTGACTTTTTTTGGACTAGAAACAACAGGTATATAAATGTCTACCCACTCAAATTTACAGAAGATGAATTAAATCACTTAATATGGATTTTGACTTAATTTTGTCTAGTCCTTACATATTTGTCTTTGTAAATAATGGTCTATAGTAGTGAGGGTTGGGGGAGGAGAGTTAACCGTGTATTTTTTTTATAAGATTAATTGTAAAATAGCAATACTTCATTTACAAAACCAGATATCTGACAGAGACTCTGTCTTCTTCATAAACGTTGGTATTACCAGTACCTGGTACGAGGTGATAAGTGGATTCTCAATACATGCTTCTTGCTAAACGGAGTTAGACTTATGTGAATCACCAGTGAAAACTGGATATCCTAACTTGGAGCCTCTGTAGTTCATTCTCATAATCTCGTTTTGGAAATATCACCTTGGAGACTGTGGTAAGAACAAGAGACCCATTTAGGCCCCAAAGGTCTTTGCTAATAGTCCGCCTTATCTTGTTGGCTAATGCTCCCGACACCATTCTGTTGAATTGTATTAGATTATGTTCAGGTTTTGAATTTGCCTGGGGCATGTGTAAGTAGAAGCCAGGTTACAGTGAACAATTTGGAATAACAACCTCTCCAAAAAGAATGAGAAAGTACCTCAGAGAGAGAATTAAGTTATGGATATGTAAATCAAAAAGAATTTTTTTTCTTTTTTAACCTTTGCATTTGCTTAAAAGGATGGCATTCATTTCAGTTATTAATGAGGATATTTCCCTGTAAGCTAAAAGCCTATAACACAGATTTCCAACTATAAAGCCCTGTTAAATGTGTATTCTAAAGACCTTGTACGTAGAGGGGAAATGGGTCATCGTAGGCAGGTTCCAGCCTGTCCTTTTAATGACAGTAGCTAAAGAAACATGGGCACGTGTCTCCATGTGAACTCAGCCAAGGAGATTGGAATAGCAATACTCTGTGTGAAGGGAATTTTGTACAAATGCTGTAATGTTTTTACAAATGCTATAATGTAAAGTTTGTAGAATTTTTTACAAAAGTCTACATCTCTCAGCAAGTTCCTTGGGCTCGGTGTGTTCCAACTCTAGGTGTAGCTAATAATCTTCACATGGTTTCTTGTAATGAAATACCATTAAGTAGTTGTGTTTGTTTTTTTTTTTTTTAAGTTTAATTAAATTCCTCCTTCTCTCCTTCCTCTCTCCTCCCTCAGTTGAATTCGTTCCTCTGTGACTTTTTCCACATCCACCACTTGGAGGACGTTTGTGACATCACAGTGACTTGATGAGGCCCACTCTTCTTTTCACTGCATTTCCTGCCATAGCCATTTGTTTTATTTTTTTTAATTTTTTTTTTTAATGTTTATTTTTGAGACAGAGACAGAGCATGAACGGGGGAGGGGCAGAGAGAGAGGGAGACACAGAATCAAAAGCAGGCTCCAGGCCCTGAGCCATCAGCCCAGAGCCCGACGCGGGGCTCGAACTCACGGACCGCGAGGTCGTGACCTGGCTGAAGTCGGACGCTTAACCGACTGGGGCACCTGGCTGGCTCAGTCTGTAGAGCATGCGACTCTTGATCTCGGGGTTGTGGGTTCAAGCCCCACGTTTGGCATAGAGATTACTTTAAAGAAATGATACATGCTACTGGACTTGTGAAAGGTAGCAGAATGTTAAATCCAGAGACCCCTTTGAGTGTTTGTTCCTCCTCATCTAGTTATACAGTTTCCCCCTTGTAAATTATTACAGTGGGGAATTTATTAAGGAAAACATCGTTTAAAAATTTTACCAGCTGCTGTATACTGTCATTTGCGGCCCTCGGCTGACATTCCAACAGCTGCAGTCTATGCGCCTGCTTTTACTTTCAGCTGCTGGAGGCCTTTCTATTCCTGTTCCCATGGAAATGAGGAGGGCCGGACGGGTGGAAGGAAGTGAGGGTTGAAATGCATATTTCCCCATACCTTATTTTTCTTGCCTCCTCACAGTTGCCATGGAAATGGGAACATAAATGCCACTCTACTCCAAGCTTTGGAGAGCAGTCATTCATGTGTAAACAGCAATAGAGGGACCCTAAACAGGCATATAAAAAAGCTAATCTTAAGGTCTTTCCTTTTACCTGTGTGTGGCCAAGACGAATTTCGTATTATTCTCATTTGATCTACTCTAAGCGTTAAAAATGATCCAATTAATTTTTAGAGAGTTAGTTTGATATTAGAGAATTCTTTTATGATTGTCAGATGGCTATCTAATCTCCATGTGTTAAGCATTCACTATGCAGGATGTTTTTTACTTTTTTCTTATCCTTCTCCTACTCCCCCACCCCCCAATTAAAGAAATGAATTTCAATTTAGGGAAGAGCATCCAGTCGCCTAGCATAAGAAGTCTCCCAAATAGTCTCATTCTTATGCACCGTTTCAGAAATTGCCCCACAGAGCAGAGGTAATTATTGGCTCTGTCAAACATATCAAGGAAAACTGCCATTTTTAATTGGTTATCACAGTCTTCTCATTTAGGTAACAAAAATATCCTATGTTAAGTGGATTTCTGTGTGTCTCCACTCATCAGCCCTGTGTCATCACATACCTCCTGTAATACCCATACTCAAAGAAAATATATGGGCATAGTCTTCATCCGTCTTTTTTATTCTGATATTTTAACTAATTAACAAAATCCATTCGGACCACGAGACATTAAGAATATGCTTAACTGAACAAATCGGCTTTAGGCGTTTAATTTTAAGTATTCAGCTCTGGGTTAGGTTGAAGAAGGAGATATGAAGTTTAAATAAAGAAGGGTTTTGTTTGTTTGGTTGGTTTTGTTTTGTTTTGTTTTGTTTTGCCTTAAGGTATCCTATTCAGGAAAATTCCTACCCCAGGAAACGCTCCTTACCGCCATATGTGATTATTAAATGAGTGGTATAGACACATTCTAAAGAAGCTTAAGGAGGGGAGGGATCATTGGGCTTAACTGAAATGACTGAAAAGACTTGCTTTAAAGACTTCTCTTCCACTGGTTCTCACGGACCTTCTTGTGCGTTTCCTCCTGTCACCTTCACAAAGGCCTTTTGTCCTGAACGGTTTTTAGAACTTTCTAAGTATTCTTTCAATTGCCACCTTTCTCCTTTTCTTCATCCTCCCTTCTAATTTAGCTTAGATATGCCGTTTCCAGATGAACAGTCTTAACCAACACAGTTGAGATCCTTCTGTCCCCTTGTTTTAGCACCCCTCGGTGACTTCTTCCCATTATTGGGACAAGACTTTTCCAGAGAGTTCTAACGTCAGATACTCTGTTTTTGAAGCCCTAGAATCTACCAAAACAACCAAAACGTTTTTAGTATTTTAGGTTCTTCCTTCTTCCACATTGCTTCTCACATCCAGAATGGACACAAACATCTGTGAAGACCATGTGGCGGATTTTTTTCCCCGAAAATATGGTCACTAAACTAGCAACTACCAAAATAGGTTCATGCTTCCCTCAACTGGCGGTGACCTAGATCTCCTGATGATCTGGCTTCAGTGCCTTCTCTCCAGCCCGCTCTGCAGATGCCAGACACAAGGGCCTCTCCTGACCCCGGCGGGCACAACTGCCTATTGGCACAGTTGGGAGGCCCGTGCTTTTTAGCATCGTGCCTCTGCTTACAGCAGTTTCCTTCCACATCCTTTATGGAACTTGGAAAGAAATAAGCAATAATGAGCTGGGTTGTTTTCTTTACCTTGCTCCTCTCTGTACCTCTTACAGTCCTACCTGCTGTTTCTTCTACTTTCTGCAATTTACATTAAAATACTCCAGCCTACACAGTGTGATAAAACCTGGGTTAAAATACTCCAGCCAACAGTGTGATAAGATGTGTGTTAGTTTTAGTCTGCACTTTGGACTCTTAATATTTGAAGCACCCTGATACGGGAATACAGTCTAGGGTTGGTTGGCATTGGAAAAAGCCTCATCAGGAGATAACCACTGTAAATTTATCCCACTTATATTTAAATCTACACTAGAGGGTTTTCTAATTAGCATAAAGGATGTCAAATAATTTTTAATTGGATTGGCTAGAAATAATGTATAGGCCCCTCTAAACTTGCATGGATTTTGCATGTAAGATTCTGGTGAGCCAGGCGCTCTGACATCTGCAGAACGGCAGCCGACTCGGAACAGCCTCTGGGCTTGTTTTCCCAAGAAGGATGCTTCCTGCTGGGTAAAAGGGAGTGGGGAGGAAACCGGTGGTCTTGTTTGTGTCTAATCCTTAGAGACTACAGATACCCAAAAAGAAAAAAAGTGGAAGGAAGGAAGGAGGGTGGAAGGAAAAGAAGGATCCTGACACTTGAGAATGGTCACTAGCAAAAGCTCCCCCCAGAACAGTGCTTATAGGCCAGGCCAGCTCCTCCCTAAAGTCTGTCCTAAGTTTCCTGGAGAGTTTGTGAAAACATTCTCCTCTACGAGTCTTCTATTTCCATTACGGCATTAATCAAATTTTAAAGTTTATTGTGAATTTCTTTCTTTTCTCTTCTTTTCTGTCCTTTTCTTTCATTCATTCATTCATTCTTTTTTTTTTTTTTTTTTTAAGATTTTAAGTAATCCTTATACCCAACCTGGGGCTCCAGCTCACAAGACCAAGAGTTGCTCTACCCACTGAGCCAGCCAGTCTCCTCTGTCATGAATTTCTTTTTAAGTTTTTGTGTTTTTACTTACTTACTTACTTGTTTATTTATATTTTAATAGAGAGACTGAGAGCAAGAGTAGGAGAGGGGCAGAGAGAGAGAGAGAGAGAGAGAGAGAGAGAGAGAGAGAGAATCCAAAGCAGGCTCCACACTGTGAGCAGGGAGCCCAGAGCCTGACACAGGTCTGAATCTCAGGATTGAGATCATAATCAAGAGTTGGATGCCTAACCAACTGAAACACCCAGCCTCCCCAGTTGTGAATTTCTTAATGAAAGGGTTGTGCCCTAGGTATCTTTGTATCCCAGAGAGCATTTGACCTAGTGTCTTGCACAAAGTAGGTGTTTGTTGAATTAATGAGCATATACACGCGCTTCTCACTTCTTTAAGGAACAGACCCAGCATTGGGTCGTGGGGAAACTGGGGGTTCCCAGAGTCTATTAATTAGGTGTTCACAGTTCTCAGGGAGTCAGTAAGTGTCCACAACCATCTCTGCTCTGCTTGATAATCAGTACAAAGATGTGTGGGACTGTCATCAACAGCAAAGGAAAGTAGCACTGTGTCACCTCCTTTCAGAAATTCAGAGCTAAATGCATTTATCATTTCTGTTCCTGCCAGTTCTGACTCTCGATGTAAAGGTGGAAAAATCGTTAGGAAAATTCTTTTTCTTGTGTATCTCTTAGGCAGTGTTGAGGCAGCATATATGGCTAACCGAGTAGATAAAAAGGGTAAAGTGACAGCAGAAGACCAGGGAGAAAAAAATACAAGGGGCTTAAGTACAGTACATAGATTTTTAAAGCAAAGCAAAATGAAACAATGTTACTTAAATGGTAGTATGGTCTAGTAGTTCAGAGCAAGGGGTTTGGACCTTGGCTGCCGGGATTGGAATGAATCCCCACCTTGCTAGCTGTGTGACCTTGGGCAAGTAAGTTGTTTAATCTCTCTGGGTCTGTGTTTTCTTTAAAGTGAGGATAATAATAGCACCTACCTCATGCATGTGGGGCTAAAGTAAATTAATACATCTAAAGCATATAGCGTTTGGTGCCTCTTATAGGAAGCGCTGGGTGTGTGTGCTATTTCTATAGTGACATGGCCAAATCACCGCTCTAAAGGCAGAAGAAGAAGGCTAATTTCAGTCTGTTTACCTCATGTGAATAATCTTCCTGCTTTGAATCTCCCACAAACTGGTGCTTATACTCTTAGGTGAAACTTACCACATTCTACCCTAAATTACAGAATTATTTGTAAGCTCCTTAAAAGCAAAGGCTGTCTTCTTTGTCTTCCTCTTAGCACCCAGAAGAGTGCTTACATAACAGCCTGGCTTATACAATAGTTCTTTAATAATAACTATTTGGGGAACTGTAAAGGAGACAGAGTAGGTTGATCTATGAGGTTGGTCCCTGGAGGCCCTGTTCCTTGGGTTGGTGCCTGTGTACCTCTCACACTTTTTCAGCCTCAGCTGGCCTTTTCTGTCCCGACTGTGCTTCACCTGACCTTTGGTCCCTCAAACCAGCCCTCTTTCCCAGAGCCAGCTTCATGGGCACGAAGCCTGCGCAGTCGCACAGGCCCCCACGCTTGGTTGAATGTTCTATCATCTTGGGGTGGCTGGGTGGCTCAGTTGGTTAAGTGTCTGAATCGTGATTTCGGCTCAGGTCATGATCTTGCAATTTGTGGGATTGAGCCCCACAAGGGGTGCCACATGGACAACGCAGAGCCTGCTTGGGATTCTCTCTGTCCCTCTCTCTGCCCCTCCTCTGCTCGCTCTCTCTCTCTCTCTCTCTCTCAAAATGAAAAAACAAACATAAAAATGAGAGAGGGAATGCTCTACCGTCTTGAAATTAGCACTTTTTACATAAGGAATCCCAGGTTTTGTTTTGTACTGATCCTGCAAACTGTGTGGCCGTTCACGTTCCTTCCCATCCTGTGCTACTTGTTTCCTCTGCTGGGAGCACTTTTTCTCCCCACTCTTCTCTGGCTAACTTACTCCTCAGGTTAATTGTCATTCCTCAGAGACATAAGCAAAATCAGAGCCACGTGCGTTATTATCTGTCCACCTTGACTTCTCCCTCACGGTGCCCACTTTGTAAGTGCAGTATCGACTTAAATCGTGTGATTACGTCTTTAAAGACTCTCTCCCCACCAGACTGAGCTCCTTGAGGGGACAGACTATGCATTTGTTCCTGGATGGCTGTGCCAGCTACACAGTAGGGAGTCAAGAAGTATTTGTTGGGGCGCCTGGGTGGCGCAGTCGGTTAAGCGTCCGACTTCAGCCAGGTCACGATCTCGCGGTCCGGGAGTTCGAGCCCCGCGTCAGGCTCTGGGCCGATGGCTCAGAGCCTGGAGCCTGTTTCTGATTCTGTGTCTCCCTCTCTCTCTCTGCCCCTCCCCCGTTCATGCTCTGTCTCTCTCTGTCCCAAAAATAAATAAACGTTGAAAGAAAAAAATTAAAAAAAAAAAAAAAAAGTATTTGTTGAATGAGTGAATGAGTGGATGAATGGGTGATTTTTAAAAATGCAGACTAGGTATAAGTTTTCCTTCCCATCTTAAAAAGGGATGTATAAAAATGGCAGTGCAATCATGCAGGTTGATACTCTGCTGATGCCAATTAACCAATTTCCTTACTGCCTTTAAAGGTACACGAATACAGAGAAGGCTCCCCTTTCTCACTCTTTTCCACTGTTTGTCCTTCTCAGCCTGGTATATTAAGGTTGAATCTTTCTAAAGACAGAAGTACTCAGATTGTCTTAGCATATTAGTCTTGAATGAAATGTCTTCTAGCATAAATGTCCCTGGTCTTCCACCCATTAAGAGTACTTTTAGCAAGAGATACGTATTTACTTTTGTTCCATTTGCCAATGACAACCTGACATAAAAGTACTGTTTCAGATTCCTTAGCATTCAGTGGTGCCAGGGTCAGTGTTATTATAATGAATGTAGCATTTGATGGTAATAAAGAACAGTGTCCTGCTTGGCTCCCCCACCATTCCTTCTCCTCTGTATCATTGTCTAATTTTAAATAAGCTTAATTAGCTCTCTTTGAATGAATACCTGGATCGGCTTTCTGCGGCCCAGTTTTGGGACTACATCTGGTTAATCTACTCCCTGGACTCAGACCAACACCATTCAACATGTAACCAGATTTAGCACGTTACCTGCCATCTTACAGTCTTAAGTTTTAGCACTTGATGGTCATTCTGTTATTTTCTAAACTCTATAATAAAAATTTTAAGTGATCAATCTCCAGCCAAAGCCTTACTCAGAAGTAGAATTTTACTTGAGACATTACAGAGGATGTTGAGCACTTTCCCCCAAAATAAAAGAAATACCACCATCCATTTTGGTACACCAACTTAGCATATGCCCGCTTCTTAATTTTCACAAAGAGAAAAATAGAATTTTTATAACTCAATCTAAAGTTGAGGATATAGTGAGATAAGAATTCTTATTACTTAAAAGAAAAACGGGCAAAAGTGTCTCTTTTTTTTCTCTCTCCTTCAAGTGCAAGGAATCTGAGAAAAATAGATTTAAAATCCAGCAGAAGGAGTGCTAGTTGCTAGTGAACCAGCTGCAGCTGTGGCGTGTGGGTGAAGAAAGGAACCTGGCATTTTTTTGTACAAATCAGGATGTGAAGCAGTGGGAACAGAAAGAAAGAAATACAAGAAATAATACACAGAGAAGAAAAGCATTCTCAATGAAGCTATAGGCTCCCCAAAATGTTCCATCTAAGTGTTGACTGATTCCAATACCTTAAGGTAATTTGCTTTATGCTGTAAATCTCCTGGGTGGTTTATGCCTCAGTACTTTTTTTCAGATAGCTGAGAGAGGAGAAAAATACATGATTTCAATCTTCCCCCTCCTGAGACTTTATGAAATTCTACGCAGACTTCTCCCAGAGTTAAATTCCTGTTTCAACCACCCTGGGGTCCATTTGACCTTCTCTTTTTTCTGGCTTGTCCAGAAAATTCAGGTTGAAGATGTTTATACTTTTCTGAGCTCCCCTACTCGATGCTAGGTAATATGGCAGATGTCTTAGGTTCATTATCTCCTAGTCAGGTGTTTATATAAAATAGTATCTCCACCATCCTGCAGCTGATTAGCTTGGTCCGTTGCAGCAGGCTACTGATGAGGCTTAGCAAAGGCCCTGGATTTGAGAGCTGCGTGTGCCGGAAACATGACGGGCAGTGTAGATGACAGGCATGTGACAAGTAAGGCTTGACGTTGGTGTCAAAAGACCTGTTGGGTCAGTTGTTATTATGGTCCCTCTTCATATTACTTAGTCTTCCTCATTGTGTAGAATGGGTACAGTTAACCCATTTTGGGGCTTTGTGAGGCTTAGGGAACACAAAATATGTGAAGTGCTCTGGCCAGGGCCAAGGCATGCATTATTGTGCTCAATAAAAGGACATGGTTATAGTAGTGTGATTTGTGTTACCCCCTTTTTAAAACATAAATGATGGGAGCTCTGAATAAGAGGTTTAAATGATTTGCTTCTAAAATTACATAGTATTCAACAGAGAGGGATTTCAAATGTAAGCCTGTTCAACCCTAAACCACCTTACATATAATTCTGTTGCTTACATATTTATTCTTGAAGTGCGTGGTTTTTCTCTTTTTGTTTATTTATTTTTTAATTTTTTAAAAATGTTCATTTATGTTTGAGAGACAGAGAGACAGAGTATGAGCAAGGGAAGGGCAGAGAGAGAGGGAGACAGAATCCAAAGCAGGCTCCAGGCAAGCTCAGAGTCTGACACAGGGCTCAAACTCACAAACCATGAGATCATGACCTGAGCCGAAGTCAGACGCTTAACCGACTGAGCCACCCAGGAGCCCCTGGTTATTCCCTTTTCAAAACTTGACTTTGTCCTTGTAGCCAAACTGTTTATGTAATAGATTCTTGAAATATTTTAGAACATTAAAAATAGTCCTTCCTAATCTTACAAATTTATTCTGTCCTAAAGCTTATTTATAAATTGGTTGTTTGAAACACAGAATGGATATTTCTTTAGAAGTTGGTGGTCATATTCTCAGGCCAGTTCATTAAAAGCCTCTGTAGCTTGTCCCCCATTCCCTTAGCACTTGATATTTTAATCCAGTGGTTTTCAAATGGATAACACAGTATGGCAGAATTGCATGAGCTTCATAAAATAGGAGGTGCCTAACCATACCTTAGACCTTTCAATTAGAATCTTGGGGTGAGTATGCTGAATCCATCCCAGCAGAAGCAATGGCATCCTAAAAATCTGAGATAGGACAGAATACGTGCAGAAGGAAGTAAAAGAAGTCCAGTGTGGCTGGAACAGAGACTGGTGACCCCTAAATTCTTTGGATTATGCAACCCTGTTGGTAAAAGTAATTTAAGCACATACTTCCAATATATGTCTCTTCACTTTTTAAATAAATTAATGTGTACTTTAATAAAATAGGCACAAAAATAGATATTTTTAAAAGATGAGGTTAAAAAATAAAAATTAAAAAAATAAGGTTAGAAAACAGAACTAGAAGTTTGAATAATTGCCTTTTGCATCTACTTATATACTTTCATGTGCTCCCTGGGATGGGAGCCCCACTTTTGCAAAATACAGGCATAGGCAGAGGGGGGGGAAAGTAGATAGAGACCAGATCCTATATGATCAGCAGAGCTATGTCAAGTATTCCTTTCTTTATCCTAAATGCAACAGGAAGCATTTGAAAAATTTAGGTAGAGGAATGACAACAGATTTGCATTCTGAAAAAAAAAGGTTGGCTATCTTATGGAATAGGTTTGGAGCAGAGCAAGGACAAATCCAGGGAGACCACTTGGGAGGTTATTGCAGTGATGAGAGGAGGTTATGGGTTAAACTAGGGCAGTGTCATTGAGGTTCAAGAGAAGAAGACAAACTAGGAGACATTTGGAGGCATGTTCTGTAGAATCTAGTGAGTGATTTCATGATCCTCAGTGGGAGAGGGGTCACTGCTGGGTTTCTGGCTCAAGCGTCTGGATGGAAGATGAACAGTGGGAGAACTGGTTGGGCGTAGAGAGTGGGTGATGAAGTCCAGTTTAAATGTTTCTTATGTGAAATATCCAAAAGATGATGGGAAGTTAGCAGTTGGATATGTAGGTTGAGCTCAGTAGAAGTCCTGGGCTGGAAACTATAAAAGAAGAGCTGTCAACATATGATAGTAAATAAATTACCTCCGGATATTATCTATTGATAGGAAGGCTCGAGCTTTTTATGGACAGAGGAGTTCCATAAAAATAGTATGCAAGATTAGATTCATAGGACTAGAGACAAGGAATTAGAAATGAACAGACAAGGGGTACCTGGGTGGCTGTCAGTTAGTTGTCTGACTCTTGCTCTTGGCTCAGGTCATGGTCTCACAGTTTGTGAGATAGAGCCCTAAGTCTGGCTCTGCACTGGTGGCTTGGAGCCTGCTTGCAATTCTCTCTCTTCCCCTCTCTCTCTGCCCCTCTTCCACTCATGCTTGTGTACTCTTTGTCTCTTTCTTTCTCTCTCTCTCTCAAAATAAATAAACTTAAAAAAGAAAAAGAACAGACAAGCATTTTCTATAAAATGCCACGGTTTCTGGGAATGCAAGCTGGTGCAGCCACTCTGGAAAACAGTGTAGAGATTCCTCAAAAAACTAAAAATAGAACTACCCTACGACCCAGCAATGGCACTACTAGGCATTTATCCACGGGATACAGGTGTGCTGTTTCGAAGGGACACATGCACCCCAAAGTTTATAGCAGCACTGTCAACAATAGCCAAAGTATGGAAAGAGCCCAAATGTCCATCGATGGATGAATGGATAAAGAAGATGTGGTATATATACAATGGAGTATTCCTCGGCAATCAAAAAGAATGAAATCTTGCCATTTGCAACTACGTGGATGGAACCGGAGGGTATTATGCTAAGTGAAATTAGAGAAAGACAAAAATCCTATGACTTCACTCATGAGGACTTTCAGAGACAAAACAGATGAACATAAGGGAAGGGAAACAAAAATAAGATAAAAACAGGGAGGGAGACAAAACAGAAGAGACTCATAAATATGGAGAACAAACTGAGGGTTGCTGGAGGGGTTGTGAGAGGGGATGGGCTAAATGGGTAAGGGGCATGAAGGAATCTACTCCTGAAATCATTGTTGCACCATATGCTAACTAATTTGGGTGTAAATAGAAAAAAAATCTGAAAAAGAAAATGTCACGGTTTCTTAAAGTTGCTATAACATTGGGAACAGGCAGCTTGTATAAGAATGTAGTAAAGAAAGTAGAAATGGATATTTCAAAAGCTTTCATAGATACTTTGATGAGCACGCTACATTCAGGAGTGAGCCATGAATGTTGGATAGTGACTCACATCATACAATTATTCATTAATGAGTCCAGGAACCTGTCACAGGTGTGTGCACCATTAGACTTGAGTGATTGGAAAGCTGAACACGCCAGATGAGATGACAGCAGTGCGGCACTCAGGAAAAGAATGCCACGTAGTTTGGTGTCTGTAAGCCTTGGGAGCTCTGTCAGAGTTACAAGAGATAAGTACTTTCCTTGTCTCCACTGCCTTAAACCATTGTATTCCTTCCTAGAATACAGATTGCCAGAGGCGGGAGATGAAATGGGTAAAAGGGGTCACAAAGTACGAACTTCCAGTTATAAAATAAAGAAGTTCTAGGGATGTAATGTACAGCATGGTGACTATAGTTAATAATACTC
This sequence comes from Prionailurus viverrinus, assembly GCF_022837055.1. Classification (NCBI taxonomy): domain Eukaryota; kingdom Metazoa; phylum Chordata; class Mammalia; order Carnivora; family Felidae; genus Prionailurus; species Prionailurus viverrinus. The sequence continues at coordinate 14,433,261 of NC_062577.1, forward strand.
TAATGCTCATCTGAAAGCTGCTAAGAGAGTAGATCTTACAAGTTCTCATCACATAAAAATAATTCTTATAACTATGTATGGAGACGGATGTTAATTAGACTTGCTGTGATCATTTTGTAGTATATACAAATCTTGAATCCTCATATCGTACATGTGAAACTAATAATGTTATCTGTTAAATGTACCTTAATAAATGAATAATACAGTTGGGGCGCCTGGGTGGCTCAGTCAGTTGAGCGTCCGACTTCGGCCCAGGTCATGGTGTCACAGTTTGTGAGTTTGAGCCCCGCTCGGGCTTGCTGCAGTCAGCACAGAGCCTGCTGCGGATCTTCTGTCCCCCTCTCTTTCTGCCCCTTCCCTCCTTGCGATCTGTCTCTCAAAAATAAATAAATCTTTAAAAAACAAAGAATACAAGTAGTAATCATTTATAGGCTCTTATGTTCTCTGAAGGTTCCCCCCACCAATCCTGTGGGGTAAAAATGTCATTGACTATGTTTCCCCTTCATCCTAGTGCTTAAAAGCTCAACAAGACTCAAAGTAGCTTCATTTGCTGAACACTGTGAAGAGGATTAAGTGAAGCCTCACAGGACATGGCCCTCTTCTCTTGACTCCTTCCCATCTATTTCTTCCCAGGAATTTAGGCCACTGCAAACTGCTAGAATTCTGATCGCCACTGATCCACTTTCTCTCCAGATTTTGACGGGTCCTTGCAGAACTAACTCTGAATTAGAAATTCTCAGCCCCCTGTACCCCAGGTCACCAAGAAATATGCTACCATAGTTATCTATTTGTTTCTCTCTCTAATGATTAATGTATTAAATGGGATCATTTATATGTATCCTAAGAAATTATCTGAAGTGAGCAAGAGTGATACATAATTTCTAGTACCTTTGGCTTATTGATTTTTAGGCACTCAGACTCCTGACCAGCCAGGAAAATATTAAAGAGATCCTAGCAGACTTTTTATTTAAATAGTGGCTTACTGTGCCAGTATTTGCATCCATTAATAAATATTTTTGTGTCTTTCATCTTTGAAATAGAGAAGCAGATTCATCAAGCTTTGAATAATACATCTGACAAGTGACTAACCCATTGTTAAAATTTAGCACAGGGGAAATGCTGTTTTTTAATTGGTCGGGAACGCTTACATAAACCAGTCATAATGAAAATCCTCCTCACTGGAGTGTGCCTTCCCCTCCCCCCAAAAGAATTTCTTCTTGATCACCCTTGTATCTTTTATGAACATATGTACTTATATGCCTTTTATTGCACTTGCAAAACTATATGGTAATTAGACACTTACTTGGCACTACATCAAGACTTTCAGCTTTTTTTTTAGTGTTTATTTATTTTTGAGAGAGAGAGCACGAGCTGGGGAGGGACAGAGAGAGAGAGAGAGAGAGAGAGAGAGAGAGAGAGAGGGAGACACAGAATCTGAAACAGGCTCCAGGCTCTGAGCTGTCAGCACAGAGCCCGACGTGGGGCTCGAACCCACAAACTGTGAGATCATGACCTGAGCCAGAGTCGGACACTTAACCGACTGAGCCATCCAGGTGCACCAAGACTGTCAGCTTCTTGAGGAGATTTGCCTTCATTGGTCCCGGGCAGTAGAGCAAAGTGGTTGAAGAGGGCAGAATCTGGAGGTAGATGGCCTAGATCCCCACTCGGACTCTCCGTTTACCAGCTGTTTGATCTTGGGAAAGTTACCTCTCTTCAATTCCCTTATTTGTAAAATCTAAATAATACCTCACAGAGTTGTTGAGAGGCTTAAATATATAATTTTCTAAATTATAGCTTTAAAAACGTTAGGGAATTCTTTGACATGCAGACACTCCATGTTTCTCTGAGTGCCGGTTACTGCCAATCAAAAACAGAGCGGAAGGATGCGGACGTCAGAATGCACAAATGCAGTGCTGACTACCTCGAGTGCCAGTCCAGGCCTCCCCTTGGCTTTCCCGAAGCACAGTCAGAGCCCTTCAGCACAAAACCCACTTTTTCTCAAGTGTCTACCCTTTGTGCCTCCCATTACCGAGTGTCCTCCCCTCCCTGTTCGGAAAGCTGTATTGGACATCCTAATTGTAACAATGACTGGAGGAAACTACCAGCATTTGATAGGTGACATCTAAATGGGCCAAGGACACTCAGGGCTCAGAAACGGGAAGTGGAATCTAATACAACCCAAAATCATTCCACCCAAAATGACAATAGTACTCCTACCTCGAGAAACACTAGTAGCTCCTAGATTCTTTTCTCTACTTAAATTGGGAATCAACTTTTCACAAAACTGATGCACAATTGCATAAGATCAGCCTGTGCCAGAAACCATGCCATGTACCTTGCAGAGTGTAGACCAGGTTGAAATTCTCCACACATACAATCTGCTGTGTTGTGTCTCTTTCTCTTTTCTGTGTGTGAGTTTCCCTTAGGTTAATGTGATGGGTGTGCTTCAAGTTTGTTACTTAAGAGTTCTAGTGGGGCGCCTGGGTGGCTCAGTCAGTTGAGTGTCCAACTCCGCCTCAGGTCACGATCTCACAGTTCGTGGGTTTGAGCCCCGCGTCGGGCTCTGTGCTGACAGCTCAGAGCCTGGAGCCTGCTTGGGATTCTGTGTCTCCCTGTCTCTCTGTCCCTTCCCCATTCATGCTCTGTCTCACTCTGTCTCAAAAATAAATAAAACATTAAAAAGAAAAGTTCTATTATTCCATTATTTACAATTCAGACTTTAAGATCTGTGTTGTTTTAGGACTCCTAAACTCCTTAATGTATAAAGAGCACATTTGATAATTAGGAGATCCAACAAGATCATGTGTGTAAGAGAAGAAGTATGTTTTATTAAAAATAACTAATGTTGGGGCACCTGGGTGGCTCAATGGGTTGAGTGCCTGTCTTTGGCTCAGGTCATGATCAAATGGTTTGTGGGTTTGAGCCCCACGTCAGGCTGTGCTGATAGTGTGGAGCCTGCTAGGGAGTCTCTATCTCCTTCTCTTTCTGCCCCTCCCCAGCTTGCTCACTCTTTTTCTCTCTCTCTCAAAAATAAACATTAAAAAAAATTGGGGTGCCTGGGTGGCTCAGTTGGTTAAGTGACTGTCTTGATTTCAATTCAGGTCATGATCTCCTGGTTTGTGAGATTGAGCCCTGCATTGGGCTCCACACTGGGCGTGGGGCCTGCTTAAGATTCTCTCCCTTTCTCTCTCTGCCCTTCTACCACTCATGCTCTCTCTCTCTCTCAAAATAAATAAGCTTTTAAAATATTATTAAAATTTTTCAAAAAAATAACTAATGCACGTGAAATTTAAGTATTAATAAGGAGTACTCAAAATAATGTAATAAAAGTAAAAATAAGGCAATAGCCCAGCTAAGTGTGATTAGTGAGATAAAGATTATTAAGTCAAGTTCATCTAAAACTAGTTGATATATGGGTCACCTGGGTGGCTCAGTCAGTTAAGTGTCAAATTCTTGGTTTCGGCTCAGGTCATGATCTCATGGTTCATGAGTTTGAGCCCCGCATCAGGCTCAGTGCTGCCGGTGCAGAGCCTGCTTGGGAATCTCTCTCTTTCCCTCTCTCTCTCTGTCCCTCTCCCACTCACGTACACACTCTCTCTCTCTTTCTCAAAATAAATAAGCTTTAAAAAAATTAAATTAATTGACATACAACAAAAAATTATAAATCTATATATATATGCACATATTTTAATTCTATTAGAGTCATACATAAAAATAAGAAATATATGCTTTAGGGGGTGCCTGGGTGGCACAGTCGGCTAAGTGTCTGACTCTTGATTTCAGCTCAGGTCATGATTTCATTGTTTGTGAGATTGAGCCCCAAGTTGGGCTGATGGTGCAGAGCCTGCGTGGGATCCTCTCTCTCCCTCTCTGTCTGCCCCTCCTCTACTCACGCTCTTTCTCTGTCAAAATGAATAAATAAGCACTTAAAAAATATATATGCTTTAGATGAAAAGAAGAGGGAGAGCATGGGAAAAGAAAGTTGAACATGTTCTTTAGTCTTCCTCTCCTACATCTCTAACTGAGGCCAGCATGATGAACATTGAAAGAATAAAGCAAATTAGTAACTATTGTATTTTCTTCTTCCTGGTTATCGAAGGTCACCATGGAGCACTCCCCCACCATTCCCTTACCACCCCCTTTCCCTTAAGTTCATAAAGCTCTTTTCTGTATATTTCCTGATAACAGCTGAATAGAACCCATTTTCATCAGTAAATGGCAGGTGACTGCATTGGTGACCAGGACAGGAGTTAATAAAGCCTCTCCAGTGATTTAGTGTGATCATCAGAGGAAGAGATGAAAAAGGCCCCTTGATTTAGTGCATGTCCTTCAAACTGCTGTTCATGAAATCATTTTAGAAGGTCTGAACAGGCATTTAAAAAATGGAATATGATAAAATGTAATAGGAAATAGCAGGCATTGTACAGATCCTTAGCAAAAACTGAGATTTAAGAAATACCACAACTAGTTGCCATCAGTGGTGAGCAGGAGAAGGCAGGAAAGGACTGAACGAGTCTACACATTGGTCTGGGGTGGAGTTGTTTTTATCTTTTGCTTACTGCTATTCTGATACTTGTAACACAGGAGCTAACAGTATATGGTTTATTTTATGTTGACATAATTTGCAATTGGTTCTAAAATGAAGAGGGCAGGGAAGTTTTTATCTTGCTTTCAGCAAAAGTGTAAATAAAAACTTTCAACTGAGTTTTGTTTATAAACACGTGGTAGCTCAGTCGATAGTGGTTACGACTTATAATATGTTGTATTGGTCTCCTACTGTCACCTAATTTAGAGACTTTAAAGAGTACAACTTAGGATTTTACAGTTCTGTAGGTTAAAAGTCTGACAGGGTCTCACTAGGCTAAGATCAAGGTGTCAAAGGCGCTGCAATCCTTTCTGAAGGCTCTCTTTGCCTTTTCTAGCTTCCAGAGGCTTCCAGAGGCCCCCATTCCTTCACTCAGGGACCTCTTCCTCCATCTTCAAAGCCAGCAATATTGAATTTCTTTGGCTTTTCTGCAATAGTCGCATCTCCTCTGATTGAAGTCTGGAAAAGTTCTCCTCTTTTAATGACTTTGTACGATTCCATTCAGTCCATCCAGAAAGTCCAAGATAATCTCCCCAAGCCAAGATCCTTGACCTCAATTACATCTACAAAATCTATTTTGCCATGTTAAGGTAGCATATTCCTAGGTTCTGGGGATCAGGGTGCAGACTTCTTTGGGAGGCCATTTTTTTTGTCTATCATAGTTGTCTATATTGACTCTTGCTCCCAAAATATTTTTCTTGTAAAATAAATTTATGTAAGCAAATTAGTTGATTTAAGGAAAACATAGTAGAAAATGTGCTTGGACATGGCAAAAATAATGAAAATGGCATTCAAATGACTAAAGTTTGGGAAATACACTTCCCCTGACAGCCCAATAGCAGAAGAGACTATAGGCCAGAGAGACGGGAGACCCGCCCAGATTCCAGTTGCTCTGCCACAACCAGCTGGGTCTGTCCAGCCTTCTCAGCCACATGGCTTCACTTTCCTCATCCTGAAGGTGGGGATTATACCAGCCAGACGGTCTCCAAAGGTCCTTCCACGTCCAAATTCCTAATTCTATGTAAATGGTTATGTTATAAATTTAAATGTCAGGGTTAAATATATCATGAAATATATCTAAATGTCATGTACTATTCATAAGATTAAAACAAGGGTTCTGTTTTAAATGCTTACTTCCCCAAATTTAGTTGTTAAGTCCAAAATGTCAGGCCTTGGCTGATTATTTCAATGATCGCTGTCATACTTGTGAGAGATTGTCTTGCCCAGGGTTTTTCTATTCGAAGGTTGTTTGTTTTTAATAAACACCATTTTGAACTGGTGAATACTTTTATCATTGCTCTTATCAAACAATTGTGGATTTTTTGAGGACATTTCCTGAACTTAGACAAATAGGGAGTGTTAGGTAGAAGATGAACAGTTGGTGAAAGAAGTCTCCCAAATTAGGTAGACATTTAAAAGGATTGGTGATTCAGAGTGCCTGGGTGGCTCAGTCAGTTAAGTGTCCGACTTCGGCCCAGGTCATGATCTCACAGTTTGTGGGTTTGAGCCCCACATCGGGCTGTGTGCTGACAGTGCAGAGCCTGCTTGGGATTCTCTCTCTTTCTCCCTCTGTCTCTCTCTCTCTCTCAAAATAAATAAATAAACTCAAAAACTTAAAAGGATTGATGATTCTTCAAGTGCACACTTATATTAAAAACATTTAACAAGGGGAGAGATACCTCTACCACTCTTGAGATAATAAGTTGTTTCACATCTGGTAATTCTTGATGACTTTCTGTTCTTTCAATTAAAACTACATATTAAGGAGGTATTATTCCTTTCTCTGCTAAGAAAACCTTCAAGCTCAATATTATATTCCCTAAAATAAAATCAATTTTGTCCTGAAATGCAGTTTGAAAAAACTGTGACAGGCTGTGTTCTTTGATTATCTCGTAAATAACAGTTTCATATCAGCTCACCTTCCTCCTGCCCCCTCCCCTCTTTCATTTTGTGCCAATCACAGGTGGATGCTCAGTATCACCCCGCAGCACAAGATAAATAAGCTTGGAAGGTTTCCTAGCAACATATTGTTCTGGGAACCTGCTCTGTTTCCCTGAACTCGATGAAGCCAGACATCTTAGAATCTCAGCCAGATGGGCAAGGATGAGCTTATTGAGGGCGTTTAATGCATTTTTTAAAAAATTTCACATTGAAATGAACCTTTTAACATAAGTAGCAAGATTGACTTTTAAAGGGATACTTTTTTACATGAAAAAAAATTCTGTAGCACTTGGAATTTGAGAAATATGGTTTTAGAAGAAATGCTCTTTGAAGCACGCTTGCAATGTGGCATCCAGTCATTGGTGACTGGATCCATCGTAGAACCGGCTGGGAAATACTTCCGCATAGGACTGCTGTTCAGTTGCAGAAATCCTGACTTACTTCCCATCTTGAAGGTAAATGGCCTCGGGAGGAAGCACCCTCCTTACAGAACTCCCTTCTCCCCTTGAGCCTGCTCCCGGGAATGCCCGAAACACCTGTCCCTGCTTGAAGCTCTGAGACCTTCTTCTTCCCTTTTGCCTCGGCTCCAGGGCTACCAGTGCTGGAGATTTGCCAGTTCATTTTAAGAGGCTGGTTTTGGGTTTTGGAGTGTATGATTAATAGCACACAGGGGAAAGAAACCTAGAGGAAATGGAGGCTCCCTATTAAAGTCAAGAAAAAAATCATGTTGTTGCTGCTGTTTTGTTGGCACACGACCATGTATGTTTTCCTGGTTTGTCTGATGCGCTTGAGGCCACACGGCCGGCAGGTGGTGCTTCCCTCTCTTTTGCACTCTGGTTGGTCGGGTGGACTGTTGAAGGTCTCTGGAGATGGAGTAAGACAAAATCAGTGTCTCCTGACACTTGCCAGCAGTGGTTTTGCGATTCAGTGACACCCTGAAAAATGTCCTTACTTCTTGCTCGACTGGGGAGATATTCCCCCATCAGCCAGATGAATATTGTCATCATGTGGTTGTTGAATTATGATAATCCACTGTCTCAAATTTGGACTGAGTTTGTGCAACTTCCCAGGTGTGGTAAGAAGCAGGTAATTCCAGTATTTCAGAGTGCTCCTGGATGGAACAGAAGAATTAGAGTAAGATGGGGCTGGACACATGGCGTCTCTGCTTTGTATTTAACACATTCTCTGGCCAGATTCTCACACACTAATTACATGTTTTTTAAATACCATATTTTGAACTTGACGAGAAACACTCTATTGAGAGAGCCTCGTCTGGGCCAATGTCTTAAATGGGTATCATGACACAGTGACTTAAGTAGGTGTCATGACAGTTACTGAGGAGCATCAACGCACATCCCTGCCTTCAAGTTCCTAAGAATCTAGAAAAATAACACATTCATTATCTTTAAAAAAAATTAGGCAAACCTTTTCTTCCTCTCAAGTCACTTACTTGAAGACCTAAACATTGAATAAAGATTTTGATGTTGAAAGGAATTCTATCATTTTGATTGTTCAAGGAAAGCCTAAAAGTAGACTTCATCTGTTATATGGAATATAAGAGGTTATAATACGTTAATTTTATTGAATACTTTAAAAAAACGATTAAAAAAAATATCCAGGAACTGGGGCACCTGGGTAGTTCAGTCAGTTAAGCATCTGACCTCAGCCCAGGTCATGATCTCACGGTTCATGAGTTCAAGCCCCCGTCGGGCTCTGTACTGACAGTGCAGAGCCTGGAGCCCGCTTCGGATTCTATGTCTCCCTCTCTCTCTGTCCCTGCCCTGCCCCTACTCATACTCTGTCTCTGTCTCTCTCAAAAATAAATAAACATTAAAAATAATAATAATAATAATAATAATAATAATAAATATCCAGGAACCACACAATATTTTAGATACTTTGCCTGTGTTACAGCACTTAATTCTCCTGACAGACATTTTGAAGGAGAAATGTATTTGCCTGGCATGTTACAGATGAAGAAATTCAGGCTAAGAGAGTAAGTTAAATACCTGTTTGCCAAGAGGTTTCATAGTTAATAATAAAAAAGGTAGGCATTCAGACTTTGATCCATCTAGTGCCAAATTCTATGACCTTTATACTATGTTAAGTTTATTTATTTTTAGAATTTGAAGATTCTGTAAGATCTAGTCTTTTTCCAGTAAACAGACTACTGTCTTTTAAAGATGACACAATTTTAGCAAGAAATAGATGAGTCGTTTCGATGATTTTCTATTATCTCATTACAGCACAATGATTCTGTTATTTCTTGGGAGTTTTCGGTGACACACTTTAGAATCTTCTTTCTCGCTGGGTGGTATATTGACTATTTAAGTATGTTTTTGTTGCTCAGTTTTTTTATTTTTATAAAATAATTTTCATTTTTAACCTGGTAGAAGGCTATGAATGAATGTTACTTAAAAGTATTTAGAGTTAATAGGACTGTTTGATACATTTACAAGAAAAGTTGTGACGTAACAATATTGCAGAACAGAAATGGACGGACTGTAGCCCATGTTTGTAAATAAAGTGTTGTTGGAACACAGCCACTCTGATTTGTTTATGTGTCACTTGTGGCAGCTTTTTGTGCAGTAACAACAGAGTAGGGAAGCCGTGACCTAGACTATGTGGCCCACCAAGCCTAAAATACACTATCTGGACCTTTACAGAAAAAGGTTGCAGATTCTTGCTCTAGAGTCTAGACTTCTTCCCCCTCTCCTTTGAGTTGGGTGTGCTCCATTAGAATGCCAGAGACTTAAGTGGGAAACACATCAGAAAATGTTTTCCTAAAGAATCGCCTTGTCTAACGTGCTTTTTCTCTAATCTCTGCAGGTACCGACCAAGAAACTGAAGAAATATGAGAAAGAATATCAGACAATGCGAGAGAGTCAGCTGCAACAAGAAGACCCAATGGATAGATACAAGGTATGGGCGGCAGGGGTCACCCGTCAGAGCAAAGTGCCTTCTGCACCCTAAGGTCGCAGTAAGTGTGGCAAGTTCAGTGTCCTCTGCTCCCTTTTGATTGACTTAGATGCTCTCTGACCATGATAAATGTCCAGGTATGTTTTCGTTTCAGGAAACTCTTGAGTAGCCAACCATAATATTTCTTTTCTTTCAGTTTGTATATTTGTAGGAAACTCCACCTGTTGCATTTATACTGGGAGTCTTCATAAGAAGCTGAGAGAAAGAGAGGGGAAAAAGAAAGAAAGTGGCTATCGACTACTTTCAAAAATGAGAAAAAAAGGAAAATGGCAAAGTACTGTTTTAGCTGTGCGTGGTCACATCCACAAAGACTGTTAGAAGGTGAACTGTTCCAAGACTGGCACCAGAATGTTTCAGACTTTCCTCTGTCTGTGGCAAATGTTAAAAATACAAACTCATTTGGAAGGAAAAATAAAACCCACAAAGGTTAATGGAGCACAGTATTGGTGTTTGTTGCAACATTTATTTCTACAAATTTATGAGAAACAAGTGACATTTCACTACAGTATGCAGTTTCAGAATCAGAGTGATTTCAATTTAATATCTTAGTTAACTGTAGTATTTTATTTTCCATGGGGCCATTCACAGAGATCGATCTCTTCAGTGGTAATTAGCAACACTGTTCCCATGATGCAGTGTTGGGGAAACACTGATTTTGAACTTATTTTTTCCAACTGTATTATTGTCCCTTGAACATGTTTTTAATCCCTCAGATTCCTACAGGTGCATAATGGTTCCCTCCCTCTGCATGTCAGTAACATTAGGATTAGAGAATATTGCCTTTTCACACAGAGCATCACCAATGCCAGAATAGCCTACCAAATAATATACTGGGGTCGCATTGTCAGATCGCCCACAACAGGGTGACTTGTACCTCTGTGACTCTGGTTGCCTTTATGTGGTCGGAAACACATGGGCAGCTGTAGTCAAAGAACGGCTTGTCCTCGCTGCTGAACTGAATAGCGCGGGGGTGGGGGGCTCGGAGTGGGGTGTGGCGGCAGCAGTATGTGGATTTTGTGGTCAGGCCTGAGTTCAAATCCTGGCTTTCAAAAAACAAAAACACCATCATAGGGTTTGGAATCCACATTAGGGGTTTCAATATCTACCCCGTTGTTCAGCAGCTTGGGCTGTTAGTGAACTTCTTCCTCCTCTGTAAAGCATGTAGCTTAGGCATTTCCTTGAATGACTTGTAAAGATGAGGGATTTTGTGTGTCACGTACCTAGCACGTGGTTGGTGTTCGATAAACGGTTGTTACTAGCCTCACTAGGCCAACTCCTCCAATTACCCAGCTGTGACTAGAGTCATAGCCCCTTTGGGGGTCTGTTCCTCCAGTCCCCCACTTCCCTATTTCACATTTCTCCCAAGTAGTATTGCTGCCCCATAACCTGACGTTTCTCTCCTTGTTTCTCGAACTGGCTACAGGAGTGATAATAAGATTCCCCCGTACTGCTGTGGCAGATAACTGTTAACGCTTAAGGTGCTCACAGAATACAGTTTGCAGCTAATTCCCACCACCACCACCTCCCAATAAAACCAGTTTTCACGTAGCTCATGTAGCATGCTGCTTTAAAAAGGCTTGAAGCAGTAATTATAAAATATTCTTAAGGATCCAAAACGAAGCCCTCCTACTGCTGGTATCATTCTAATTTTCTTAGTTGCCATCAAATAAAATCTGGGAAGAATGCTTTAAAATAGAAGAGAGGAAAACAGAAGACTCAAGTTATATATTTAAAATCCGTCTGGGGCTGAACTTGGTATTGCTTCTTTAATCCTTTTTGTGTCAGAGTAGATCTGTACAAACGGCACAAGGCTTATTATGTTTTAAAAAGTACTTATCACACATTAAGACCGTTAGTGTGTGCCAGTTTTACTGAGGGACCAAAGTGAAATTAAACTTTTTGTTTTTGTTTTGAAAACAGACACTACTTTTGAGTGTGATGGCCTGTTCTTCGTACACATAGCAGATACCCTCTATAGCTATTTATTTATTTATTTATTTATTTATTGTAATAGCTTGTCAGTACATCTAACTAATATTCCTATACCCCTTTAATAATAGCTGAACATTAATATTGGCGATATACTTGATAAAGTTATAGTCCTCAAATTATAATCACATTTTCAAGGTGACAGTTGACAACATAGTTTCCAACCATTAACAGATTTGTTCTTTCAGATAGGCAGTTAAGAAGCTAGTGAAAATTACCTGAAAGTAGGAAAGTGTTCTAGGAAATACCACTTAGCATTTTCTGATTTTAGTCCAGTCAAGAATAAGATCTGTGTCCCCGGCATGAGCACTTTATAATTCATAGATCTTGGGCTGGGAACCTAGTGTTGCATAAATTCTTAACAATAATTTAGAGGCATCATCATGGGCATCCAGCCAGAAGTCCTACCTGCCAGCTCACTAACAACCCCTCCTCACCCATGAAGATCCATATTGCTTAAAATGCCACGTCTACCCCCTAGCTTACTCTATGGCAAGGGAGTTAGGAAAGTTGTGTCACTTTTTTTTTTAAGAGCCCATAAATGTCATACATACAATAAAATATTCTGAGAGATTTTTCAGTTTGATGCTGTTTCTCTCGGCAAACAAAAAGGGCTCTTGCGTGGAAGCCAGAGATTGGATTAAAGACTCAACAATGAGGAGGTCACATTCTGGCTGTGTCCAAATATGTGTTTTGTGTCTATTTTTATGGCATATGCAGATACCTACATTTTCAAGTTATGTCACCAAACACACCTGAATCTAACACTGAAATCTCAACCACAAAGAAAGAGATGAATTATGTTGGTGTAAGTTTAAATTTTAGAACCCCTAAACACAAAAATCTTCTGGAATTAGGCGAGTGGTGATGGTCATACAGCTTTCTGAATATACCAAAACCACTGAATTGTGCATTTTAAAAAGATGAATGTATAGTATATGAATTACATCTCAAAAAGAAAAAATAATCCCCAAGTAAAATGTTTCAAGAAGATTGACATCCAGCCTGCCATCTTCTTTTCATAGATCCCAAGTGACACCAGAGGGGCCTATACAGAAGCCATACTTACGGGAGGGAGATCTTTCTGTCCGATTTGGAGCTAATTAATGACTATAAATCCTGTGTGTGCTCCTATTTATAGGGGGAAGTGGGTGGAATATTCATTTTTGTACATAAATATATATGCACCCAGACATAAACATATACAAATATGTGCACACAGTGGGCCACCTGGTGTTGGCTTCAGTTTGCGTTTGAAACTCAGCTGTATCATGACTTCCTATGGTCTCTGGTGTAGCTGCTCTGCTTATCTTCGTGACTAGATTCCAAGACACAAAAAAGAAACTTTATTGCGAGAAGAATATGGAACATTTATTCTAAACGTCTTTTATTGTCCTTCTTAAGTTTGACCTGGACATATTTGTGCAGTGGTATTTATCTACTCTGAGATGTTGGTTTGTAAATTAATTTATTTCAAACGAAGTGAAATTCAGACTGAAGGTTTGTCCATAGAAATACGTCATCTACATTTTCATTTTCATACAAGCCCCCAGAAAACAAACGAATATGTGTAGCTGTTTTAGTATATTTTAAAATTTAGTAGCCAAGCCCCTAATAAGTAATTACCAACTCTAGGAATTATAATACTATTTTCAGTTTTAAGGAGATGAATTGTTTCTGTTGAGGGAAAGTTAGTTTTCTAACAATGTAATCTACTGACAGCACCTTTTAGAGAACTGCAGCCTTCATCTACTTCTGGAAGATGGGATGCTTTTCTTGTTTAATTAAAGAACTACCTGCACAAATGTGGGTTAAGCCTTAAAAAGCACAACTAATTAATTGAATTCAGCGAGTCTCCCAAAGCATAATGAAGATTATGTTATCACCTATTTGAGATGAGCAACTCCTAGAAGGAATCAGGAATGCTCAAACTCTCTTGAGTTGGGACACAGAGTATTATCTGTCATTTCTAATTGAAGTATCTTAGCCATGTTTAGTATAATTAAATTTAGAATGTTTCATTTCTTTCATGAGGTTAGAAATAGTAATTCTCTTACCAAAGTGTAACTCAAACAGGAAGAAAATAATTCCTCCAAGTGTACAAAAAGTTTGTCTTGCACATACTAATTTTTGTAGATCAGTCGTCCCTGCATGTAATTTTGTTTTAATTTTTTTTAACGTTTATTTATTATTGAGAGACAGAGAGAGACAGAGCATGAGCATGGGAGGGGCAGAGAGAGAAGGAGACACAGAATCCGAAGCAGGCTCCAGGCTCTGAGCTGTCAGCACAGACCCCGACGCGGGGCTCAAAGTAAAAACTCGCAAGATCACCACCAGAGCTGAAGTCAGACGCTTTACTGACTGAGCCACCCAGGCATCCCATCCCTGCATGTAATTTAAAATTAAACTAAACTATTTAATTATACTTGGAAGAAACAATACAAAAATATGAAGTGAAGCTTACTTGTACTTGCATTATTTGCCATCCTTCCATAGCTAATGAAATAACAGACAAGTTATCACTTTTGTTTTTAACTTGTCAAGTGAAACAAGTTTAAATTTTGCTAGACTTCTAACCTGGGGGGGGGGGGGGCGGGGGGATGGCTCTCCTTTCTCTTACTGTGTTGGGCATTTCCTTACAGTCAAGATAAGCGAATCCATCTTTGAAAAATGTTTTTCTTCCAATGAAAATAAACATTTTGTTAGTTTTCCTCATTAGCGAGACTGTCATTGGCTTTTGGAAATATTTATGTTTATGAAATAATGTGCTTTTAATGAGTAGTAATAGTCAAGAGCATGGTTTCCATCTGCCTGTGATAACTTCCTCATAAACTTCAGAAGGCTGCCACTCATTTTGAGCATGGATAATCCAGTGAACTCCTTGTTGTAAGACGGTGGAAATTGCCAGCCTAAGCCCTGTTGAGGATTCTTGAGCAAACTGGCTAGGAAGGAACAGGTGGTTTCTGATGATGCCTGTTCGCTGATTGAGTTATACCTACTACTTGAGGGAAGCAAAAATGTTATGCATATTAAGAATCTCTAAGTAGGCTTATTGATGACCTCCAGAATGAATTCTCCAAAAAATGTATTCCATTTTTAGTAAGTTTTGCTTCCTGTTAAAGTAGTAGTACCTGAGAAAAATTGCGTCACACTGACATGTTTTGACATTATCGGTAAGCCGTTTTCTTTTTTAGAATTTGATTTGTATGCTAGAGCAGGGATCTGCAAACTACGGCCCGTGGGACGCACCGGCCCACGGTCTGTTTTTGTAAATAAAGTTTTCTTGGAACACAGCCACACCCCTTGTTTATTAATCATCATCTAGGACTGCTTTTGCACAACAGTGGCAGAGTTTGAGTAGTCTCAACAAAGACCATGTGGCCTGCAAATCCTACAGTGCTTAGTGTCTGGCCATTTACATGAAAAGTTTGTTGACCCCTGTGCTAGAGTATAATCTAAGACTGGTTTTTTAAATGCTGGAAAAACTGCAGTCTGGTTAGCCAACTGCCAGTTTGTTATTACTGACGAGATTTTGGTTTTAGTTTGACATTTAAATTTTAAAAAATTTCTACCGGAATGATAAAATAGGATATGTTGGGTAAAGAAAGAGCGTAAAATGATTTCAGATATCCAGATTTTTCTCTCTTAAATCTTCATTTGCAGACAACGTAGGCATTGAAACACTTATCTGTAGGCATTTGTCTTTGGATGTCAAAAAGCTGTTTGCTGAGGTGGGATGCTGATAATTATCAACTCTGGAAAGAATTACCCAAAGGAAAATACATGAGAGTGGAGTGCGTTGTTGCAAATAAAACTGTGCTGGATCTTTTAGGAAAACATTTCCTCCTGACCCTTAAATGTCTCTAAAAACATGTGCCAAGAATTCATTCTAGCAGCAGACGACACACCCAAAATGCTGAGCTTGACTCCACGGAGCTGCCTCTTTCCCCGTCACTTTTTCCTGTAAGGCTTAGTTTATTTTCTTCTGAATGCCGGTTCACGTTTCCCTGGTTTCTCACGGAATAAATGACGTTCCCCATCCCTCGCCCCGCCTCACCCACCGCCCAGCCCCCAAGACGCAGAAGACCACTAGAAACGTTCCCCTCCCTGGCCATTTCATTCTGTTGCCTGAAGATGAACTGTTCGGCAAGGCTTCTGACCTTGTCACAGGAGGAAGTTCCTCCCACCCAGCTTTGGTAACACGGTCTAAACAACTCACACCGGAGCGGCTAATAGTTCCACAGGCAGCGTTTCCATCAGCACGCGAACTGCAGATGGCAGCGTGGACAGGGAGGGGCTTCGTCTTCCTGAGTTGAGACTTGCCCGCTGGCTGCCTCGAGTGTACTTTCTTCCAGCGAATGTTTGCAGTCAGAGAGAGAGCTTGGAGTAAATGACGCTCTCAGGAAAAACAAAATAGCAAACCGGCCTCGACAGGGGTCTGCTTTTGTGACTGCAGTTTGGTAAATGTATCAGTAGGTGTGCAATTTCATTGGATATTCTGTTTTGTTTTTTTTTTTTTTCAATTGTCTTTGTACCTATGATTGAAAACGGTAGTTGGTCTATGACTGTTGAGGAGGTAAGTTTTTTTGTTTTTTTTTTTTTAATCTGTGTGTGTCTGTGATACCGGCGTCTGTCTGTCTGAAAAATGCAGTATCCTCCTCCCAGAAGTTACTGAGCAAACTTGCCCGGCTGTTCGGCTCCCATGCCAGTGGGGGAGGGCACCGAGGAGGACAGCGTCGTCCGCCTTCTGTTCAGGTGATGTCAGGATGTGCAGGACGGAGGACGTTTCCAGCGGTGCGGTGTGAGGGTTCCGGGTTCTGTAGCTGGCTCTCCCGCAGGCTTCTCGGAGCGGAGAGGGGAGCCGTCTGCCTGCGGGGCCGACCGGCTGGGCACAGCTGGGCACAGCTGCTGGCGCGAACCAGGCTCGCGGCTGACCCCCCGGGCGCTGGCGGGCGGGCCGCCCTCGGGGACATCGCAGGATGAACCTGGCCTGTCCAGACGGAACTTTCTGCTCCGTCGGGGCAGCAAGGCGAACCGTTTGGCGCCTCAGTCAGTTGCGGGGAACACAAGCTTTGCCCCTCGGGAAGGGCTGCCACAGACAGCCGAGCAAGAAAGCCGGCTGGACCCCTCGGTGAGCGCGGGCCGGGCCCTGCGCAGGGACCCTCCACCTCGCCGGGGAGCGGTGCCTCTGCGGTGCAGGGAGGACTTTGGAGGACGATGCTGCATTTTTGGCCCCACGGCTTGCTTTCCCACGTGTCTGCGCGCAGCGCGGGCGTCACCTTCCCACTGTGCTGCTTGCTGTGTGCCACACGCCCAACTGAAGCTTCTGCTAAAGCCGAGCCAGCAGGTGCGCCCCTGAGGCGGCTGTGCTTCCTAGGGACCCTTAGACGCTCACAGCTCCCCCCAGATCTGTCCCCTGGCCACCGCCTCCACCCCCCGTGACGCACCCGCGTGCCACAGGCGCAGTAAGGGGAACTTGCCGGTCAGCACTCCGGCGGAGCTCCTGCCTCTTCTCAGATAACATCAGGCGTCAGGCCTTTATCTCCAATCATCGGTGAAGTACCACCTGCTGCATCTTGAAAATACTTGGAACAGAGTGCTCTTCCCTGTGCGATTTCCTCTGCAGGTTATTTGCACTCCTCCGGAAGCGTATGTCGCTGTGACCTGAAAAACGGGTAGCTGCCACGTGGTCACTGGTGGTAAATGACTGTAACCTAAGTAAGAGTTGAGCGGACTCTGCAGTTTGGAATCCCGCAAGTAGGATTTCAGTGGGAACCGGACGCCTAATTCAGGAATAGGTATCAGAGTAGCATCCTCGTGGTCTCTCGGAGGGACTGGTCAAGAAAGAGAAAAATCACTCCTGGGCCCCAGCGGTCTGCTTTGTGAACTATGTTGTGAAGAAAAGGGGCTCGGTATTGCTGCTTGTTCCCCGTGAGGAGGACATGGATTGGAAAAGTTTCCGAAACCCCCCTCCCCCGCTTTTTTTATATATAATTCTCAGCTTTCTACAGATATGCAAGTTGGTTCCACGAAAAGGGATATTTAGACAAATCAGGGTAGAAGACTGACTCTCTGGCCTCTGCTAGAATTTGGATTGCTTCAGCAACGATTGAAAGATTGAGCTGTAGATGCCTTTGATTTATATACTAGTGTCTCCTTTTATTACACTTCTGTGGAGGTTAGAACTTCTATAGATTGAGGGGACTGCCAGAACTTGATGAGTGCAATGTGCCCTACAAATATGTACACAGTCTTTGCAGGGATATCTTGGGAAAGCGTTCCTGGCAAGGCCATGCATTGGGGAGGTTACGTTGTATCTTGGTCAAAAAACGAAGATCCAGTATGGTTTCTGGTAGAATATGAGCTTCTAACAGGAGTGGACTTCTAAAAAGTTCTCGTTTGGGCATTTTATCCTTTTCAACGGAATTGAAATTCCGAATGACTTTTAATTTTTTTAAACAACATTTTAAACACCTGTGTTGTGTATTCATTGTAGAAAACTTAGAAACATTTGTAAAGTACAAAGGCAACCATAAAAATAAATCTACCTACAATTAATAGTGTCATTTATGTTGTTAGGAAAATGAGATTTTCTAGTTACTTGTCTTTTTTACTTCTGTAAGGTGGCTTAAGCATTTCTTTCATCATTAGATATTTTTTCCCTTAATTTTAACACTGCATGGAATTCTATTATGAATTTATTTAAAAGTATTTAAGAGATTTTGAACTGTTTTTATCTTCTTCCATAGATTTCTTTTTCAGAAATGTTTTGGTGGGGCGCCTGGGTGGCTCAGTCAGTTGAACGTCCGACTCTTGATTTTGGCTCAGGTCGTGATCTCAAGGTTCTTGAGTTTAAGCCTTGAGTTGGGCTCTGCGCTGACAGCTCGGAGCCTGTGTGGGATTCTCTCTCTCCCTCGCTCTCTGCCCCTCCCCCGCTCGCGCTCTATCTGTCCCTCTCAAAATCAATAAACAAACATTAAAAAAATGTTTTGGCATTCCCCAGCTATCCCACTCTTCCTTTTCCAAAAGAGAAGACAGAAATAGACCCTGCAGGCTAGTTCTAGTCAACACGCACGTTCATCCTTTAACCTCCCCGCTGGCCCTGCCGGGGGGACCCTCTACCTCCATGGAAGTCTTGGGCTCTGCCCTCACCATCGGTTTCTTAGCCCTTCTTTAAAAAACAAAAAGAAAAACAGCAACTAGGCTCTCTTTTTCCCATGTAACCAATCCTGGGTTGTTCTGTGGAAGATAAGAGCCATCCGCCCCACACGCTGTGCTGTGACATGCTATCTTCCGGGGCATAGATGAGTCTTCTGGCTGTGTGGCACTGCTTTGTCTGAGTTTCTGCCGCCCCTGCAGAAAACACCATTAGGAGTATAAATCTGAAAAACAGGAAGGTCTCATCGCATTGAAGTCTTTCCTGTCAGCTCTCTGAATCTCCTGTAACTGCTAACAGTAGCAAAAACAAAAAATAACCACTTTTGATACTTTGGAGTGGAAGACAGTAAATTGCCCTTCTGAAAATCCACGTGAATGTACAGAATGTAACTTGGACCTTTCATCATATAACTTTGTTTCAGTTTTTCCTGGGAGTTCAAGAGGAAAAAAAAAAAAAAACCAGCCCAGTGATTTTTTTTTTTACTCAGAACCTCTTAATCTGAAGTTTTAAAAAACACCCAAACAAATATTTAGAGACATTGTCGTAAGGACTGTTGCTCTTTACTAATAGAAAAACTGGTGTTCAGGAAGCTATTTTTACCCCAAGAATGGAAATGTCTGTTGATAGCAAAGTCACCGACCCCTATCCTGATTCTGGAGTTAGTGCTCTTAATTAAATATATTCCATGAATTTGAATTCTGATACTAGACAGACGACTTGAAGAAATATCTAGAGGTTCCCCCCATTTCACCCCTTCTATGTTGTGCCGTTTTCCTTGAGGTCAAGGGTGGGATTATTGTGCACGCCTCAAACAGAGAAGGTCCCGTGTCTGTGCTCTAGGTCTAGATGAAAATGTCACAGGACTGGGGATATGTGGGGAGATTTTGCCTTTTGTGGCACGTGTTTTATAACGAAGCCTTTTCTAAGGATGCCTGTAAGGGACAGTTGCAAGTCTCACAGGGTAGAGAACCGCATCTGCACTGCTAGCTTGACTCACTGTCGTTTCCCAGACGGCAGCCCTGCGTCCCTGTGCCACTCGCGCCTTCTCCTTTCTTCACCTTTCAGAGGTTCACTTTGTTGTCGTTGGCTTGTGTTTCCTCCCCAGCCCCCTTGGCCTCTGCTAGTACGTCCAGGTGCTAATGCCCGCCTCTGGCTGTCACTCTTTTCCTGCAGAGGGAGAACCGGAGACTACAGGAGGCCAGCATGAGGCTGGAACAGGAGAACGATGACCTCGCCCATGAACTGGTCACCAGCAAAATTGCTCTGCGAAACGACTTGGATCAGGTAAACTTGGTTGACCTCCCACCGTGACGACCTCCTCAAGGGCGAGGACTGAGTGGCGCCCACCACGGTCCCTCTGGGGCTCACGCTGTGCTTGATACCGACTTGGCTGCCTGTTGGATGGAGGGACAGGCGATGGGGCGGGAGGGGGCAGCTTGTGCTGATGGGAGAGGGCGGAAGACGCGGAGCCTGGAGCCTTTGAGAACGGAGGGTTTGGGCTATTTCCAAACAGCGTGTGCGACGTATTTTTTTTTTTATAACTCTCAACTTCTCTGGTGTCTCTTCTCTTCATTGGTACTTTTCCTAAGCTGAGGGCTGCCAGCATAATTACCCAGAGATATCAGTCACCAAGAGTATACGGATGCCCTTCAAACATTGGAGGGCACTTCTTTTTGTGGAACAAAAAGAATTCTCAGCTACAATAAATGTGAAGATTTTTTTTTTTAATTTTTTTTTTTCAACGTTTATTTATTTTTGGGACAGAGAGAGACAGAGCATGAACGGGGGAGGGGCAGAGAGAGAGGGAGACACAGAATCGGAGACAGGCTCCAGGCTCCGAGCCATCAGCCCAGAGCCTGACGCGGGGCTCGAACTCACGGGCCGCGAGATCGTGACCTGGCTGAAGTCGGACGCTTAACCGACTGCGCCACCCAGGCGCCCCTAAATGTGAAGATTTTATATGAAGTATGTACATTAAGACGTATGTCCTGTTGGATTGGGAGGCGTTCTAGTGGCTACTAAGGGCCAAGGCCGCCTGGGTGTGAATCCTGGCATTACCGTTTACTAACCCCGTGACCCTGGGCGGTTCGGACCCTGCCTGTGGGTTTTGAATAAGGCAAAGCACTTGAACAGTGTGAGTTCCAAAAATGTTAGCTGTTGCTAGAAGACCTTAAATCGTTCAGCTTCCCTGGTTCTTTCCACCAGTACCGACAGCTTTAGGACTTCCTGTTTTCTGTTGCTAGTGGTTTCAACGACAGTTGGCAAGATGGAAGGAGTCTTGTGCAGATTTAAAATTATCCCTCTTTTCTGACTTAAAAAGTGATTACTCCCAACAAATGGTGCCAGGGTCAGAAAAACTGAGCCTTGTACTGTTGAGCCTGTAACAAAACAGAGGCGTTACTTGTGTTCTAACTGCTCGTGGACAACATTTAAAATACACACCTAATGATATGAATATGATTGAATGTTTGAGATGGAAGAGTTTGTTAAATGTTTACAAATGGTCCCTGCCTCAACTCCTTGTTCCCATACTAATTTTGCGGTTCCAAAGTTTCAGCCACAGGAAGATGGGCAATAAGACGACTATTAAGGAAAATCGTGCTAAAGGGGGAGAAGGGGAAGCTGAAGGAATCCACACTAGACAGAGTTTAAAAATAAAACAAACTCTGCTGTGGGGACACAGGATGTAGAAGGTAGAAAAGCAGCCTGGTTAAGGGGTGGGGGGCGGGGTGGCCCCTTTCACCGCAGAACTGCTCGGCCAGGCTGTTGGGAAGTTATTAGAGATGGTGTGAAAAATGCGTGAGTAGGAGAGCGAGAACCAAAGAAGACAGAGGGCCTCCGTTCCATCAGGGCTATAACCAGCCTGACCTTGGCTGGTACATTTATGTATTAATGAGACTATGGTGGTGAGTCAGTACTGTGGTGAAATTCTTGTTTCATATTAGCTCTCCTAACAGCCTGACTCACATTTGATTCTGTCATTTTGAATCTTGTATCCATTAATAGTTTTCTTACGATGGATAGCTAAATGAAAAAGCGCTCTAAGCAGTTGGGCTCTGCGGGGATGTGGTGAGATTCACTAGAGAGAGTTGTACATTGAAAGTTGTGCGGGAAGTGTATTTGATATTCTCTATCAAGCCCTTAAGCGGATTAAAAAGTAATGAAATGAAATATCCACTGAGTGTCTACTATGCACCGAGGACCATATTTAGGACTTTCATAGCATTAGCTTATTTAATCTCGCTAATGACTTGACTCCATCAAGCAGGGATTATTTTAATCTTGCATTTAAAAATGAGGAAAATGACATATACACTCTGACTTGGAAAACCATGCTAACAAAACAGAGACCTGATCAGAAATATGTGTGCAAGATTGTTAACTACTGTGTCGCTCGGAAGAATAAAAAGTGGAAATAATGCCTATGTCCAATAGAAGGGGAGAATGAAAGTATATCTGTAAAATGTCTTCTTGGAATTGTTCTTCAAAACAGGGAAGATGGTGTTATAATAATATTTTTGTAAAACCATATATTTATCTGTATATAATGCTTGCATCTAAATAGCAAGGGATATGGCTGGCATGGGCCCGTCATGTTAGGAAAGAAAGCTGAAATATGCTTCAAAAGGAAAAACGCCGACAAGAAAATACATCAAAGTATTAGTACTAGATATCTCTGGGTGATAAGAGTAAATCTAATTTGGGGTGCCTGGGTGGCTCTGTCGGTTAGGTGTCCAACTTCAGCTCATGTCATGATCTCACACTTTGTGAGTTCAGGCCCCACATCTGGCTCTCTGCTGTCAGTACAGAGCCCACTTCAGATCCCCTGTCCCCCCACCTCTCTCTCTCTCTCTCTCTCTCTCTCTCTCTCTCTCTCTCTCTCTGCCCCTCTCCCACTTGGGCTCACATTCTCAAAAATAAACATTAAAAAAAAAAAAAGTAAATTTGGGGCACCTGAGTGGCTCAGTCGGTTAAGCATCTGACTTCAGCTCAGGTCATGACTTCGTGGTTTGTGAGTTTGAGCCCCGCCTTGGGCTCTGTGTTGACAGCTCGGAGCCTGGAGCCTGTTTCAGATTCTATGTCTCCTTCTCTCTCTATCTCTCCCCGACTTGTGCTCTGTCTCTCTCTATCAAAAATAAATAAATGTAATAAATTTTTTAAAAGAGCCAATTTAATTTTTACATTCATCTTTATACATTTTTTTCAGTTATTTTATCTTTTATAACACCTTAAATATTTAACCACCCTTGGTTAAGTAATAATATGCATTATACCTTTTTAAAAAAATTTTTTTCATGTTTACTTATTTATTTTGAGAGAGAGCTCGATCAGGGGAGGGGCAGAGAGAGGGGAAGACACAGGATCTGAAGCTGGTTCCAGGCCCTGAGCTGTCAGCACAGAGCCGGATGCGGGGTCGAACTCAAACTGTGAGATCATGACCTGAGCTGAAGTTGGAGGCTTAACCGACTGAGCCGCCCAGGTGCTCCTATACCTTTTTAATAATCAGAAAAATATATATTACTTAAAAAATATTGCACCACCAAGAAAATCCATTTTGTGGATCAGTCTGGAAAGACTGCTACATGGACACTCCTGAAATAATTGACTATTGAGCACCTGGGTAGATGGCTCATGTAGATACTCGATACTAGTCCCTGGAGAAAAGATTCCTTGGTTCCTTCATTTTTGCCTCTTTCTCTTATTTCCTCCCTTTTTAAAAGAGTAAGACCTGGCCCCTGCCTGTTGAAACTTATCATCGAAGTGAAAGAATTCAAAAACTGCTATGTCATGCATATTTCCTCCTAACATCTGATTTTGCCATTTCTGCCTGAGCGGGGTTTATTTGCCTGTCAAAAAGCTGTCTGTGCAGTTTAGGTGTCCTGCCCCCTACCCCCCACCCCCAGCCAGGAAGGGCACCAGCCGCACAGAGAAAGCCCAAGCCCCGCCCCCCCCTTCACCTGCTTCACTCCATACTTTTCCATTCTCACTTTTATCCAAATCCAATCTCTTCATTAAAATAGCAAAACTTGGGCAGACATTAAACAAACACGAAAGCAGATTGTATTCAAGACAATATGTAAAGCAAACAAGCACTAATTCGGTAATTAGGTGTTCTTTAAAATAAATTATTCCTGGGGCTCCTGGGTGGCTCAGTCGGTTGAGTGTCCGACTTCGGCTCAGATCATGATCTCAAGGCTCGTGAGTTCGAGCCCCGCATCGGGCTCTGTGCTGACAGCTCCGAGCCTGGAACCTGCTTCATATTCTGGGTCTCCCTCTCTCTCTCTGCCCCTCTCCTGCTCATGCTATCTCTCTCTGTTTCTCAAAAATAAGTAAACATTAAAAAAAATTTTTTTTAAGAAATAAGTAAATAAATTATTCCTTACCCGTGTCATTTTAGTGCCGGCTTTGGGCACCCTGGACACCTGGGCTCTTCATTTTCTCTCTGACACAGCTTTCTGTTTTGACAACTTGCCCTCCATCAGGTGCTTGAAATATGGACTCCTCAGCGATTAAGGGTGTAGAAAGACACAACATCTCCATTTCCGTTTCTGTCGCTGCCTTCCTTCAAGCCCTTCCTGTCATTTCTTGTTCCCAGGGAACAAACAGAAGAGACATACCCAGTAGAAGACCATGCCTAGTCCTTCTAAACAGAGCAAGTTCCGTGTTAGACCAGAAGATGCATGTAATGAGTGGCAAAGTCTTTTGTTTTGTTTTAAATTGGACAACTGGCTTGGCTAGTTCTTTGAGAAATTGGGTCTGGAAGATCCTCATCCCTGATGTGAGAGCTGAACCTTTTGGTCAGGTTATTGGTGGACTTGTGATCAAATCACAAGTCCTCTCTTATGTAGGTCGTAGAAGCCTTAGGTAGCAAGTAGAAGTCTCCACATCAATAAGGCATTATAATATGTGGGTAAGTGATTAGAAGACTTAATAGTGACAATAATCTTAACAAATTATGGTGAAGGTTTTACAGTTTGAGTTCAAAGATAGAATTTGAGTATCTGTTTAGTATTACGTCCCTCATTTAACATTAAGGATGACTTCTACTCAAGTATAGAAGTAGGCCGTACAAAGACCCAGAAGACTGCTTGTGGAAGGAGAACCAAGTTTTTTCAGATATGGTCCTTTCCTGATGAGCAGCAGAATCTCTCTGACTTTACTATTTAACATAGAGGAGAGACTCTGGATGAAGCTTCCTGGAGAATTCTGGCACTCGTCTCACATGGGACCCGCAGCAATTTCTGCAGTTGTTGGAAATATTCTTTTAGTGTTCCAAAACTATAAAATTAAATGTCTAGGTGTGGTGTACAATTTAAGAACCTTAAATGTCCAGATAGCATTGACTATTCGAAAATTTACAAAAGGCTAAAAATTGGGGGTGAATCTCTTTAAGAAACCAAACTTAGAATAACATTCACTTTAGAGTGTCATGATGTATATTCTCTTCACAAAATGGAAATTGCTGGGGCTACCGGAAGAGGGTCCTTCTTTAGTAGGAGGGCTCTTGCTCAGAAATTCTGGGGTAGAACTTGAGCCAGTGGGTTGAAGTTATAGGGAGCTAGATCTTGGTTAGATTTTTAAGAACATGAAAATGGCCTGTATGGCTGTTCTTCATTCGCTGCTCTGTGACCCTCCATCAGAGACTCGGGGGAGGCACTCCCTGCTTTGACTACAGTCATCTGGCTGGCTGCTCTAGAATTCGCTGTTTTGAATTTCTATAATCTACATGAGATCTCTTATAATTTATGAAGACTTAACTTGCAGCATGTATTTTGCCCACCTCTAATTTTAGGATGTTCTTTCGCTGTGTAGATTTCCTCTATAAAATCCAATGTTATCAGAACAAATTTTAAAGTCTTTAAAAGGGATTTTTTCACCTCAGCTACCCAATAGATGCAAATTATCTGAACACCGAACTGTAACCGTTAGAATATGGGGACATCAGGAACTGGAAGACAGAACAGAGAAGCTGGAATGCCAGGACCCAGCAGACGGTGCTGGCCTGGCCATCTGGATGTGTGGGCGATACGGTGAAACACAGACACAAGGCCACCTGGCCAGTTTTCACAATTACTTGGATAATGTTTTGCTGTTGTCAGCCAGGGATGGCTTCTTCAAATAGCTGCCTCTCCTCTGCATCTGCGGTTTCCTCTACTGAACTCATCCTGTGGCCCTCCGCCACCTCCACTCCACACAGTAGCTTCAGCAGTGACTTGAATGCCACATCCGTTCACTCACCAAGTACTTCCGGAGCCCCTCCCCTACCTGGGGCTGGCCTTGGTGCTGAGGAAATAGCCAGGAGCGAAAGAGACGTGGTTCCTGCCTTCCAGGGCTGAAAGTCTGGTGGGCAGTACAAATAAATCATACATGCATCTTGTCATTACAGATTGTGCTAAGTGCGATCAAGGGAAGTTGGAGAGATTTGAGCAGAGGAACTGATTTAGATGGGGGGTGAGAAGCTGATTGAGATGAGGATGAGTGGGGCAGGGCTCAGGCCTTGCTTTACTGCAGATGTGAACTTGGAGCTGAGACCTCAAGGGTGAGGTGAGGGTCCAGAGTATGCAGTAGGCACCTGTCAACTAAGTTCAATGCACACACAGTGCTTTCCTGGTTAACTGGACTCTGTATCCAAGTTAAAACCGGAGTATTGTCTCTGAGCTTTTCTTGACCATTCTAGAAACATGGTCTTTTCCATTTGCATTCCTGGTCCATACATCATTTTTCCTCATGGCTATCTCTGTCATGGGTTTTTGGTCTTAATTTCTCCTTGCTGTACTCACTGTCCTGTGGGAGTAGCCTTGTGAACCATTTTACCTCTGCTGGTCTTTGAATTTTCTCACCTGACTGTTGTCCATGGATCAGCCCGTCTCCTCTCTGAGCCCACCCCCAACCCCCTTGCACTAACAGCCAGAAGCTTCCATAGGAGGTTCCATCCAGTCCATCTACATAGTCTCAGAGCGGGTGCTGTTGTGACATCTGAAAACGTGCAAGAAGTGTTTAGAAAGTGCCTGCCCTTTGGTGCCATCCAACTCAGAATTCAGATCATGGCTCTGATATTAGATGTCTGCCCCAGTCAGGTTATTTGCTCCCTCCAGACTTCCCTGTCATTATCTGTAAGATAATTCTTGCTGTGAGGATCAGAGATGGCGTGTGCCAAGCGCCTGCTGTATCGTTGGCATTCAGTGAGAGCAGCCACCCCCGGGTGAGCTAGGAGGGGAGAAACGGCTTTTGGTAGTGACGCAAGAGTCGTAACTAGAGATTAGGTTCGGAAGAAGTATACGCACGCTTCCTTCACCTTCTTTACCAGTGTGATGTGCTCTGATTTGCAGGCAGAAGACAAGGCGGATGTGTTGAATAAGGAGCTCCTCCTGACCAAACAGAGGCTGGTGGAGGCTGAAGAGGAGAAGAGGAAGCAAGAGGAAGAGACTGCGCAGGTAAAAGGCAGAGGTGGGCTGTTTCTTTACCCAGGAGGATCGGCCCGTGGAGCTGATGAATACAATAAGCAGGAAGTAAAATGACACTTACTCTAAATCAAGGGCCACCTTGAAGCAGTACATGTGAGTAGCGTGGGTCTTGACATTTCTTTTGAAGGGCGCTAGAAGACGAGGCCGCGTTTCTACCCTCCAACAGCTCTTAGGAATCTGCCTTGACTCAGATGTCTGGCGAGAGTGTTAAGCTCCCTCTAAGTTTAGTAACTTGGAATTGCGATCCAAGAGCCTTGACGAATCCGCAAAGTTTGTGTCGTGTCTCCAAGGTAATTGACTTCAGCAGTATTTTAGGAGGATTATGAAGCGGAAAGCCCACAGAGATCTCTGCTGCAAGCTGTCTCAGTCAGTCACGCCCGGTTTTCCTGATTCATGCCTTAGAAGAACATTCCTGGCAGAGCTCTCAACCCTTACTCCCGGGGGGAATAGAAAAAGCAGCTCTTTGGGAACCAGCCTTGTTGTTAGCACCCTCCAGTCATCGTACGAGTTGTGAGGCTGTTCAGCTGCAAGATGCCACTGTGGCAAAGGCGTTCCACATAAGTGACAGGAGGGGCCTCTCCACCCAAAGAGTTGAGGCTTCAGGCTTCCCTAAGAAAGAGCAGGCCCGCTTCACCAATGTCCTCCGTCTGTCAGTCCCAGCCAGGCGGGATTAACTCACTTATTTTAATGAGTTTCATTCTAAGACATCAATAACACTAAATATAAAACAGAACATAAAGCGTTTCAAAGACCTGCATCCAAGCAGAAGAAATCCACTTAAGTTTCTGATGAATGGATGCATCCTTTAGCACCTTCCAGGGTTTATAAAAAGTGTTTCATGATTTTTTTTTTAAATGATGAAATGACTCTTGGCATTTAGTGTGGACCAAGATTTTTTTTCCACTCAAAAATTTTCAGGAGCTGATTATCCAGTTTGAACTAGGCGTTTTGATGGGTTTTGTGTTTTTCTTTACCTCCTGCCTTTTGGGGGCCCAATTCAGTACTTTGGGTAAAGAATGAAGCTATTGGCAAATTAATTATTCTTTTAAGTTAATTTATTTATTTTTAGAGAGAGCAGGAGGGGCAGAGAGAGAGAGAATCCTAAGCAGGCTCCACATTGTCAGTGCAGAGCCCGAAGTGGGGCTTGAACTCATAAACTATGCGATTGTGACCTGAACCGAGATTAGAAGTTGGATACTTAACTGACTGAGCCATCCAGACGCCCCTGCAAATTAATTAGTTTAATCCATACTTCTTCGCTCCCCTTGATGTGTGTGTGTGTGTGTGTGTGTGTGTGTGTGTGTGCACGCGCGCATATATCCTGTGTTAATCATCATAGTGCCTTTGTGAGATAGCAATTATGCTCTTCGTGTGTCAGATAAGGAAACCATAGTTTCGAGAATTAAGTGGCACTTGCTCAAAGCCCCTCAGGTTTCTAAGTCTGTCCTGAAGTCAGTGGGGCCTTACTGTAGGACGGGAGGAGGGTGTGACTTACATCCTTAAATTATGTAAGACAGAGAACAGAGACGAATACAAACAACTAAGTTTGAATCAATATAACCCACAAATTGCTTTTAGAACTTAAGAACATAGCAAATATGAAGAAATCTGGAAAGCATCCGACAATAAGGAGTCCAGTTATAAATCACAATCATGTGCGAATTAGCAAATACGGAGCACACCCCATTCATAACTGGGAGGCTGCCAAACAGAATTTATCCATTTATTCTGTTATGTGCTTAAAGATTAACCAGAGTGTTTTGTGTTTGGTTGTTTGGCCAACACCTGGGAAGAACTGATCGCTTCCTTTTTTCCTGGTGGCATGTGTGCTTTCTCACCACCTCCCTTCCCCGACCCTAGAATCCCGGACCTGCTAGGCTGCAAAAATAAGTGTGGTTTTCAGTTTAGCACCCAGAGTTGAGCATTTCTGCGACTGTAATAAGTACCCGCATTGTGTGTCAAGCTAGCTCCTTCTGCAGTCACTGTTCAGTCCCTGAACCTCCTGACCTCAAGAGCTCTTACCTTCCTCCAGGTTTCTCTGACTCCAGCCTCAAAAACTTCCTGTTGCCACCTTCAGAGAGACAACAGTAGTGATAGGAGGGGGCTGGGAATGGAAAGGCCCAAAATGCTGCTTCAGTAATTTCTTTTTTTTTTTAATTTTTTTTTAATGTTTATTTTTGAGAGAGAGAGACAGAGTACTAGTGGGGAAGGGCTAGAGAGAGAGAGAGGGAGAGAGAGAGAGAGAGAGAGGGAGACACAGAATCCAAAGCCGGTTCCACCTCTGAGCTGTCAGCACAGACCCCGACGTGGAGCTCGAACTCACAAACCGTGAGCTCATGACCTGAGCCGAAGTCGGACGCTCAACTGACTGAGCCACCCAGGTGCCCTTCAGTAATTTCTTACCTAGCAGTAAGATTATGTGCAACGTTGCCCTGATGTTTTGTTTTAGACTCTTCATAAGAATAAAGATAGCTTCAGAAGGGACACTTATTTAATAATATATTTATAAAGTAAGTGGTAAGCATAAGCAGCTCTATGATGGGTTGCTCATATGTCTTACACATTACAGGAAAGAAATATTTCTTCATCTCTGGACATGATTAGGCTTTTCGAATGCTCGAGAAATAGCTTCAGAGAGGAAAATTTATCTAGTTGTAGTTGTTAACGTTGGCATTGACCAGACCGGGCCGACTTAAGTATAGGTGTTTGTGGAAATTGATGAGGACTTTGAGTCTTGATGTTTTGCATCCTCCCTCTCTCTAGCTGAAAGAAGTCTTTCGGAAACAGCTGGAGAAGGCAGAATATGAAATAAAGAAGACCACTGCGATCATCGCTGAGTATAAGCAGGTAGTGTGCTACTGTGGCTCATGTTGCTATAAAAGTGATTTTTCTTGTTTCTCTTTGGGTAAAAAAACATTTTTTTGTTTTTAGAGTTTCCAGAATAGTGACTGCGTACATTCATTACACTGGGCGGCTTACTTTCTCCGCTGAAATAGACAGTGAGCGGACATGCTTGCTGATAACATGGGAGGTTTAACTTAACAGAACAATCTGTTGGCTGTTTACGATGTTTGGTAGATTCAGAGGAACAGGAAACTGGATTATTACCATTGGGATCCCGTCTCTGCCCTACTCAGAAGATGATTTCAAATAGACCTCCCCAGTAACATTTGCCTCTTTGCAGAGGACTAAGGTTTAGCGATTCCTCATCCCACACGGCTCTGTGGCCTTACCCAACTGTGGCCAATGCTAGCAGGAGACATTCTGTTGGGAACCTTTGATCTCTTAGTGGAGGGTTTGCTCTCCTTGAGGATGCATCTGGCCCTGACCCCATCGCCAGAATGCTTCCAGAAAGCCCTCTTTCCAGCTTGCGTAGTATCATCTCGTGCCTGCCGCTCATGCCTAGCACACAGCAAGGACTCCACGTTGCCGAGAAAGCCTCGAGTGGACTGCTGAAGTTCCAGTGTTCCAGAATCAAGGCACCGTATTGTGCCACCTCCTCAGCTTAAGAATTTCTCTGGGGTCTCTTGCCTCATATGGGAGTTTGAAGTCTGATTCTTACTCTTTTTTATTAACATGTGTTTTTCTGCTTAGAAATGAAATTTCTGTTCCTCATGGAAAATTGAGAAAGTGTAGAAAAGCACAAAGAAACCCTCCCCCCTAACCTTGCCGATTAGAAATAATCACTGTAATATACTGAATATGCATTGCTGCTATGTAAATAAAAATGTGAGTTATGTCATCCATGCTGATATTTACGACTAGTGCACTTCATATATTATGAACGTCTTTTCAGAAGGGTTCTTCTCCTTTGTGGAAGTTTGCTTAGAAATAAGGCTTCAGAGCTGTCTTAC
The DNA here is from genome assembly GCF_022837055.1 of Prionailurus viverrinus. NCBI lineage: Eukaryota > Metazoa > Chordata > Mammalia > Carnivora > Felidae > Prionailurus > Prionailurus viverrinus. Next base: position 14,464,233 of record NC_062577.1, read on the forward strand.
TCTCTTTTATGATAATCAATATATGTTTATTTAATGTCTGCTATCTGAGAGGCTTGATTCTTTGGGGAAATAAAAGAGGAGTTAATTCAATTTCTCCCCTTTAGATGCTGCTCTTGTAACAGGGAGATAACACCTGTGCACAAATAAGAGAAAAGGGAACTTACTGACCATGGGAAATAAAACCCTTCCTGGAGGAGGGTTGATTTGAGCGGTGCTTCGAAGGCGAGGCAAGATTTGGGTGTGCGGAGGCAGAGGAGGAAAGAAATGGGGAACAGAGGACACACGCAAAGCCACAGAGATAGGTTAGCGAACAGAAATAGTTTTGCTTTGTCAAGAGTTTCAAGTACAGAAAAGAAGTAAAGGTGAGTTGGGTCCCAGTTCAAGGAGGGTTCTTCAGTTAGACCGAGGAGCTTGGATTTTATTCTGTTTATAGTAGGAATGTTTGAGCAAGAAAGTGGCATGATGGGGGAAATACTGGTGGCACTAATCTGTCCCAGTGAGAAATGTGAAACCAATGGGGGAGTCCCACAAGCAAAGATACGGACCAGTAAGAGGCTAACAGCAGAGGCCAGGTGAGAAAATACAGGGCCCTGAACTAAAATAAGTAGTAATGAAAATGGAGAAGAGGAATGTAGTCATTTCTTGCGAGACCAGGGAAAACACCGATCCCTAGATTTTCCAATTGGATAACTAGAAGAAGGGATGGGTAGACATTAGGCAATACGAGGAACATTAAAGACCATGCGCTATGGAACTTGCCATCACTCCAAATGGGTTTTTTTCCATCCCCACATTAGGCCATGGGTGGCCACCATATGTAGCACTCTTCAAAATAGTAATCTTTGGGACTGTTCTCAAATATTATCTGGCAGGCACTACCACTCATGTAAAGGCAACAGACCCATCTGTCTGAAGATAATTAGGACATAAAACATAATCCAAAAGCATTCTATAGTTGGAATTGGCTATTATTGTCCATATTATGGAATCTTCGGGGTTATTTGAAAGGGTTTCTGGTTTGCCAAAATTACTGGGGAGACTGCTTCTTTTTCACATCAGCTGATACAGCCCTAGTCATCATTTACAGGCTGAGAGCTGGAGAAATCAGAAACTGAACGCAACAAGCAGGCCCTGCTCTCTAGAGCCATGTTTTGAGTAGACTGGGATTTTTTAAAAAAATATCTGTTTTGGTAATAGAAGTAGATCTTTTACGTTTTTAGTTCAAGTTGCACTTTAAAATTTGACATCCCCTAACGTTTTTTATTCCATTTTTCAAAAATAAAAGATTCGTATGTTACTCAAGGAATTTGAACTTCTAGTATTTTTTTTAAGCAAATGGCTTGTTTGTTTGTTTGTCTGGTTGGTTTTAGCTTTGAAAGCACTGATTTCTACCTGTTCCTAGTACTTCTTGTTAGCACCTTCTTTCAGAATCAATGACGATGAGATTTTCTTTAATGAGCACTTACGATAGGCCAGGTGCTATACTGAATCCTTTACGTACATTTTTTCCCCATTGATTATCACAGCACGGCACTTAGTGTGGAGGAGAGAACTGAAGCTTAGATTCGTGAGTTTGCCCAAGGAGAGTACTAGAGCTGGACCTCAGGCTTTTTATTTCACTCCGTGTTGCCAAACCACGAGATCAGAATTTTAGTCTTTATTAATTTCTGGTCATTTTAACTGTTTTATCCCCTTTGCCACGTTTTAGGGAAACTCTGGTAATTGAAAACAGAGACTCTCTGTGTGACTGTAGACACGAGCAGTTTCTGGTCCAGCATTCTTTTCATCAGATTTCCAGAATGGTACCTTGCACAGAACTGACACTCAGCAAAGATGCCATAGGTTGATTCCAAAATAGGACAGGAATCCACTGGAACTAGTCACAGATTTGGCTAGTGACAGAAATCAAAATACCCCACGTGTTTTTCCTCTAATTAAGACTAAGATAGGCTTTACACACAGAACACTGTCAGGCTTTCTGATGCGCATTGCATTTGTGGGGCTGTTCTTTTGCTCAATCTCTTTAGCATCATCCGAGAAGCGAGAGTAATTCATATGAGTTGATAAACAGTCATGTGCCCGTGCTGTGCAAGAGTCGGTCTACTTTCCAGTAAAGAAACTCTTTTCTTTTCTTCAGATCTGCTCCCAGTTAAGTACCAGACTGGAGAAACAGCAAACAGCCAGCAAGGAGGAGCTGGAAGTGGTAAAGGTGAGGAAGAATGAAACAGATCTCTGGTATTTCTTCCAAATTCACACAGTCTTTAGTCCCGGATAGGACATCCCAGCCCGTGTGGATGCCCCACGGGCAGGACAGTTTGTGAGACATCACACCCACCCTGCCCCTCTCGTTGTTTCAAAGGATTTAGGAATTGTGGGAAGCAGCATCTGTCTCCGACTGGGGCGTGATCCTCTTCCCAGCCAGCAGAAAGGTTGCATCCCCATAAATCTTAGGGCTTGTCAGAGGCAGGTGGTAAGGACTTTAGCCTTGTCCCAAGAGGCCCCTGAGCATTCTGGGACGGTAGACACCTGGGAGGCCTCTGCAGCCTGCATCCCACCTGTGCCTGAATCGATGCGGCTTCGGGGTGCAACCCAGGAGGATCATCCCATTGCTCTCCACCAGTTTTTTAGAGGGTTGTTTTTAAAGAAAACCAATGGCATTTCTTTATATGCTGCCCCCTGGCGGTAAAACTCCTTTTGTTGATTATGTGAAAATAGCAATCACTTATTCCATAGAAACCACAGTAAACCACGTGAATTGGTCTTCTTAAGAGGCAGTGTGGGCACACCCAGCTCTTGTGATCTGTGTTACAGAAACCTGACAGAGTTCTCTTTGAATATATTTGGGTTTCATGCTAGTGAATAAATGCATTCATTTAACAACTTGGACAAGTTATTTATCTCTCGAAGCTTTATTTTGTATCCTGTAAAATAGACATAACATTACCTGCCTCATCAGGTTATTTTGCAGATTAAATAAGATAACATATATAAAGTGCTTAGCTTAGTAGTTGGCATACAATAGATACATATTTTTATAAGTTTATAACCTGAAAACATGAGACATGAGAACTGAAATATGAACCTTGTTCTGACTTTGTATTCCAAACATGTTTTTTTCTTAAACATTCTGAGATTATTAGTGACTATAAAGCTGGTCATCTCCCCGCCCAATCCCCAGAATTTGGGGCTCATACCTTTGCTCTCTGGTCCACCTTTACCCCTCTTCGTACTTAGCCTTTATCATTCTTTTTACACTGACCAACACTCAGTTGATGAAGTGCCTTGGCATAAAAGGGTTAACCATCCTGAACTAAAATCTTTGTGGAAATAGAAATGAAATGGATTTACGTGGATACTTGAGGTTTTATTGAGCATCCAACTATGTGCACAGCTATGACTTCTATTGTTTTATGGAAATTATGTATAACAAGAAGCTTAGAATTTTCCTGCAGGAGCAAGTTACACATATGCACATGAAACCTTTAGGAAATAGTTCAAAAGCATGTAAGTCAGCGTTGAGTTGGATGACAATCAGGGTTGTAGAGAAAGCAAAATCATAAGAACTACAGACCAGAGATGACTTTATGGAGGAGGTTGGACTGAAGCAGGATGGGTAGAATTCTGTTAGAAGGATTTTAAAAAGACATTCTGGGGGCACCTGGGTGGCTCAGTCGGTTAAGCATCTGACTTTGGCTCAGGTCATGATCTCATGGTTCACAGGTTCAAGCCCTGTATCGGGCTCTGTGCTGACAGATGAGAGCCTGGAGCCTGCTTTGGATTCTGTGTCTCCCTGTCTCTCTGCCCCTCCCCTGCCTGCCTGCATTGACTGCCTCTCTCTCTCTCTCTCTCTCTCTCTCTCTCTCTCTCTCTCTTTCTCTCTCTCTCTCTTCTCTCTCTCTTTCTCACACACACACACACACAAATAAATAAACATTAAAAATTAAAAAAAAATTTTTTAATGACATTCTGGAAAAAACTGTTATTGAAGACCCAGAAATTGGAATGAGCATTTTGGTATTTCATCAAGGAGACTGTGTGATTAGAGTATGTACGAAGGAATAGAGGGAAATACTGAATAGGGAGGTAGGGTTATCTAATGAGAGGCCATGATATTTGGGAAGAGGAATTTGAACTTGTTTTAGCTGAATAAAGAATAACTAACACCTATTAAACACTGTGTGTACTGTTCCAAGGATTTCCCCATTTAATCCTCACAGCTTCTGAGAAGGTAGATACTATTATATCTTCTTTTTAATGATTTACCATGTCTTGTTTTTATTGATGATTACTAAAATAGGTAATTCATGATCTCAAGGTCACTTAGCCGGTAAACAGTAATGCCAGGATTTGAACCCAGGGAGTGGGACCCTACTCTCCACACCCTTAGTCATTTCCATACTACATCCTGTTTCATCAGAGCTACTTCCTTTTCATTTCGTTTGGCGCGATGCTGCAGCTTTTGATTTTTCCATCCTCCCATGACACCGTTCCGCCTTCAGATAATCCTCTACTCTGTGATCAGAATGAGCATTCCCCAGTGTATATTTGACTGTCTCTGTGCATCAGTTTAGACTTAGATTGGCCACATATAGGAAACCCAAATCAACATTGGCTTAAACATAGAAGATGTTGATTCTCTCATGTAAAAATAAGTCTAGGGCTAGAAAGATCCTTGGTTTCATCAGCAGTCCAAGCTCATTAGTTATTAGTGACCCACATCCACAGCATTAGTGACCTTCCATCCTCACGGTGACCTAAAAGTCAAACCTGTCAAACTGGAGTTTCTTCCATCACACCCACATTCCATGGTAGAATGTTAGGCTGGAAGGAGACGTGACGGTACGAGGGCCCAGCTCCAGCAGGGTGAGCTCTGAGTAGCTTCCTTAAGCTCCCTACCACACTTCCTTCCGCTCACATATCAGAACTTAATTTCATGGGCACACCTTGCCTCAGGGGAGTCTGGGAAATGGCACCTTGTAACTGGGCAAACTGCCAGCCCAAATAAAATCAGGAGTTCTGTTATCAAGGAAGAAGGGGAGCCCTGCGTCAGGCTCACCACTGGCAGCGTGGGAGACGGATCTGGTGGGAACCTGCAGTCTCTACCACAGCTTTGTACTCAGCATGTTCGCCTGACTGCAGCGTCATGAGGCTCATTGGTCTCTCTCCAACAGATAGCACAGGATAGAGTGAGTGAATGCATTTTCTGTAGGATAAAAGCAGGATTTGATAGCATTACATTTAAGGACCGTTACATCATGGCCGTGGAGAACCCTTCTCACTTCCTGCCTCTCCGTTTTGCGCCATTTACTCCCGCTCGAGCCGTCTCAGGCTCCCTGTGGTCCTGTGAAGGGCCGGTGTCTCTGCACCCAGTGTTCTCCCTGCTGAAATGTCCTCCTCCCTCAGTTCAGCCTAATAACACTGCTTACCTAGCTTGGTAAACTTTTCATCATTTAAGACCCCGATCAAAAGCCACCACTTTTAACATTTTATTTGGTCAACAATAAATATATATAACAAATACTTGCTGTGTGCCTATTTAGTGCCAGTAGTGGGCTGATTATCCTCAAAAGGTTCTTGAGAGTTACAAATATCTTTTAAGTGACTAATGAATATTAATCAGGTAGGAATCTGAAGAGTGCTTTAAGGATGGGAGAAGAAAGAAATCAGTGGGGGCTGAGAAGGTGACTTTTAGGGATTCAGGCCTGGGATGGGGAGAGCTTGGACATGTCAGAGAAATCATTTAATGACCAGCTGACTATGGATTGAAGGAGGAGGCAATGAGAAGATAACCCCAAAGTGTTCAGGCCTAAATGGTAGAAATAGGCACAATGACACAGAAGTGTGGGGAGAGTTGCTCTGTGTGTGTGTGCGTGTGTGTGTGTGTGTGTGTGTGTGTGTGTGTGTGAAGACAGGAGTATGGTTTCTGTTGTGGACAGATTATAATGATAGTACATTAAAATAGAAATATTCCATATATTTTAAGACAACAATAGCACTGTTGTCTTGAAGAGAGTGCTGTGTGCTTGACTGGCAATCTCGGCATGTGGCAGAGTTACCTTCATTACCTAGAACAGTAATGGTCATCTTCGCTTAAAGCTGAACAAAAGGACCTAAGCTTTATTTGTTGCAAGGATAGATTTAGGTTAGTCATCATGGCCTTTCTCAGTCTGCTGTGGGCTAGGTACTTAAACTCTGAGTTCCTTCACGGGGTACGATGGGGGTTTTAATAGTACCTGATGACCTTGCTGTAGGATTAAATGAGACACTGCTTGTAGAGCATATGGCATGGCGCTCGAGGAAGAGGAGTGGAAGCCCAACATTCCTAGAACAAATTTCAGAGAGATGCTATAATATTTTCCGTTTCCAGGGTCTCCCTAGAGATACTTTATGGAAAAAAAGGAGCACCTATCTTGCAAAGTTGGGTTTTGTGCTGACTAAAACCATTTTGGTGGCAGCACAAGACAAGTAATTACCTCGAGAAACAGACCTGCATCTGATGACCACAAGCAGAGTCTCAATAAAACCCGTGTCCTGTTGTTTCAGGAAACGCGTTATGCTATGAAATGGTTTGAGGTTGGTTATCCCTTTCGGATGTTTCAGGGTAAGATGATGACGTGTAAACACTGCAGTGACATTTTCAGCAAAGAGGGCACTTTGAAACTAGCGGCCATCAGCAGAGAGGACCAGGGGATCGAGCCGGACGATGAGAAGGACTCCCTGAAGAAGCAGCTGAGGGAGTTGGAGCTGGAATTGGCGCAGACCAAGCTGCAGCTGGTGGAGGCTAAGTGCAAAATCCAGGTTGGTGATCTGGTAAAGGATCAACAGGAGCAAACAGTTAGGGCGCCAGGACACCTTCTCACGCTTTGGAACGTGCGTGTCTGGCTCAGAGTCTGAGACGCTTCCATAGGTGATTACGTTGTTTGCCTACCGAGGTGTCCCACGTAGTCGCATGTTACGTCATCGTGTTTAAGCAGTGACATAAATGCATAGTTTTAAATGAAAATGTAATAATTAAAATGAGATCTTGGGGGAACTTAGGCATATGCTTTTTCCGTTTTTTTGTGTTTTTTGCCAAGGTCCTTTCTCATCGAACTTAGCCACTTTGGTAGCTGATCCTGAAAATGAAAGGCCAGACTTTTCTCCATTATCCCTCCCTGAACAGTTGAACATTGGCTGATACCCCTGCTTCTTGGAGGGGCTTTTTATCCTTCGTCTTTACCTGGTTTTACCAGATCCCTTTTCCCATAATCTCTTTCCATGTTGGAAGATAACATAATTAGAAAAATCATCCTGGATTCTGATGGACTGTTCCCCATTCCCTTTTCCCCAAGATCCTTACCCATCGCCATAACCAATTTTTGTGCTGGACCCTGTATGTCCTCAGGGGCAAAGGCCATGCATGTGTTTGGAACTAGAACTCATTCATGCTTACACTATCAGTGAAAATTCAGATTCAGTCCATGCACACGTCTATGTTTAGCTGTGGTTTCGAACCCGAGCCTAAATTTGGACCGAGATTGCCCAGGGTGGGGGAGGTGGGGGGGTGGATAAAATGAGGTTTCATTTCACTGTTCAGAGAAAGCAGTTTCTGATTTTCAGCGGTAACTCTTTTAACTCTAAAGTGCATTAAGAAGCCAATTTAATCTCTCCTGGGTTTTGTGGGAGGAAAGCTATGGCTCATACAGACTTGGGGATTCCAAAAAGCAGTATACTCTTAATTTGGGGGGCAGAGGGTAAACATTTATACAATGCAATGATTTTCTTTTTTTAATTAGGAACTTGAACATCAGAGAGGAGCCCTTATGAATGAAATCCAAGCTGCAAAAAACTCTTGGTTTAGCAAAACCCTGAACTCTATCAAAACGGCCACGGGCACCCAGCCGCTGCAGCCACCACAGGCCACCCAGCCACCCAAGGAGAGCACATAGTTCCAGCCTCGCCCGAGCACAAGAGCACAATGATCAAAGTGACAGAAACCCAGGAGGACTCTCCCCAGTGTCCCTTTGAAGGAAAGTAAAGGAGGCCAGAAAGCAAGCCAGAATCTTTCAGTAGCTCTCTTTCTTGTTTGATACTTTTCAAAGGGATGTTACTTAAACTGCCCTGACTTATGTTGAATACCTGTTTTCGAGCTTCTTCATGGGAGGCCACGTTCAGTTCCATCATAGTGATTACACATTATTTTATATGCCTGATGTTTAGTTGGAAATAAGTAATTCAGAACTAAATGCCTTTTATTTAGAACTAATTATTCATAATTACTTTAATCTTCCATAAAAATGGAGATGTCTTTTATTCCAAGGTTGAAGTGATAAGATGATATTTGTCACAGCAAATAAAAAAAAGAAGAAAGAAAGAAAAAAAGATTGAAACCGAAAGCTCTTAACTTTTCAGGACTTATTCACAGAAAGCACACTGTGGGGCCATTCGTGACGACCATCAGGTTTCTTCCCGAAAGTGATTCCCTGGATAACGATAATCCTGTCCAAAGAGTAAACCTGGGATTGAGCAGTCCCCAAAAGGAATTAGTTTATTTTCATTTTCTGTTGGGTATATCTGGAAATGAAATGGCAAGAATCATAGAATAAGATAGACTATTGACAATACACGCTAGATGAAAGGCACTGGGATTTTGATAAACGCAGGAGAAGATAAACCATTTGGCCCTAGTATTCTAACGAGTCCTTTTGAGAAACTGCATGGGGATTGCATATTCCTAAGTATGAACACTTGCAGCAAACGTGAAGTCAGGAGGGTCTAGTGCGAGCTGCAGCATTAGGGAACCTTTACCAGACAAGCCTAGAGAGGCCCAGGTACAGGCACTGTGCTTAAAATGAAATAGAGAACCAGGGACAGAGTATTTCATTTGATATTGACATATATTTGCTAAGGAAACACTAATATGCTGTAGCTTTTTAAAGTTATGAAATGGGAAATACAGGCCAGCCTCACATCATCTTAGTTTACTGTTGGGCAACTTTTCCTGATTTCTGTATCTCCCTACAAATGTGCCCTTGGTACCCGAGAGGAAGAGATGCGAATGCATTGGTAACATTTTTGATTGAATACAAAACCTTTATAGAAATACTTATCTCCTGGAAAGGGAAAGCTAGTGTTTAAAAGTTGGTGGAAATAGTTTTTTCAATGATATTTAACATGTCTGTGTGGATCGTCCTTGCAGGAAATCCTTTGGTAAGGACAAAACCAATTTTCCCATCTTCTAAGCTAGTTTGGAGGCCTTCGGTCCTTTGCACCACCCAAACTGCTGCCAGCATGTACAATAACATTTAGTGATACTCATCCTTGGCTTCATTGTTGAACACGTTCTTAGCAAGGACCTTAAACTCTGTAGTGCCACAGGGATTCTCGTCTGTGCCACATGTTGCAATTAAGAGTAACACATTCTTGGAAGTAAAAATTAAGGAAGAGCCATCTCGACTCCGGGAGCACGTGCTACAAGTTGCTCGTGGTAGATCCTTTCCTCCAAAATGATCATTAAACTCTAAAAAGTTAAGTCCCCTTCACTTGTGTTTATATCATCTACAACCCATGAAACCGATATGGATGTTACCCTTTGTTACACCCATCAAATAATACTTTTTTTACAGAATTATTTGTTTGGTCCTGACATCTTTCATTATAATATTCATTTCCTTGTACCAAAAAGAAAATAATCCAGCATTCTTGAGTGTGTGTTGACTAATATTCCCTACTCGGTGATTTAGCAAAGGTAATCTTTTTGTTGTTGTTTAAATATAATGGCTAGAAAAATTGCATCTTGGTACTTGTTTCTGTAAATCATTCAGTATAATTTTTTAGCTTTGCTGGTACTTTATGCTTTTATTCCAGGAAGCCTTGTACAAGTTGCCTTATGAAATGGCCAGCTAAATTAAAGATGTTCTTTTGTGCTTTGTGACTCTCATAGTTTTCCTGTAAGAGCTCTTTTTAACCTCCAAAACTCAGCACATTCCACAGAATGCCTAAATTGCAGTATTTTCCTTACATTGCAGTTGAGGGACAAATAGAATGGCTGTGGGTTCAGTCCTTACCTGTACACCTGGCTCAGTTCCAGAGCCCCTAACATCTTTTTCTCTTTAAACAAAATCACCAGGTACCTGCATTCCAAATGTGTAATGTCTTTTGAATTTTCTCTTAACTCTTTCAAAAGATTTTAATGGCCATCTATAGATTTTTTTTTCTTCTCCAGTTCCATATCATACTTAGGTACGTGTATTGGTACCATAAGTCTGAACTGTTCCTTTGTGCAATGCCTTTGGGTCAGTAGCAATACTAAAGATAGAAAATTCAAAATTTGGTATAGGATGTGATTATTCATTCAATATGTTCTCATAGCACTCTCCCAAACCACATATCCTTCCCCACATACAGTTTGCAAACTTGTGCATCCTGGTATTAAGTAACTGCTAGTTTTAATTTCACTTATTTTGAAACATATTTGAAAATTGCCACTCTTCTCTTGAATTTCTTTTAGATATCAACTAACCCAAATATCTAGGAAATTTCCAAATACTCTAGAGTGTTTTTTGTCTTTTCCTAGGATATGTTGTAGAAAACATTCCTCCAAAAAATCCAACATTTGCAGAATTCTAAAGAGTGATGATTTCTTCTTTCATTAAATTCTGCAGAATAAATTAAGAGAATGAATTTCAATTTCATAATTCAGTTCATTAGCTTTTGTATCTCGAGACTCTTGTTTAACACATTCTTTCAAGCTGAAAGAAACCAGGCTGAATTTTGCGGTGCACATGTTTGCTAGCTTCCCACATCCCAAGCTATGGCACAATTTGGTTATATTTAGTTACATATAATTTAATGCAAAGATATTCTCAGTTACCTAATGTCCTGTTTATGAGTGCTTATCAGAAACACTAATAGGAATGTCATATGGGCCTACGACCTCTCTTTCCATATATAACCTCTCTCTCTTTCCCTCTCCCAGCTAGTAAGTTAGTAATTTCTCCACTGGTCGTCTTAAATTTCCATAGTAAAAGTACAAAAGCAATCTTTGCACTGATGTTGGGATATTTAATAATAATAGTTATCTTGTTTCATATTTTTTCCAAAATTTTCATTCCTTTATACTATGTGTTAATATTTATTTTTCTCAAACACCTCCTCCATTTCCTTAAAATATTTAACAGTTAATAGCTATGGCTTTATTTCCCAGAGGAAGTGAGAAAAACAAGAGAATACACAGTTTAGGGCGTGAGATGAGAAATCCTTAAAGGAGTTGATTTGTTACTGAGGATGAAGATCATGTATCTAACTAATGTAAGGGATCTTGTTTTCTGTAGCTGAAATCAGCCTAATTATCCTGCCAGAGTGGTTGTGTGATTTCAGGACCTCCTTAAGGGAAAAATTTAAAAATAAATTAAAAAAATTAAATACCTGGTTTGTTTTCTCTCTCTGGGAAAGAACACTTTTAATTACTCAGCAAGAGGATTCTATTGTACAACTTCCTCGTTAAAACGAACCACAAAGTCTAAAATAGCTCTGCTTTTCTTGCTTCAGTTACAAGTAAATGAGGCAATGGACCAACTCTGTTGTTTAACTTGAACACCGTTAGATTTGCCTGTGCGCGTGAGTGGTAGGGTTCCACAGGGAGCATCCCTGCCTTTTTTGTACAGCCAGGTACCGTGCAACTGAATACAGCCGAGGCCAACCAAAAGTCTAGTGGCCCGTATCTCCTACTACCAGATACAGAACTGTCTTTCCCTCTGGTTGCCATGCTGACGTCACGCTGAGCTGGAACTGTTCTAGAACACCTTTCCTTTCGCAAAGTGACGTCCGTGTAATACAGGCAAAGCCCTTAATCTTAGGAATTCCCCTCTCTCCCGAAAGTTAACCAAAATGAACACCTCCATGTGGGCTGTACCTCCACAGCTGATGATCATGAGATGTGAGGAGAAAAGTAGATGTTTACAAGTAGCTTAGGGACTACAGTGGGCTGTCAGGTGTTCTCTTCCCGGCTTCCATCTAAAAGACTGCACGGCCAGTGTCTCTCCAAATGAATTTGTTACATGTTCTAAAGACATCATCAACATGTCCATTCTCTCCACCTCCGTCCTTGGTCTGTCAGTAGTATTCTGAAAACTTTAAGAAAAAAGCATCGTTGAGTAAAAACCAAACATTTTAAAGTTATTTTCCTTTTTCATTGGCAATTAAAACATGTAAAATCTTTTCCATTAAAATGTAACGTTTAATAACTATATTATATGTGGAATAAAGTATGAGGAAACTCAATTATAAGTATATAAATGCATCAGGACTCTGGTGTCATGCAAGCACAAGAATAAAGCTGGAGATGGTCCCAGAATCCAAGATGACCCAATAGCCTTTTGCATCACTTTCTCCATTTTTGATGTTTTGCATAATGTCTGGATCCTCAGTTCAACGAAGGAAGAACTTTCTCAATGAGCATCACTTCCTTTCTTTCAACTCCTACCTTTCCCTTGCTGAGGAGGTAGCAGAAATTCTGTACCATTTATTTTTATGAGTTCTGTGATTTTGCCCATGACTTCTCTGATGAAAACAGGTTCTAGAAGAAAGGAGTTGATTGTAGTGCTGACTACAAAAGAAACATGGATGAGCAGCCTCTGTGAACACTGACCAATTCGATGTTTCCATAATTCCATGTATTATGTATAGTACATGCTATCTGTAAATGTAATGCTTGTTAAGAAAAGTGCAATTTATTGTACATTGTCCCAAGAAATGTTTACTTTTTTAACAGTTATGAACTTGGATTAGTATCTTGTTTTCATGTGTGAATGAAGCCTTGTGAAATAAACAAATTCAACCAAAAGGTGACAAGGTGACTATTTCTGTGAGTCGGTGATGTTTTCAGTGGTTTGTGTTGCCCCTTTGGCCCCATTAAGTGGTAATAAATGTTTGTTCTGAAGTCCATATATGTCTTTTTGACGTTTCTAGTTGACTTTATTCTGAATCCCCTGAACCCACTGTTTACGTAACACTTCTTACCTGACACTAGACTCCAGTCAACTTAGAAAGAAAAACTATGCCAGGAGTTTGCTCCAGGCTCTACCCTGCAAATTGGTACCGTGCACGGCGGCACGGCCAAGTGCCCTATTCTTTCTATAGAGATTCCTTGGTTGCAAGTAGCAGACGCTCTCACAGCTAGTTTAATCATAATAAGGCAATTAATTAAAAGGACTAGGTATGGTCATCTCATAAAGGCCAAACAGCTGGGCCTAAAGAGACACTGGGACAAGGACTGGAATGCCATCAGGAACGTAGGCAACTGTTTCATAATCTGCGTGTCTTCCCAGGTCGTGGTTATCTGCTGCTGCTTCTCTCTCGGAAAACAAGCTTTTCCTGCTTCCAGGAGCACAACTCCCAAGTTCACAAGTTTTCAGGTGACCTGCTGGTCTATCATCTCTGTGTCCCCATTCCAGAGTCTCACAACATTGGATTGGCTCATCCTGGATGAGGTAGCTGCTGAGAGTCTTTCAAAGTACAGCACGGTGGGTGGTCCTGTAAGTGAAGCAGAACTCCAGAGGAGTTCTCGAAGTGGGCGCAGAGTGCAGAGATTCCCCATGTGCATTTTATTCCGGGAGTCCATGGAACCTACGTGAAATCCAAGAAATTAGTTGGCTCCTCTTAGAATTCAGCACGTGTTAATAATAATCAGAGATGGTGGAATCAAACGGTTTGTGGTCCAAATCCAGACCAGACACCTCTTCTGTTTGGTCCATGTCATATTTTTTAATTTTTTCTCAGTTATCTCTACACCCAACGTGGGACTCAAACTCACAACCCCGAGATCAAGAGTCACACGCTCTTCCAACTGAGCCAGTCAGGTGCCCCTGGCCAATGTGGCATTTTAAACAAGAAATTTTGCATAAAAAAGTAAAACAGCAAAATTATTCAGAAAATAAATACCGAGGTTTGCAGTTATGGGTCGAGGGTTCTTGATATGAACAGTAAATGGGATTCACTGTTCACTACTGATTAAAGGTCCTATACTTGGTGAAGCTACATGTTAAATTGTAGATTTATGTCCGGAGGGATGCAAGTCCCTACTTGCTTTTCAGTGGAATGGATAACTCCAAAGGTTGTATGTAGTTTACTACCCTGTAAGACATTAGTTTGTATCTAACTTCATGGGTTTTTTAAGTTTTGTTTTTTTTCAGAGAACACAAGCAGGGGAGGGCCAGAGAGAGAGAGGGAGACACAGAATCAAAAGCAGGCTCCAGGCTCTGAGCTGTCAGCACAGCCCAATGTGGGGCTCGAACCCACAAACTGTGAGATCATGACCTGAGCTGAAGTTGGACATTTAATCCACTGAGCCACCCAGGTGCCCCTCTAACTTTACTGACACTAACATTCCATTATTAAGTTGCCTCTAAGTATCCATTATGCAAATGCACTGTGATACACGTTTAACAACTTACTGGGTTCCTTCATTAACGGAGTTGAATAAAATAGTTGTCACACGCTTTTATATTTGCATGGGATTCTTGATTTCACCTTTTTGAAATTTCACCTATAACAAAGCTTTTGATTACTGTCAAAGGGAGACAGAACAAAATCTTTTAAAAGTTTACTTGCAGGGCACCTGGGTGGCTCTGTTAAGCGTCCAGCCTCAGCTCAGGTCATGATCTCATGGTTAGTGAGTTCAAGCCTGGCATTGGGGCTTTGAGCTGACAGTGCAGAGCCTACTTGGAATTCTCTGTCTCTGCCCCCTTCCTTGTTCTCAAAATGAACTTAAAAAAAAAAAAAGTTTACTTGAATGGAAAAGTTCAGGCTTTAGCATGGACTCACAAAATAAAAACCATAGTATTTAATAAAAATAAAAATAAAACAAAATGCAGATTACCAGGTCCATTACATTAATTCAAGCAAGTTTACTGCCTGTCTACTGTGCCAGTCTGTTTTTGTTTTTGTTTTTTGGTGCCAGTCTCTAAGTGCTAGAAATGAAGTGGATGAAAAGATACTGCCTCTGTGAAGCTTAAAGCCTAGCAAAGAATTTTTCTCAACCTCAGAGAAAACTATTGACATTTTGGGCCAAAGCGTTCTTTTTTTGGTGGGGGGAGGGGCTGTCCTCTGCACTGTAGGATATTTAGTAGCATCCCTGGCCTCTACGCACTAGATACTAGTAATATTTCCCCAGTTGTGACAACCAAAAAAGACATCCCCGAATGTATCGGAGGGAAGAAGCAAAATGCCCACAATCCCCCTCCCAAGAATGTTGTAGTAGGAAAAGACTAATATATGGCAGGTGGTAATAATTACCAAGAAGAAAAACAGGGTAAGAGGGTGGAGAGAAATAGGGCGATGAGGTTGGTAAAATGGTTTTTGATATGTAAACTTGGCTAGCCTACACTACCAGTGATTCAAACACTGTGTCGCTATGTAAAGTATTTTGCATAGTAATCAGTTTTGAGTAAGGGAGATTATCTGGGATAATCTGGGTGGGCCTAATTGAATCAGGGGGAAGGTCTTAATGCAGGGCTGAGATTTACTTGAGAGAAGAATGGAGTTCTTCCCGCCCGGATTTGTGTGGATGAAAGTTTCAACCCGTTTTCATGGGGCCCAGACTGCCCACAATCCCTTCCTGCTTGTCCAGCCTACAGACTTGGGACTTGCTTAGCCAGTTCCCACAATGCAGAAGTTAATTCCTTGTAATAAGTATCTGTCACCTACTGATTCTGCTTCTCTGAAATCTAACTAATATCATCAAGAAGAGGATCCCTGAGGTTACTTTTGAGAGACCTGAGTAAATGAAGAAATGATCTATGTGATGGTCTGGAGGAAAAGCATTCCAGAGAGCAAAGCACAAGAATACAGACTTTGAGGTGAGAGCAAACTCCGTGGATTTAAAATATCTTTAATGTTTATTTTTGAGAGAGAGAGAGTGCGAGCAGGGGAGGGGCAGAGAGAAAGAGGGAGACGCAGCAAACTCTGTGGATTTAAACCAGGGGGATCGGGGAGCTGTGAAGAGAAGAGTTCTGGAAGATAAGACATGATATGCTACTTAGGTGAGATAAGATCGTGCCACACACGCTAGGTCATGGCAAAGAGCTTGCATTTATTCTCAGCCTAACAGCAAGCTATTGGAGGCTGTTAAGCAAAGGAATATAATAATATGAAAACATTACTCTGGCTGCTGTGGAAAACTACAAAGGCACAGTGAGGAGAGAAAACAGTTACGATGCTAAAACTCCGGATAAAGTAACTGCGGCCTGGTCCTCAGTGGTAGCAGTGGAGATTGTGAGCAGTGTTTTGATTATCAACATACTTTGTAGGTAGGGCCAGTAAGTCTTGCTACAGCACAGAGGGTAGGACTTGAGGTTGAAGACTCGAGTAGGAATTCCACGGCCGGAGCAATGAGTCGTCTGAGGTGAGCATTCGCAGAGCTGGAGAATAACTGGAGACACGGAGGGGGTGTGAGGAGGCTCCGGAGGCTTTTGTGTTTTTTGAAGAGTTGAATTTGATGTACTTCTCAGACACCTAAGCACAGAGTCCGGAGGAGAGGTGTTGCGGATTTGGGAGTCAGGGGATAATAGATGGCATCGAAAATCTTGTAACTTTAGGATATCTGGGGGTGGGGAGAGTTGCCCTACGTGCATCAAGCAAACTGGGAAATCACTGCATTAGGCCAAGCTTTCATGGAGGGCAATGGGTTATTTGTTCCTAATTTAAGTCTACATAATTCCAGGCTTTGGGCCGGACACTTTTTTAAGAAAACAGGAATTAACATACAATAAAACGCACAGATCTTTAGAGTTCATTCTATCAATTTTGACAATTGTGTGTATCAGCGTAACATTTCATCTTTTCGGGAAAATTCCCTCCTGGGCCTACTTATAAATGTAACTCTCAGCTAAGTATAACACACACAAGAAAACCACACTTAAGTTTACAGCTCCATGAAATTTCCACAAGTGAACACACCTCTGACCAACATCCAAATCAAGAAACTGAACTGTAACTGAAACTAAAAGCCTCCTCGTGGCTGTTTTCGGTCATTGTCCCCCATCCAAATACTGTCCTGATTTTTAACACCTCAGCCGATTAGATTAACTGGTTTTAGACCTCATTTAAATAAAACCAAACGACATGAACTCTTGCATGTCTGGCTTCTTTCCCTTAACGTCAGGTTTGTGAGATTCACGCGTGTTGTGAGTAGCTGCAGTTCGTGTATTTTTGCGCTGTACTCCCGAATCTTCTCTACGACAATGATCAGCCTGCACTTTTCTAGTAGCTTTTTGGCTTCTCAGACTTGCTGATTCTAATGGCTACCTTGGGCGATATATAAAGCTGTGAGGGTTATCTGACTTCCCAGAGGTTACTGCTTGTTCCCAACCGTGTTGCCACGATTTAAGGCTGCCAAAGGCTAAAATAATCTGAAAAGAGGAACATGATGTAATCCCAGGAAATCTCAGCCTACATTTTCTCTGGTCCACAGGCTCAGTTAAGTCGAATCCCAACCCTGAGGTAGAACTAGGGGGTTGCAGAATGGTCGGTGAAGGTGGCGAAAATACCAGAAAAGTGCTTCGTCAACGTAAAAAAGCGGAGCCACAACTGTCGCATCAGCCGCTTTAACGCTCGGGCCGCTCGAGTGGGCCCCGTCACGTGGCCAGCGCGACCCCACCTCCCAAGGCGCTCGGTGATGACGCCACCATATCGTAGATGCTAAATCGTGGTGACGTATCCAGAACGCCAGGACCCACTGAAAACCGAACTATTCCTTCAGGATCCTCTACGTTAACCGTCTTCATCCTTCCCCTTTTTAACATAAAAAACCTGCCCCTTCTCCCCCTGTTTTTGTCCTTTTTTCGAAGAGGCTCACAAATTAGCTTTAGATAAGATGGCTGCCTACCGAACCCAGTGCCCTAGAGGTGACGGAGTCGCCGACTCTCTAATCAACTTCCGACTTGGAGCCCGAAAACCCATACGTTATTTCCGGGGTTGAGTGAAGGTAGGCCAAGACAGCGGTTCTGAACTGCGACTGCGCAGCCGGGACTCGCGACGTCAAAGTATAATACGTACAGTTTCCCGGGCTGGGAGGAAGAGGCGTTACTTTTCCCGAGCTCTTGGTGGATTCGCGAGAGTTGAGCGTTACTAGGAGGCTCGGGGGGCGGGGCGGGGCGGGGCGGGGCTAGGCTTGGCGGGGCGGGGCGGGGCTGAGCGAGGTGAGCGGCGCGCGCGCGGGGGGGGCGAGGGGGTGCGGCGACGACGGGCTCGCGAAGGTTCCAGAGGCGCCGCGTGCGGGAGGCGGGCTGGGTGTCGCGCCGGGTCGAGTGTGCGCACGGGTTGCGAGCGCTGCTCCTCGTGCGGGTGGGGCCTGCGTCCGGGTGAGCGGGTTCGGTGGTGCTTCCTGTTCTCTGCTCTGCGCGGCTGCAGCTCGGGCCTTGCCTGACCCAGCCTGACCATGGCTTCAGCTTTGGAAGAGGTAAGGGTCTGGCCTCATCGTCCTCACTCGGTCGTGCGGGGCTTTCACCGCTGTCTCCCGGCGCTCGCCCCCCACCCCCTTCACGCCCTGTTTCCCGTGATAAGGTGCTCGGTGGTCGCCTCTCCGGTCCCCGAGCTTCGCCTCGGCCGCTCACCCGCCCACCTGCAGCGGCCCCTGCCGGCTTCCGGCCTCCGCTGCCCGGGGAAAGTTGCCGATCGACGCCCGCTGCTCAGCCCCGGCCCGAGCCGGTGGCTGAGGGCGCGGGGCTGTGTCGCGGTCCCCGGCTGCAGGTAGTGCCCGCGGTGGACCTGGGTGAGCTGGTCACCTTCACGTTTTCCTCCGGCTCCGTCTGCCCCTTCTATACTAGCCCGAGGACGTGAAGCTTCTTTAAATTAGTGCTGATTGCAGAAACCGAGGGTCATTTCACCGTAGAAGTGGTTGGAAGGTGAGAAGCCTTTGCTCCCGGCACTTGGATTCTAGTCCTGTTTTCTCTGCGCATATGAGTAGCTGTGTTACTTTGGGCAAATAACTGT
This sequence comes from Prionailurus viverrinus, assembly GCF_022837055.1. Taxonomy (NCBI): domain Eukaryota; kingdom Metazoa; phylum Chordata; class Mammalia; order Carnivora; family Felidae; genus Prionailurus; species Prionailurus viverrinus. The sequence goes on from NC_062577.1 coordinate 14,483,202, forward strand.
GCTGTTCGGTGCCACATTTTAGTATCCAAAATGTTTCAGACCGTGCTTGGCAAAATTTAGTTGTGACTGGCGGGGGTTGGGGGGCGGATAGCCTTTTTCTCTCGAAAGCTCTATAAACTCTGAACGGGGGCGGATTAACTTTTTTGAAGACTTAGTTTGCACAGTTGCAAAATGGGAATAATAATACTTAACATTGCGCTTTTCTTGGCCTAAGTAGGATGTCACTGCATGTTACTGTTATTTACAGAAAAGTGTTGAGTATTAACGAGATTTGTTTTCTGGAAATCTTTACCTCAATACGAACAAGTCTGAAAAATCCCAGACTTGACTTGGAAGTCTAAGAATCTGCTTTAAATGAAGAAAAAGAGTGTGTGTGTGTGTGTGTGTGTGCGTGTGTGCGCGCTCTGAATACCTTGCCCCAGGTTTATGGTATGTGTTAGGCCTTGGGTTTCCTTCCATGTGTCCTGAGGAAACCATCTCTACAGTGACTTTACAGTCACACACATGGATAGCTCAGTATTAATCCTTTTCAAAATAAGGAATTTTTCTCAGTTGAGGTACTTAAAAATACACACTTAGGGGCACTTCTGGGATAGTTTTGGTTTGATATAAAATTCACTGTTGTAACTATTTTAAAGTATTGGCTGTTTTTTTAAAAAAAAATTTTTAATGTTTATCTATCTTAAGGCAAGCAGAGGAGGGGCAGAGGGGGGGGACAGAGGACCTGAAGTGGGCTCTGTGCTTAGAGCAGAGAGCCTGATGCCGAGCATAAACTTAGGAACTGGGAGATCACATCCTGAGCATCCTGAAGTGGGATGCTTAACTGACTGAGACACCCACCGCTGGTCTAATGGTTTTTAGGATAAATATTCAGTGTCACACAACTGTCACTGCTCTATAATTCCACATTTTCATCACTCCCCCCCAAAACCTATTAAGTGTCTGTTAAGCAGTCACTTCCTACTCCCCCCACCCCCCCCCCCCCCCAGCAGCCACTAATTACACTGGCACTATGGATTTGCCCACTCCGGACATTTCTTATAAGTAGAGTCTTACAGTATGTGACCTTTTACTTTTGGCGTTTTTCACTGATCATAATCTCTAGTTCATCCGAAGTGTGGCATGTGCTCCTTTTGATGGCCAAATAATATTCCATTATATGGATATACCACATTTTGTTTCTCTGTTTATCAGTTGACAGACATTTGGATGATTTTCGGCTGTTCTGAACCGTGCCGCAGTGAATACTGTGTACAACTTTTTATGAGGACGTGTATTTTCCATTCTGTGAGGTATACACCTAAAAGTGGAATTGCAGGAGCACATGAACTCTTTTCAAAATGGCTGCACCACTTGACCTTCACACAAGCAGTGAATGAAGGTTCCAATTTCTGTCCACCTTTTAAGGCTTGTTGTTTTCAGGGGTTTTTGTTGTTGACTTTAGCCTTCCTAGTGGGTGTGAAATGGCATCCTATTGTGATTTTGATGTGCATTTTCTTAATGACTAAGGATGTTGAACATCTTTTTTCATGTGGTTGGTGGCTGTGTTCAAGTCCTTTTGTTTTGAGGCACTTTGGTTTTAATGCTCCCTGGTGAAGAATTTGGAAATACTTAAAGCTTGAATGTGTTTAAGGGTGGGGATAAAAGGGGTATGGGATTTTGCATAAAGAAAACAAATGAATGCCTCCTAAATTACTTCTTAAAGCTTGTGGGTAGGAAAAGTAACAAAGGGATCAACTTTACTGGTTTCAGGTTTGCAAGTAGAAGAACTGAGGAATTACTTAAAACAGGCCTTCTGTGAGTTGCTTCAGACTTACAGTGGATACCTTCCTTTTGTAGGAGGTGAGCGCCAAAATTGGCTGTAATGAGGCCTGAGAATTCCTTGCTTAATTCTCAGAGTTCTTTTCTAAGTGTTCTAGAAACAATTCCTGTACAGTCAAGAAGTAAAACATTTTTAGACTTGATATATTTTCTGGGCTTTTTTTGTTGTTAACTGAATCCTTACTTGGGAACAAATACACTAATTTTACATTTCAAAAATTTTGTCATATTGGTATTAGAATCAATGTGAATTTTTTAGACCACCATGATAAATTATTGCTTTGAATTAAAGCATCTTGCTTCAGTGCTCAATAGATGAAATTGCAGGGTTTGTTGTCTTAGTAATAGGACTTTTGGGGGTGGGAAGAGTAGATAAGGACAGGAGACTGGCCACAGTTGGACTTTTTGTATACCATCTTAGTAGTTACAGAGAAGTAAAAGGAGGGGCATCTGAGTTAAATGAGATAATGTAAGACCGGGAAAGCATTTGAATTTGTTACTGCATTTTGTAAGACTTAAGAAACAAGACTTTAAATATGATATAGATAGATAGATACACACACACAATGGAGTATTACTCGGCAATCAAAAAGAATGAACTCTTGCCATATGCAACTATGTGGATGGAATTGGAGGGTAGTATAGTAAGTGAAATTAGAGAAAGACCAATATCATGACTTCACTCATATGAGGACTTTAAGATACAAAACAGATGAACATAAGGCACAAAACATAAGAGACTCTTAAATACAGAGAAACAGAAGGTTGCTGGAGGGGTTGTGAGAGGGGGGATGGGCTAAAAGGGTAGGGGGCATTAAGGAATCTACTCCTGAAATCATTGTTGTACCATATGCTAACTAACTTGGATGTAATTAAAAATAAATAATACAAATAAACAAGACCATAACACTCTACTTTGGACATTATACTAAGTTATCAAGCATTTGAAGATTTTTATATTGAGGGTTTTTTTAATGTTTGAGAGAGACCTTGCATGCCCCTGTGCTTGGGGAAGGGGCAGAGAGAGAGGGAGACAGAATACCAACCAGGCTCAGCGCTAACAGTTCGATGCAGGGGCTTGAACTCATGAACCTCAAGATCATGAGCTAACTGGAAATCAAGAGTCAGACACTCAACCCACTGATCCACCCAGGCGCTCCTATACTAAGTTTTTTTTTTTTTTTTTTTTTTTTTAAGTAAGAACTCAGCTAGAGTCAAATTGTTATTAATCAAGCCAGAATGTAAAATTATTTTAAGAAAAACAAACCCTTGTTTGTAAGGATATTATGCATTTGCAGTACATCAGAGGATAATTGGGGAAAAGGTTTTAAGCTGATTATCTTTCACTCTTCATAAAATGTTGGCCCATTCTGCAGAAAGTAGAAATAGACACTGGCAGGCAGTGTATTCACATGAGGAGAGAAGAACAAACAGGTGGGTTTTTTAGTGCACCAGGAGTATGTCACACTTTGGATTGTTCACCTAGGTTTGTCTCCTCTACGGTGCAGCCAAGACCCAGACTTTAGACTGCAGCATTACCCCTGAGATTCAGAACGACACTTTTTCTCCCCCGCCCCCCCCTTTTTTTTTAATAAATTTTTATTCAATGTTTACTTTTGAAAGAGAGAGACAGTGTGAGCGTGGGAGGGGCAGAGAGAGAGAGGGAGACAATCTGAAGTGGGCTCCAGGCTCTGAGGTGTCAGCACAGAGCCCAACGCGGGGCTCGAACTCACAAGCTGAGAGATCAGGACCAGATCTGAGTTGGACGCTTAACCGAATAAGCCACCCAGGCGCCCCAAGACATTTTCTTTTTTTTTTTTTTTTTTTTTTTTTCCCCAACGTTTATTTATTTTTGGGACAGAGAGACAGAGCATGAACGGGGGAGGGGCAGAGAGAGAGGGAGACACAGAATCGGAAACAGGCTCCAGGCTCCGAGCCATCAGCCCAGAGCCCGACGCGGGGCTTGAACTCACGGACCGCGAGATCGTGACCTGGCTGAAGTCGGACGCTTAACCGACTGCGCCACCCAGGCGCCCCAAGACATTTTCTTAAAGGCAAAAATAGGTCTTTATTTTTTTATTTCTTGTCTTAAAAATGCAAACTTATTGATGTGTAACATTTGGGATAGGATTCTGAGGAACAATCACAGAAAGTAGACTACTTCAGTAAAGTTACCATAGCATTTCACCCTGTTCATCATGTATTTGCTCATCTTTTGAAAGATTTTTAAAATTCCTAATATCTGATGACTAGGAAGAGATGTTAAAAGGAAATCCCATGAATTGGCTTTTTTTTTTTTTAAGATTTATTCATCCAGCTTTATGAATCACAGAAATGTCTTGTAAGTAAAATGTTCTAAAACAAAGGCAGATAACATCTACCAAAGTGAAAAATTTAGGCTTAATTAACTCTTGCTACATTAATATTAAATTTTCCTTAAGAAAACCAGGAAGCTTTAGTTATTTACAGTTCTATAGGCTGGAGAAAAGAATCCCAGGTTGTAACCAACCCTAGTAAATTTAAATGAGCCTCTTAATACTTAGCTCTTCAGTAAATTGAAATGACCGGTGGGCATAATATCCAGCTATTATCTTTTCTATCATAGCTAATTTACCTTCTGTTTTAACACAGCTACAGAAAGATCTAGAAGAGGTGAAGGTGCTCCTGGAAAAGGCCACTAGAAAAAGAGTACGTGATGCCCTTACGACTGAAAAATCCAAGATCGAGACCGAAATCAAGAACAAGGTGCAGCAGAAATCACAGAGAAAAGCAGAACTTGTTGACAGTGAAAAGCCAGCTGCTGTGGTTGCTCCCATTACAACGGGATACACCGTGAAAATCAGTAATTACGGTATGACTCACTACCCTACATGCAGCTCTTTCTGCCTTCCAGTAACTTATTCCTGAGTAGTGACCCACTAACAAACTCAATTTTTAAAACAATCTCAGTGTTTGCTTTTGGTGGTTTGAAAGAGAAGACCCATCGATGAAGAAAGGAAAGAATACATTCTAGAAGCTTCTAACAAGAGAGCAAAATGATTTAGTACAATGAGTAGCAACAAAAATGAACCTATTCTGAAATATGTTCAGCATATGAGGAACACAGATTCTTGTTTTGCTTTAATCATGTTTTGCATTATATTTTGCCAAACAACCACCAGTATTATCTAAGGAAGGGAAGGAATCTAGTTATATTCGAGAAACATCTTTGAGCGCCTAATATGTGCCACTATTGTGCTTGGGCTCGTGGCAACAACAGTGACCAAGACCCGATCCTTGCTCATGGTGTGGTTAGAACACAGACCTAAAACTAACACCGGGTCGTGTACTAATGCTGTTTTCCCTCAGTAGGTTGTTTGGAACAGTGCAATTTCGGTGTGAGGAGCGTTCATGAGGGGAGGGACGGTCATTTTTCTTTGTGCTCACAACATCTAGCATGTAGTAGGTACTTCCTATTTGCTTAAATGAATAGAAATTTGGGAAGTTCTGTGGGAGTACAGCTGATGTAATCTGAAGGAGGTAAGGAATGGAGAATTACAAGAGACACTTGAGTTTGGAGGGCAAGTTCGGCAAGTGTGAGGAGAGCACACGCCTGGGGAGGTGAAAGGCACCGTGTTTTCTGTATTGTCCTAATGAAAAGCAGTGTGTCCTGCTTAAGAGACGAACTGTGGTACAATAAGGAGATAATGCTGTGTACTTACTCTACCATAGGAAACTGGTCTGAGGTTGTAGGATTATGGCATGCACCCAGGAACCTAGATTTGCATTTAGGGATGGATTGAATGCATGGGAAGAAACTGGACGAGGTTCTGCAGAACTCTCTCTAGGACATCTTTTTTGATGACCAGTACATTTCTGTTGTATAGGACTAAGCAAGGGACAGTCTGGGATATATGTATTTAATCTATATATACGATAAATACATATACGTTTTTAGAATATACTTTCTATGTGAAGTTAATATGTATTTTGTGTTGGCCATTCATCTAGGTTAGAGAATAATATGAATAGTTTGATAACGTATGCCTCAGTGGCATTTAGATCTTGATTAGTGAAATTGTATTTGGATGAATTGGACTCTGAATTCTACTTTGTCAGGGAAGGGAATTAAGGAAACTATGATTGTCTTTTAACTGCTTAGAGAAGTAGAAAGGATTATGAAATTAGATGGTGCTGATGTTTACCCATCCAGTTTAGTAGAGAATTATTGATATTTAGGTATAGGAGAAAAATTCCACAAAAAGAAAATGAGCTGGGTGTTTTGTTTTGTTTGGGGGGGGGGGGGGCTTAATTGTTTGAGCGTAGTTAACCCATAGTGATACATTAGTTTCAGGTGTACAGCATAGTGATTCAGCATCTCTGTGTTATGCTGTATGTAGCTGCCATCTGGCACTATTACAGTATCATCTGCTATATTCCCCCTGCTGTATTTTTTATTCCCCCCGACTTATTCATTCCATAACTGGAAGCCTCTGTCTCCCACTCCCCTTCACCACTGTACTGGCTGGTTCCCGGCAGCCATTGGTGTGTTCTCTGTATTTATGGGTCTGTTTCTGCTTTTGTTTGGTGTTTTAGATTCCACATATAAATGAAATCATAGAGTAGTTGTTTTTCTTTCTCTGACTTCATTTAGCATAGTACTCTTTCAGTCCTTCTATATTGTTGCAGAGGCAAGATCTTTCTTATGGCTGAGTAATATTCCACATGTGTATCCTATATACCACATCTTTATCCATTCATCTTTTGATGGACACTTAAGTTGCTTCCCTATCTTGGCTAGTATAAATAATGCTACAATAAACATAGGGTGCATATTTTTTCAGGTTAGTGTTTTCGTTTTCCACAAGTAAATACCCAGTAGTGGAATTACTGAATCATATGGTATTTCTATTTTTAATTTCCTGAGCAACCTCCATACTCTTTTCCACACTGGCTGTACCAGTTTGCATTCCCACCCAGCAGTGCACAGGGTTTTCTTTTTCTCCACATCCTCACCCACACTTGTTATTTCTTGTTTTTAATTCTAGCCATTTTGACAGGTGTAAGGTGGTAATCTCATTGTAGCTTTGATTTGGTATTTCCCTGATGATTATTGAGCATCTTTTCATGTGTCGGTCATCTGTAGGTCTTTGGGAGAATGTCTATTCAGGTCCTCTGCCCATTTTTTTTTCCATTGGATTGGTGGGGGGGGGGGGGGGGTTGGTATTGAGTTGTATATAAGTTCTTCCTATATTTTGAATATCTAACCCCTTATTTGCAAGTATTGAATTTGCAAACTCAGTAGGTTGCCTTTTCATTTTGTTGATGATCCTTTTATGTGCAGAAGCTTTTTATTTTAATATAGTCTTAATAGTTTATTTTTTTTAATGTTTATTTTTGAAGGAGAGAGAGAGAGTGTGTGAGTAGGGGAGGGGCAGAGAGAGATAGAGGGAGACACAGAATCTGAGGCAGGCTCCAGGCTCTGAGCCATCAGCACAGAACCTGATGCGGGACTCGAACCCTTGAACTGAGATCATGACCTGAGCTGAAGTCGGATGCTCAACTGACTGAGCCACCCAGGCGCTCCTAGTCTTAATAGTTTATTTTTGCTTTTGTTTCCCTTGCCGCAGGAGCCACATCTAGAAAAACGCTGCTATGGCCAGTATCAGAGACATTATTGCCTGTGTTCTCTTCTAGGAGTTCATGGTTTCATGTCTCACATTTTGGCCTTTGATCCATTTTGAGTTTATTTCTGTGTGTGGTGTTAGAAAAATGAGCTACTCTTAAAAGAATGTATTTAATGCTCATATTCCTTATTCTAAGGTATATTAAAAAAAAAAAACAACACATGGGCTTTGTGTTCAGTAAACCTGGATTTGAATCTCAGTTCTACCACTAGCTAGATGCCTAACTTTGGGTAGATTGCTTAACTGTTAGGAAGTTCAATTTCTCCATCTAGAAAATTCTTCTATTTTAATTTTTCCCATGTTTCTATTACTAGAATTTAGTTTTCTCCAGTTTAAGGAGCCATTTGCATTTGCTGTTCTAGAGATACTGAGACTTCACTCATGTCCCTTTTTTTTGTTACTAGGATGGGATCAGTCAGATAAATTTGTGAAAATCTACATTACCTTAACTGGAGTTCATCAAATCCCCACTGAGAATGTGCAGGTGCATTTCACAGAGAGGTGAGTTTCACAATGGGGAAGGTAGTGATCATTAAGTCCGAGATTGCGTTATTACCAGTTCTTTTCTCTTGCAGTTTCTAAAACTTGCTTAAATTTAGAATTGTCCTTTACACGTGTTTCGAAGAGGTTACTCTCACCAGGGGTGGCCAAATGCACATCCTGAAATAAACCTCATGTCTTTTTTCCACAAGAGCTGTAGAGCACAAAGCTTACGTATTCACTGTTGTGTTGTAGGTCATTTGATCTCTTGGTAAAGAATCTAAATGGAAAGAGTTACTCCATGATTGTGAATAATCTCTTGAAACCCATCTCTGTGGAAGGCAGTTCAAAAAAAGTAAGTTTGCTCTTTTGTCATAATGTAAAACCTCATTAAATTGAACCTGGTTGATTTAGAGTTGAGATGAACTAGAATTAATTTATCCTCCATAACAGGGGTCAGCAAACTACAGCCTGATCCCTTTATCGGAACATGCCTGTGCTCACTTAGGTGTTGTCTGGGGCTGCATTTGTGCTATAACGAAACAAGGAGCTGCACCAGACCCTGAAATACTGGCCATTTGTCAACTCCTGTTCTGTGGGAATAGATTCTTGGGTGCCTGGGCGGCTCAGTCAGTTAAGCATCTGACTTTGGCTCATGATCTCTGTTCTTGAGCTCGACCCTGCTTCAGGTGAGCCCTGTTTCTCTGCCCCCTCACTCTCAAAAAAAAAAAATTAAGGGAATAATGCCATTAAAATCAGGAGAGGGAAGGGGCGCCTGGGTGGCGCAGTCGGTTAAGCGTCCGACTTCAGCCAGGTCACGATCTCGCGGTCCGTGAGTTCGAGCCCCGCGTCAGTCTCTGGGCTGATGGCTCAGAGCCTGGAGCCTGTTTCCGATTCTGTGTCTCCCTCTCTCTCTGCCCCTCCCCCGTTCATGCTCTGTCTCTCTGTCCCAAAAATAAATAAACGTTGGGAAAAAAAAAAAAATTAAAAAAAATCAGAAGAGGGAATAAACTATTAAAATTGGTTTAGAGAACTGAGTTTTAATGCCAGTTTTTCCATTTACTAGTTGTGACCTTTTGGCAGCTCACTTTATCCCTCTGTGCCTCAGTTTCCTCATTTGTATGATGGCAGTGATTTGTTTTACACAGTTGAAATTATATACTAAAGTGAAATTATATAAAGTGCTTAAATAATGGTAGTTATTATTAGCATCATATGTAAATTTTCGAAACATAAAAGGGCTTCAGCACTCAGCCTAACTGGAGTTAGTAAAAGCTGTAAAAAAGTCTTTTAAACTATTATGCATACTTCTCACTATTTCAGATAATCTTTTCCCTACTTAATTTAAATAAATAGGGTTTAATGTATCTGGTACATAGATGTGCCATTTTGCCATCTGTGTTTGCACAGTTATGTAGCAGGTTAAAGGTAGTATTAGAATGTAATTTATGAATTATCTTGTGTCTCACTGCTTTCTTCTTCATCCATTAATCCCATAATTGAATGCTCAAATAATCCTAGGAATTATTTGGATCATTGTTGAAAGAGTATATTCTCTTGCTTTCTGCCTATCTCTGACCCCTCTAAGAGAACTCTCTTTCAATCACCAAAATATCACCAGTCCCTTTTTATCAAACACACTAAAATCATTCCATTTTACAGCCTTTCTCCTTGCAGTGCCCTTTCTTCCAGATCTTGGGCCACTGCTCAGATTTCAGCTCACAGAGGCCTTTCTTAATGAAGTTCCCCCTTGAAGCCCCATTGACACCTTATCTTGGTTTTTGTCTTTATATTTGAAGGTATTCCAATTTTACTTGTCTATGGTCTTTCTCTTCCATGAGTGTTTGGACTCTGGCCTATTTGTAAAAGTATTGCACGTAAAACAGGTCTTACACGTAATAGTAACTTGATTGAGTAACTTTTCCAAATATCCATGCTCTCTCCATGTGTTGTAAATTGTACTTGTTTTCCTGCTTTTCTTCCAGGTTAAGACAGATACAGTTCTTATCTTATGTAGAAAGAAAGCAGAAAACACAAGGTGGGACTACCTGACTCAGGTTGAAAAAGAATGCAAAGAAAAAGAGTGAGTTTACTTTCATTTCTTTAAGAATTCTAATGTATTCTTTGCTGGGATTGTAGATTTTTAATACTTTGCTATGGTGGAGAAGAGCTGTAGTCTGCGATTTGACCATTTACCTCTTAATGTCCACTGAGTAACCCAATTATCCTCTATCTTTCAACTGTCAGAACCTACCAAAAGAGGGCACATGGCCAGCAAGTTGCTTTATACCCAGGGCTTTAGTTTTGATTGGCTGTTTTGTACTGGTTCTTAACACTAAGCCAGTGGTATTCCTATATGGATACCAGGTCCTTTCTCAGAGATTACTTTTCATTAGTCTAAGAATTCCACAGAAGTTTCTTACACGTAATTTAGTTTCACAGTCACTGGTGTAGAGTGAAAAAGTATTTTTATCCATTAATGACCATTCCAAAAAGTGTTCATTTAAAGATACTTCCATCCTAGGTCAAACTGTTACTCTGCTTTAAATATCCTGCAGTGGCCATGTCCTACATTGAGTTGCTTAGCCTTCCACATTCCTCTCACTCCTTCCCCGGTAGCCTGCGTGCACTTGGTTGGTTAGGGTTAGAAGCTATCTGAATTGATTTTAAATCGAGAACGAATTACCTGAGTACAGGACTATGTCTTTGTCTTACTGTTTCTTCAGAGCCAGTTATGTGATCTGGCACTTAATAAGTGAAGAAGATAATTTGCCCTGCTTGGACATTGGTTGAACTGGAGGCATTCATTATGATAAGGACATAGCAGTAAATGGGATCATTTATATATATGTATTTGTATCTCCATTATTTGTTTTCTTTTTAATAGAAAGCCCTCCTATGACACTGAAACAGATCCTAGTGAGGGACTGATGAATGTTCTAAAGAAAATTTATGAAGATGGAGATGATGATATGAAGCGAACCATTAATAAAGCCTGGGTGGAATCAAGAGAGAAGCAAGCCAAAGGAGACACAGAATTTTGAGACTTGAAAGTCATTTTGGGGACTGTGATGTGGAAATACTGATCTTTCCAATGAGGAAATGTTGGTGAGCTGCACAGATAAATTTGACAGATAACTACTTACATAGCCTTCTTCTAAGTAAAGGCAATGAATTCTCCCATTTCTACTGGAGGATTTATTTAAATATGCTTATTAAACACTTCCTCCAAAGATGGTTTCCTTAGTAATCTGGGCATTTCGTTCAAAAAAGGATAATATTGTATTCTTGTGTGAAATGTTAAAAAGCAAGTCTTGCCTAATGATAATGCCACATCGTGTGTATTTTTGTTCAGCTAAGAGGTAGAAAACAAAAGTTCTCGTTTGCCTATAAGTTTCTGACATCACCTCCCACCAATGTAAGAATAAGTAAAAATAAAACCTGGATTTTTGCACAAAATGCAAATTTGTACCTGTGTACTTCAAGGTTGTAGAGTTTTTCTGTGAACAGCTTAATATATATACACAACACATCACCATGCCCTAATCTAATCACAAATGTTTTTCTCTAAATATATTTAAGTTAAAGCTAAACCTAAATGATAAACATCTTTGTATAGTATTAGTGTTGCCATGTTGTAAGATGGCTTACAAAAGCAGTAACTATAAAGCAAAAATAAATGAAAACCCATCAATTCCTATGTTCACTCAAGCCAATTAGGATTTTGTTCAATGGAATAGTTCAATCTATCCAGGAGTGTGTCACAAAAGGCTTCAAAAAGGGAGGATTTGTTTTAGAATTACTCCCTCCTAGAAATAAGAAGAGCAAGATGCCCGTGACATGTTTCCCAATGCAATTAGAGACGAGAAAGCATACACATAGAGGAAAAAAATCCAAGAGGATTAACCAAAAGTATGATTAATAATCAGAATCTGGTAAAAGTGGTAGGGTAAATTTGGTAGGGTTTAAAATGTATTTCAGGGAAATGTCAATAAAGGAAAATTCCTTAAATTTTTGCCAGCTAAGAGAGGAAAAAATGATGGAATTTAGAAAATCACTATTGTAACGTTAATGAAATACAGACTAGGGTAAAAATCACCAACCAATGAAATGTTAAAATCCTTAGGGGACAATGAATGCAGGGAGCAGGCTGCCCCCACCTGAACCATTGATCCATTAGCACTGAAAGCCAGACAAGATATGTGCCTTCTTTTTTGTTAATGGTGAATTTTTATTTCAGAAATAATTTTTTTATTTTGAGAGAGAGTGCATGAGTGCGATGGGACAGAGAGAGGGAGGGAGGAAGAGAATTCCCAAGCAGGCTCTGTGGGGCTCGATTCCACAAACCGTGAGAGCTGAAACCAAGAATCAGATGCTCAACTGACTGAGCCACCTAGGCGCTCCAGATATGTGCCTTCTGATGTGACATGAACTAGAACCCAGCACATTTGTGAAAATTCATCCCTTAAAAACCGAGCCTGAATCTTGCCAAGCCTCTGAATGTAACTGAGTTTTTAGGGACAGAGGACAAAGCTAAAGGACACATGAAGCACACAGCCAGATGTTGGCCACTGTACAGGACAAATAAGTGACATGAGGAAAACAGGAATGAGAGGCACAGCAACCAAATGCAATCTATAGATCATGCTCAGACCCAGGTTCAAACACTGGTTGGAATATTAGCTAGAGCATTCCAGTTGATAAGTTGTAATAAAAACTTGGCAAATATGAATCCAAGGTTTGTGCTAATTCCCTCTTAAGGCTTCACCTCCACCAAAATTCCAGACTCTGCTATCCAGCTGCACAGCAGACTTGGAAAACACAGGCATCTCAAACAGCACAACTGAAACCTAAACTCCCATAACCTGGTTTCTTCCAAACCAATTCTTCTCTTCCTCTATTTTCTGTCTTGGTGTTGCCTTCTCCCATCCTTCTAGTCACCCTTGCCAGGAACCTAGAGGCCCCTGTATCTAGTAAATATCATCAGTCTCTAAGTCTTGTCCAATTTTCTTTCCTAAAAAGACTTAAAATCTGTTCCTCTTGTCTCCTTTGCTAATGCCTGAACTCCCTTTGTCCAGACCCTGGTTTTCCAGAACAATTACGACATCCTCCTGCCTTGGTTATCTTGCACGGAGCCTTTTCTCTCATGGCCTAGATCTACCACACGGTTGTCCCTTATCTGTAGAGCAAACTGATGAAGCCATTCCTCTGCTTAAAACTCCAATAGCCAGTATTTAAGTCTTACCTTCACATAATGTGACCTGTTCCATGACAGCCTTTGTCTTGGGTTTCTTATTCCTCATACAATGAAGTGGCTGCTTCCACTGTCCTCTGCAAACATCTTGTACCTTGGCCTCTTGAGTGAAGTTCAAATATCAGCTCCAGGAACACTCTCCCAATGGTACGCAGCAGCTTCCATACTACACCGTGGACAGTTTTATCACTGGGCTGGTCACTGTTGAGCTACTGAACAAAACAAGCTTTTGCTATCTTTACTCATTTCTGTTACAGATAAACAAGAATACAGAAAATATATACTATTCCAACAAAACTTTTCCTCTTTGGATAGATTTTCAGGGGCTTAAAGAGACATTTTGTTCTGAAGGCCACTGAAGATGGAGCAAGGAAATATTTAGTGCCTTTTGTTCAGCCATCACACAAAGAAGCCGAGCATTAGTTAGATCATCAAGAACATCGTCTCTACCTTCCGACATACCATTTCTCTAACAACGAGAAATGGTAAAGTGCTCTGCATGTCAGGGAAGCACAACCCAAGATTACAAGTTGTCACAGATGAGCTACTTGTCCATGAGTTGCATTAACTGTCAGATAAAATTGCTTTATGAAATAATGTACTTAAAAAATACAGAAACTTTTAGGATGTTATTAAAAGATTAAATGTGAAGGAAAAGGCAGGTATACAGAGAATACGTTCACAATATTTTTTATTACTGTACTCCTTGTACTATGCAGGGAGGCAGTATGTTTAATTTTTAAGTCCAAGAGAAGAGAGAACTCACAGATGGCCAGAGTTCACTGACAGAATGAAACATCCAAATTTCTTAATTTAAAATTAAGTAATTTAACAGTAGGCAGTATCAGGTAGACTAGACGACTCCTACATTGGACCTCTATAAAACCGGGGTTTTGTCTATTAGAAAGGTCTCTTCTTGCCAGACCTGGTTTCCCTGCTCAGTGGGTCTGGAGCTGATCACCACATTGCCCGCTGGATCCCCGACAGTTGCCCGTGGTCTGCTAAGTGACGGAAGACAATGCGACTAAGCCTCCAGCGCCGCTTTACACCACGCGGACGGGACGTCATAACACAGCGATTGCGGATTCTAACAGGACAGCTATCCCGGGGAAGGGCAGCGATTTCTCCATCAGCCACTTCCTAAGGGAAGTCACAACATTATTACACATATCACAGGCATCTATTTATTCTATATGCGTAAGTCAATGCTTGGAGTAGGGGAACAAAGGGCTAGATTCACTGATAGAGCCAGTTTGTCCAAAGAACCTTGGACACAGTAGTGAACCCTAAGCTTTGGCTAGAAACAGACCAGAAAAATGACAGAAATGTTTGGCATGCTCCCAATACAATTTTTAAAATTTTATAGAAATTTAACATAGGTACACAAAAATCTACAAACCGGAAGTGTAACAGCTCAGTAACTTTTAACAGAACATCTGAGTAATAAGGAACTAGAGTACAAAAAAAACCCAAAAAAACCCATGATGGGTACCCCAGGCCCTGGCTGTGCCTCCTTTCAGACACAGCATAGACACTGTCAGCTAACAGCTCACCTGATTACTAACACCACAGATGAGCTTTTCTTACTCAGAATTTTATATAAATCTAACCATATAATAGGCATTCTTTTTTATTCATTTCTCTTTGGCTTCTTCCATTCAATAATATGCTTGTGAGATTCATCCATACTGTTTGATTTTCATTGTGTGACCATACATAATTTCTTTTCATCATACTGGAATTCACTTATCCATTCTATAGTTGATGGACATCTGGGTGGTTTCCAGTTTTGAGCTATCATGAATAGGGCAGCTGTATAAATTTTTCTTTCTCTGAATCTTATTTTTATTTCTATTGAAGTACAGTTGACACACGATGTCAGCTACAGGTGTATAACATGGTGATTCGATAAGTCTACACATTGTGCTGTGCCCACCACATGCGTGGCTACCAACTGTCACCACGCCACACTAAGGCAATGCCACTGACTATATTCCTCATGCTGTACCTTCCATCCCCATGACTTATTCACCCTATAACAGGAAGCCTGTGCCTCCCACTCCCTCTCCTTCCTTGTGCCCATCTCTCCCCTCAGTTTGTTTTCTGTATATATGGGTCTTTCTGTTTTTAGATCCCATGTACAAATGCAAGCATATGTAGCATTTTTCTTTCACTTAGCATATAATACTTTCTAAGTTCGTCCATGTTGTTGAAAATGACAAGATCTCATTGCTTTTTATGGCTAATATTTCACTGTGTGTATATATATATATATATGTATACACACACACATCTTTATCCAATTTTCTGTCGATGGGCACTTAGGTTGCTTCTGTATCTTGGCTACTGTAAAAAATGCTGCAGTAAACACAGAGGTGCATGTACCTTTCTGAATTAGTGTTTTCGCTTCCCACGGGTAAACACCTAGTAGTGGAATTACTGAATCATATAGTTTTTTGTTTTTTTTAATTTTTTAATATTTGTTTTTGAGAGAGTGTGCGTGTGAGAGCAGGGGCAGCAGAGAAAGAAGGAAAGAGAAAGAACCCAAGTAGGCTCTGTGCTGACTGCATACAGCCCAGTCCTGGGCTCAGTCTCACAAAATGTGAGATCATGACCCAAGCTGAAATCAAGAGTCAGACACTTAACTGACTGAGCCACCCAGGCGCCCTGAATGAATCATACAGTATTTCTAATTTGAGCAACCTCCACACTGTCTTCCACAAATTTATATTCCCACCAACAGTGCCTGAAGATTCCCTTTAACCCGCATCCTTGCCAACACTTATCTTTTTAATTCTAACCATTCTGACAAGTGTCAAGTGACATCTCATTGTAGCTTTGACTGGCATTTCCTTATGATGAGTGACGTGGAACGTCTTTTCATGTGTCTGCTGGCCATCTGTTTGTCTTCTTCGGAAAAATGTCAATTCATAGGTCCTTTTTTTTTTTTCTCTTTTTAATTGAATTATTTTTTGCTTTTTTGGGGTGTTGAGTTGTAGGAGTTCTTTATATATCTAGGGTACTAACCTATTATCATTTGCAAATATCTTCTATTCATTAGGTTGTCTTTTCATTTTGTTGATGTGCAAAAACTTTTATTGTGGTGTAGTCCCAATAATTTTTATTTATGCTTTTGTTTCCCTTGCCTAAGAAGACATATCTAGAAAAATGTTGCTATAGCTGATATCAAAGAAATTACTGCCTATATTTTCTTCCAGGAGTTTTATTTCAGGCCTCACATTTAGGTCTTTAACCCATTTTGAGTTTATTTTTGGGTATGGTTAAGTAAGTGGTCCAGTTTTCCAAAAGCATTTACTGAAGAGACAGTCTTTTCCCCACTGTACATGCTTGCTTCCTTTGTTGTAGATTAACGGAGTTTATTTCCTTTCCAGTGATCTATGTCTACTTCTGTGCCAGTAGAACACTGTTTTGATTATTATTGCTTTGCTGTTTATCTTGAAATCTGGGACTGGGATACCTCCAGCTTTGTTCTTTCTCAACATTACTTTGCCTACTGAGCTCGTAAGTGGTTCCATAAAAATTTTATTATTATCTGTTCTAGTTCTGTGAGAAGTGCTGGTGGTGTTTTGATAGGGATTGCACTGAATCTGTAGATTGCTTTGGGTAGTATGGACATTTAAACAATATTAATCCTTCCAATCCATGAGCATGGAATATCTTTCCATTTGTTTGTATCGTCTTTAATTTCTTTCATCAACGTTTTATAGTTTTTAGAGTACAGATCTTTCGACTTCTTGGTTTATTCCTATTTAATGTTTTGGGTGCAACTGTAAATGGGACTGTTTCTTTCTCTTTTTTAACGTTTTTATTCATTTTTGAGAGAGACAGGGTGTGAGCAGGGGAGGGGCAGAGAGAGAGGGAGACACAGAATCTGAAGCAGGCTCCAGGCTCTGAGCTGTCAGCATAGAGACCGACGTGGGCTTGGACTCACAAACTACAAGATCATGACCTGAGCCAAAGTGGGCTGCTTAACTGGCTCCCAGGTGCCCTGGGACTGTTTTCTTAATGCCTCTTTCTGCTACTCTGTCATTAGTGTATAGAAATGCAACTAATTTCTGTGAATTAATTTTGTATCCTGAAACTTTACTGAATTCATTTATTACCTCTAATAAGTTTTTTGGTGAAGTCTTTAGGGTTTTCTATATATAATATCTTGTCACCTCCAAATAGTGACAGTTTAACCTCTTCCTTATCAATTTGGATGCTATCTAAACCTAACTTTTGTCTGATTGCTGCGGCTAGGACTCTCGGTACCATGTAGAATAAAAATGGCAAGAGTAGACATTCTTGTCTTGTTTCGGTTCTTAAAGGAAAAGCCCTCAGTTTTTCACCACTATATACATTCTTGTTTAAGTCATTTAGAAAATATGTGAATGTATTTATTTCTGTTGTCTCCCCATGTTTTTTTCCCAGCTTTATTGAGATGTAATTGACATATAACATTGTGTTAACACATTTAATACATGTATACCTTGCAAAATAATTACTACAATAAGGCCTAATGAACACCTCCATCACCCGAAATAATTACCTTTTTTGGGGGGTGATGAGAACAGATAACATTACTCTCTCTTAGTAAGTTTCAAGCGTGTAACGCAGTATTGTTAGCTATAATCACCATTTTATATGTTAGATTCTCACCACTTACTCAGTTTATAAACAGAAGTTTGTACACCTTGCCCAATATCTTCCCATTTCGCCTACCTCCCAGCCACTGGTAACCACCATTATAATCTATTCCTATGAGTTCAACTTATATCACATTATATATGTGAGATCAAACATTTGTCTTCCTCTGATTTAATGTAATGTTCCCAAGGTACGTTCAAATTACTACAAAAGGAAAATCCTACTACATTGGGTGTGTGCACGTGCACCACATTTTCTTTGAATAAATATCTCCTTCATTTGCTGAGACGTAGGGTGTTTCCATGACTTGGCTACTGTGAATAATGCTGCAATATGTATGGGGGTGCAGATATCTTCTCGAATTCGTATTTTCATTTTCTTCACTCAGAAGTAGAACTGCTAGATCATATGGTTCTAATTTTAACTTTTTGAGGAAACTCCAGTTTCAATAATTAGTGGACCCTTTCTCAGACCTTTTGCCGTGCAGAAGCTGCTTACTTCTATGCAGTCCCACTCATTTATTTTTGCTTTTGTTGCTTATGCTTTTGATGTCCTATCTAAAAAAATCACTGCCAATACCAATGTCAAGGAGCTCTTCTTCCCTTATGTTTTCTTCTAGAAGTTTTACGGTTTCAGGTTTAAGTTTTCACCCATTTCGAGTTAATTATTGGGAGTGCTATAGGACGGAGGTCCAGTGTCATTCTTTTGCACATGAACATCCAGCTTTCCCAACACCATTTGTTAGAGAAACTACTCCTCCCCTACTGAGTTTTGGTTCGCTTGTTGGGAATCAACTGGATTGGGTTCTGGGCTCTTGCTTCTTTTCCACTGCTCTATGTGTTATGGAGTATCATACTATTTTGAGTACTATAGCTTTGTAATGAAGTTTTTTTCTTTAAAGATTTTTTTAAAGTAATCTCTATACCAAATGTGGAGCTTGAACACAGAACCCCAAGATCAAGAGTCGCATGCTCTAATGACTGAGCCAGCCAGGCGCTCCTGTAATAGCATTTTAAAAATTAGAAAGTTGTAGGGGCACCTGGGTGGCTCAGTCCATGAAGTGTCCAACTTTGCCTCAGGTCATGATCCCCTGGTTCATGAGTTTGAGCCCCACATTGGGCTCTGTGCTGACAGCATGCAGCCTGCTCTGGATCTGTCTCCTCTCTGCCCCTCCCCCAACTCACACATGCACTCTCTTTTGAAAAAAAAAAAAAAAAAATGAATGTTAAAAAAAAAGTCAGGTGGTGTGTAGGTCCTTTTACTACAAAAAAAAAAAAAAAAAAGAGAAAGCATGTGGCCTCCAGTTTCGTACTTCTCTCAGATTTGCTCTGGCTATTCAGGGGTCTTCTGTGATTCCATATGAATTTTAGAATTTTTTTGTTTTTAATTTCTGTGACAAAGGCCATTGGAATTTTTATAGGGATTGCAAAGAGTCTATAGATGGCTTTGTATAGTATGGACATTTTAATATTAATTCTTTTGATCCCTGAACACAGAATTATCTTTTCATTTAGGTCTTCTTCAATTTCCTTCATCAATGTCTTATAGTTTTCAGTGTACAGATCTGTCCCCTCTTTAAATTTATTCCTAAGTATTCTATTGATTTTGATGCTATTGTACATCAGCTTATATTATTTCCTTTTCAGATTTCTGATTTGAATACCTTTGAAAATTTTTTCTTGCCTGACTGCTCTGGCTATGACTTCCAGTACTATGTTGCATAAAAGAACCAAGAGTGGGCATCTTTTTCCTGTTCTTGATCTTAGAGGAAAAGCTTTCAGCTGTTCACCACTGAATATGATGTCAGCTATGGGCTTATTCTTTTGTTGCATGTTTCTTCTACATGCAGCTCTTTGTTGAGAGCTTTTATCATGAAATAATGTTGAATTCTGCCAAATGACTTTTCTGCATCTGTTGAGACAACCATGATTTTTTTTTTTTTTTTTTTAAGAGAGAGACAGAGACAGAGCGAGAACAAGTTCAAGTAGGGGAGGGCAGAGGGAGAGAGAATCCTAAGCAGGCTCCACACCCAGTGCAGAACCCAACACGGGACTCAATCCCATGACCCTGAGATCATGTCCTGAGCCAAAATCAAGAGTCAGATGTTCAGCTGAGACACCCAGGTGCCCCAATCATGAGTTTTATATTTCATTCTATTAAGGTGGTATATTTATTGACTTGCATATGTTGAATCATCTTTGCGTGCCAGGGACAAATCCCATTTGGTCATAGTGGATGATACTGTTAATATGTTATTGAATATGATTTGCTAGTATTTTGTTGAGAATTTTTCATCTATAGTCTTCAGGGAAATTGGCCTGTAGTTTCTTTTTCTTATAGTGTCTTTATCTGGCTTTGTAATAGTATTATGCTGATCTGATAACATAAATTTGCAAGTGTTCCCTTGTCTTTAATATTTTGGAAGAGTTTGAGAAGTATATTAATTTATCTTTAAATATTTGATGGAATTCACTCATA
Organism: Prionailurus viverrinus; assembly: GCF_022837055.1. NCBI lineage: Eukaryota > Metazoa > Chordata > Mammalia > Carnivora > Felidae > Prionailurus > Prionailurus viverrinus. The sequence continues at coordinate 14,503,551 of NC_062577.1, forward strand.
AAGCCATTTATGGGCTTTTCTTTGTTGAAAGGTTTTTGATCACTAATTCAATAGCCTTATTCATTATTGGTCAGTTCAGATTTTCTATTTCTCCTCCACTTAGTCTCGTTAGGTTGTATATTTCTAGGAATTTACCCATTTTGTCTAGGTTCTCCAATTTGCTGGCATTTAATGAATGGTTCATATCAGTTTCTTATGATACTTTGTATTCCTGTGATCTCAGATGTAATGTTTCCTTTTTCATTGCGATTTTGAGTTCTTGATCTTTTTTACTTAGTTTAGCTAAAGATTTGTCAATTTTGTTTATCTTTTCAAAATATCAGCTCTTAGTTTCATTGATCTTTAGTGTTTTCCCGGTCTCTCATTTATTTCTGCTTTGATCTTTATTATTTCCTTTCTTTCTTTTTTTTAAGTAAGCTCTATGCCCAGTGTGGGGCTTGAGCTCACAACCCTGAGATCAAGAGTCACATGTTCTACCAACTGAGCCAACCAGGTACCCCTGTGAGTTCCTTTCTTTTGCTAAGTTGGGCTTAAAGTTTACTCTTCTTTTTCTAGTTCCTTAAGGTATAAAGTTTGGTTATTCCCCATATGATTTATGAATCTTTAAAATCTGAAACCTCTGGGATGCAGAGCAAGTAAGAGGGAATGTGGTCTGAGGCTGGAGAATGAGGATAACAGAGCCCTGACATCTGTGGTAAAGATTCTGGCAGCTGGAGTAAGAATGATGAAAGATCAGGTGAGATTTCCATTTTTATTTAAGTTTTTAAATTTATTTTGAGAGAGTAAGACAGGGAGGAGCAGAGACAGAGAATCCCAAGCAGACTCCACAGAGATCGATCTCACAAACCATGAGATCGTGACCTGAGCCAAGAGCCCAACATGGGGCTCAATCTCACAAACCCTGAGATCATGACCTGAGCCAAGACTGACAGTTGGACACCTACCCGACTGAGCCACCCAGGCACCCTGAGATATACATTTTTAAGATCAATTGCAATGTAAAGAATGAATCTAGAAGGGCAAAAGTGGTCAAGATGGAGGAAAAAGATTACTGCAAAAGTTTGCATTAAGGATTTCTTAGAAGTTTATTCTTATATATGTGTGTGTTAGTGTGATTGTATTCATTTAAACCTGACAAGTATGATTGATCCTGTGCTAGACTGTAAGAAAGCACAGTAATTATTCTAACATATTAAAAGTGCATAAATTAAATAAGAAAATGCATATAAAATCCACTAAATTGCCATAAACTATTAAGCATTAAGAATATTTCCTAGGTACTTTATTCTTTTTGGTATAATTGTAAGTGGGATTGTTTTCTTAATTTCTTTTTTCTACTTCATTATTAGTGTATAAAAATACAATAGATTTCTGTATATTAATTTTTTTATCATGCACCTTTATTAAAATCATTGATCAGTAGTAACAGTTTTTTGGTGGAGTAATTTGGGTTTTCTATATATAGTATCGGGTCATCTGCAAATGGTGACAGTTTTACTTCTTCTTTACCAATTTCGATGGTTTAAGTTCTTTTTCTTGTGTGATTGTTGCAGTTGAATTCTAGTAGTATGTTGAATAAAAGTAGTGAGAGTGGACATCCTGGTCTTGTTCTGGAACTTAGTGGAAAAACCTCCAATTTTTCACCACTGAGTATGATGTTAATTGGGGGTTTTTCATATATGGCCTTTATTAATTTGAGGTATGTTCACTTTGCTGAGAGTTTTATTGTGAATGGCTAGTGTATTATGTCAAATGCATCTACTGAGATGATCATATGGTTTTTATCCTTTCTCTTGTTAGTGTATCTGATTTGATTTGCCAAAAGTGACCCACTCTTGCATCCCTGAAATAAATCTTTGTGAATGATCTTTTAATATATTTGCTGAAATTGCTTTGCTAATTTTTTTTTTTTTTTTTTTTAAGGATGTTTTCCACCTGTCTTCATCAGAGATTTTGTAGTGTCTCTGTCTGGTTTGGTACCAGGGTAACTGTGGCCATGTAGAATGAATTTGGGAGTTTTCCTTCCTCTTTTATTTACTGGAATAGTTTAAGAATAAACATTAAGTCTATTTTATTTATTTTATTTTAGAGAGAGAGAGAGAGCACGAGCAGGGGAGAGGGGCAGAGGAGGAGGAAGGGGGGGGGAGAGAGAATCTTAAGCAGGCTCCACACTCAGCACAGAGCCTGATGCTGGGCTTAAATCCCACAACCCTGGGATCGTGACCCATGCCGAAATCAAGAGTTGGATGCTCAACCGACTGAGTCACCCAGGCACGCCTTAACTCTTTTATACATGTTGGGTAGAGGTTATCTGTGAAGACATTTGGTTCTGGAATTTTGTTTGTTGGGAGTTTGATTACCCAATTCAATTCCGTTACTAGTAACAGCTCTGTTCAAATGTTCTTTTATTTATATTTAAAAAAATTTTTTTTATTTATTTTGAGAGAGACAGGGACAGCACGAACAGGGGAGGGACAGTGAGAGAATCCTAAGCACAGAGCCAGATACAAGGCTCAAACTCACAAAACTGTGAGATTATGACCTGAGCTGAAACCAAGAGCCGGATGCTCAACTGAATGAGCCACCCAGACACCCCTATTTACTTTTTTAAAAATTTATTTTGAGAGGGGCGCCTGGGTGGCGCAGTCGGTTAAGCGTCCGACTTCAGCCAGGTCACGATCTTGCGGTCCGGGAGTTCGAGCCCCGTGTCAGGCTCTGGGCTGATGGCTCAGAGCCTGGAGCCTGTTTCCGATTCTGTGTCTCCCTCTCTCTCTGCCTCTCCCCTGTTCATGCTCTGTCTCTCTCTGTCCCAAAAATAAATAAACGTTGAAAAAAAAAATTTTTTTTTTTTTTGAGAGAGAACACATGCATACATGTGAGCTAGTGGGGGAAGGGAAGAAGAAAAGGAAGAGGGGGAGAGAGAGAGAGAATGAACCCAGGCAGGCTCTGCACTGTCAGCACATAGCCTGATGCAGGGCTCGAACTCATGAACCATGAAATCATGATCTGAGCCAAAGTCACACACTTAACTGAGCCACCTGGGCACCCCTGTTGAAATTTTCTACATCTTCCTGATTCAGTTTTGGGAAAATGTATGTTTCTTGGAATTCATCCATTTGTTCTAGATTGCCCAATTTGTTGACATACAATTTTTCAAATGTTCTAATCCTTTGTATTTCTGTGATGTCAATTACTATTTCTTCTCCTTCATTTTTTATTACATTCCTTATTTTTTCTTGATAAGTCTGGTTAAATGTCAATTTTGTTGATCTTTCCAAAAAATTAGCTCTATCATTGACCTTTTCTACTGTTATTTTTTTTTCTGTCTCTATTTCATTTATTTCTTCTGATCTTTATTATTTCCTTCCATCTACTAGCTCTGAGATTTGATCTTCTTTTTCCAGTTTAAGTGTTAGGTTAGGTTGTTTGAGATTTTTCTTATTTCTTGAGGTAGGCCTATAGGACTTTAAACCTCCCTCTTAGAAATGCTTTTGCCATGTCCTAAAGATTTTGGACTACAGTGTTTTTATTTTCATTTGTCTCCATGTATTTTTTTGACTTTCTCCTTGATTTCCTCCTGACTCACTTGTTACTTAGTGTCATGTTGTTTAGGCTCCAAGTGTTTGTGTTTTTTCCAGATTTTTCTCTTGTAATTGATTTCTAGTCTCATACTGTTATGGTCAGAAAACATGTTTGATAGGATTTCAATCCTCTTACATTTACTGAGACTTGCTTTATGAACTTATATGTGATCTATCCTGGAGAATGTTCCATGTGTGCTTGAAAAGAATGTGTATTCTGTTTTCAGATGGAATGTTCTATATATATGTTAGGTCTGTCTAATGTGACAATCAAAGCCTCAGTTTCTTATTGATTTTCTGTCTGGCTGATCTATCCACTGAAATAAGTGAGGTGTGAAAGCTCCCTACTATTATTGTTTTACTGTCGATTTCTCCCTTTATATCTATTAATATTTGCTTTATGTACTTAGGTGCTCCTATGTTGGGTACATAAATATTTATAATTGTTATATCCTCTTGTAGGATTGATCCCTTTATCATTATGTAATGCCTTTTTTCTTTTTTTGTCTCTTGCTACAGTCTTTGTTTTAAAGTCTTTTTTTTTTTTTTAATTTTGGACATATGAACAAGTAATTACCTGTTATACCATCCAGATGGAAATATGTGATACTTGGAAATAATGTTCATAAACTTAGGAGACACGCAGGCATTTTTAGACCACTAAACCCAAAGGTATTAAAACAGACTTCAAGGAATGTCCAAATTATTTTTTAAAACACGATCTAAATTTTTTTCACATTTCTTTAAATGTCCAGTTTTCTTTGGAAAATTTATCCACAATCCTAAATTTTCATTTCATTTATTTTTTAAAGTTTATTTTGAGAGAGAGAAAGCACACGAGCAGTTGGGAGGGGCAGAGAGAGAGTAGAGAATCCTAAGTAGACTCCATGCTGTAAGCACGGACCCCAACACGGAGCTTAATCTCCCAAACCATGAACACAACCTGAGCTGAACTCAAGAGTCAGATACTTAACCAACTGAGCCACCAAAGTGCCCCCTAAATTTTCATTTTAGAGCCTACTTGTATTTATATAACAGAGTGCCCTAAACTGATGTTCATCGAGATACCTTTCTTTAAGCCCTAATGGTTTCTATCTTCCTTTTAAAATGTGTTAGGTATCTCTTAAATTGTTATTCTCAAAAATATCCTGGAGAAAAAATTATTAAACACTGACAAATTCTTCTTCATTTCTGTTACAGGGTAGCAATTGATCATCTAACCCACAGGGGTCTATCAGCTTTGTAAGGTTGGGTTTCTTGTTCTCCTCAGACATAGCTGACTGCAACTCATAAAGCCACAGCTGGCTCCAGCTTCTCCACTTCTGTATTAACTGTCACTGAGACAGGTCAGTCTTTGATCTGTACATTTTGACCAGTTTTGGCCTCCAGAGAAGGTCTTCTTTCTTCTCAATTGGCTTCACCAATTTTGCTTTTTTCTTCACACTTAATCCTTGAGAAGATCCTCATCCACAACAATACTTCGCAGATCACTGCATGACTATCAATTTAGATTCACATGCACTGATGTTGTTTTGTTGTTTTTTTTTAAGATTTTATTTTGTTTAAAGTAATCCCTATACCCAACGTGGGGCTCAAACTCACAAGCCCAAGATCAAGAGTCATATGCTCTACCAACTGAGACAGCCAGGCGCCCCTGAACTGATATTCTTGAAGGTATTTTTCAAATATGCGCTTTCTTCAAATTTATTGTCTATGTATTTAAATTTTTTTTTTTGAAATTCAAACAGTTTTCTTCTGTTGAAGATGTTGGTTTCTCTGAAGTCTGATCATTTTCTTCATTCTCTACTTTAAGATGTTTTACCAAACTGTAACAGGAATCAAATGAAGATCTAGTTTTCCTTAATCATTCTCTAAGTGTTACACTCATAGGTTGTTTATCTGAACTACTTGTATGTGGAGATGGTGGGCTGGCACAATCCTGTGGAGTGCTAGGGGTGGGCTCTCCATCTTGACAATGAAATCTTGGTTCACCACTCCCTCTGCCATCCCCACAGTGCAGAAAATGCACCTAAAGCATTGCTACCCTGGCTTTTTTTGTTTTGCACTTCTATTTGCACGGAATGTGTTTCTGCATCCCATCACCTTCAGTTTGTATACATCTTTAGGTCTTGACGTGAGTCTCTTGTACGCAGTGTACAGATGGGTCTTTTTTTTTAATCCACTCCACCATCCTGTATCTTTTGATTGGAGCATTTAGTCCACTCACATTTAACGTAATTACTGATACATATGCAGTTATTAGCAGTTTGGCATGTCCTTATTGTTTTTGTAGTTTTTGTCTATTTTTTTTTCCTTCTTTTGTTCTTTTCGCTTGGGGTTTGAGGTCTTTCTTTAGTGTTATGCTTGGATTTTTGTCTCTATTTTTTGTGTATTTACTATAACTTCTTCATTTGTGGTTACCACAGGGTTATATATAACATCTTAAGTGTTTAACAGTCTGTATTATGTTGCTGTACCTTAAATTCAAACATACACTAAAAGCACTAAATTAACCCCATCCATGTTTTATGTATACGATGTTATATTTTACATCTTCTTATTTTGTTTATCCTTAGACTAATTTTTGTAGATAAAACTGATTTTTACTACTTTAGCATTTTAATTCCCATATTGGCTTCATAAGTGATTAACGTACTACTTCTAGTATGGTTGCCAATTTAACCAAGGAGGTGAAAAACCTATCCTCTGAAAACTGGAAGATACTGACAATGACACAAACAAATGGAAAGATATCCCATAGTCATGGATTAGAAGAATTAATATTGTTTAAATGTCCATACTACCCAAAGCAGTCTCTAGATTCAATGCAATCCCTATCAAAATACCAACAGTATTTTTCATAGAACTAAAACAAGTAATACAAAAGTTTGCTTAGAACCACACAAGACCCTGAATAGCCAAAGCAAACCGGAGAAACAACAAGGCTGGAGGTACCACAAACCCAGATTTCAAGATATACTACAAAGCTGTAACAATCAAACAGCATGGTATCGGCACGAAAACAGACACGCTAGGTCAATGGGATAGGACTAGAGAGCCCAGAAATAAATCCATGCTCATATGGTTAATTAATCTATAACAAGGAGATAAGGATGTACACAATGAGGAAAAGACAGTCTTTTCAATAAATGTGATTGGGAAAACTGAAGTGCTACCTGCCAAAGAATGAAACTGGACCACATTCTTACACTCCACACAAAAATAAACTTGATGTGGATTAAAGACCTAAACGTGAGAAACTGCAACCACGTAACTCCTAGAAAACATAGATAGTAATCTCTTGGACATTGGCTTTAGCAATATTTTTCTAGTTATATCTCCTCAGGCAAGAGAAACAAAAACACAATAAACTATTGGGACTATACCAAAATAAAAACCTTTTGTACATTAAAGGAAACCATCAACGAAACAAAAAGGCAGCCTACTGAATGAGAGAAGACATCTCCAAATACATCTGATAAGGGGTTAATATCCAAAAACATATAAAGAACTTATACAACTCAATACCAAAAAAGCAAATAATTCAGTTAAAAAATAGGCAGAAGACTTGAATAGACATTTTTTCAAAGAAGACATAGATGGCCAACAGACAAATAAAAAGATGCTCAACATCGCTAACCATCAAAATCAAAACCACAATGAGACATTACAACTTTCAGAATGGGTAGAATTAAATAGTGGCATGGATATAGAGAAAAGGGAAATCTCCTGCAGTGGGAATGTAAATTGGTGCAGACACCGTGGGAAACAGTATGAAGTCTCCTCAAAAAATAAAAAATAGAAAACAGTACAACCTAGTAATCCACTACTGGGTATCTGTCCAAAGAAACAAAAACACTAATTTGAAACAATATATGCACCCCTACGATTATAGGATTATTTACAATAGTCAAGATATGTAAGCAACCCAAGTGTCCAATGATAGATGAATGGATAGAGAAGATGTGTATGTATACACAATGGGATATTACTCAGCCTTAAAAAGCAATGAGATCCTGCCATTCGTAACAATACAGATAGACTTACAGGTTATTATACTAAGTGAAATAAGTAAAACAGAAAGACAAATGCCATATGATTTCACTTATATGCGAAATCTAAAAAAACAATTGAACAAACTACTAAAATAGAAATTCACCCACAAAAATGAAAACCGGTGATTGTCAGAGGGCAGATATGTGGGTATCTGGGCAAAAGGGATGAAGGAAAATAGAAAGAGCAGGCTTCGGTTATGGAATGAGTAAGTCACAGGGAGGAAAGGTACAGACTGCATAAGAATATAGTCAATGTATCATAAATAGCGTTATATGGTGGCAGATGGTAACTACACTAGTGGTGAGGATAGCAATGCATAGAGTTGTCAAATCACTAGGTTGTACACCTGAAACTAACAGAACAGTGTGCATGAGCTATACTTCAATTAAAGAACAAAAAAAGGAAAGTACAGCATGGGGAATACAGTCAATAATATTGCAATAATGTTGCATGGTGATTACACTTATGGCTGAGCATGATGTACAGAATTTTTGAATCAATGTGTTAGTTACCTGAAACTAATAACATTAAATGTTACTTTAATGTTATTTAAATGTTATTTTAAAATTAAAGGTATATACTTCCAGTTATAAAAGAAGTACGTCACAGAGATAGGGAATATAGTCAAAATATTGTGTAACATTGTATGGTGACAATGACTATACTTATCATTATCATTGTACACAGAGTAATATACAGAATTAGCAAATCAAATATATATGTTGCACAGCTGAAAAAAAAACTATTTCCTAATCTCCAAGAGCTTGTGCATGTGTTGCCATTATGAAATATTTAGTGAATTCTATACACTGACAATTAAGTCAATGAATGGTAGATAGTATGTGCTATAAAGTGGACTGGAGGGGAGACGAGGCTGGAAGTCAAGTTTCGTGGAGGCTGTCCTAGAAGAGCTATGAATTATGTATGTATGTACGTACCTATCATATATATACACTTATATACCTCTCCTTGTTCCCAAAAAAGATTTAAGTCAGTTTACAAATGAGGAAATTGGGGCACAGGGACAATGAGACAATAGTGTGCACTGTGAAAAGCCTGTAAGTCTGTTAGAGACAGACCTCTGGGACAGAAGTTTGATCTGTATGCTACTTGGTAGGCAACACAGAGCCAGGATCAGTTCCTACAATTCACAGAGTCCTTGAACAGCTATTGCTGGTTCTCATACCAGAGCCATTCCTTGGGGCGGGGGGGGTCTTCATAAATAACATCCTCCGCAACATCTTAAGTTTTTCTCAGAGGCGTCCTCTTATGACTCCCTAAATGTAAGCAAGTAGCTTAATGCCATATGGTAAAAGCCGTAACCGAATGGTTCAGGACACTCAGTCTTCTGCTGATCTGGCTAATCTGGACAAGATTAAAAAGAATTAATGGTAATGAGTGGCCTGTATATTATTCAGCCAGCTTCTATAAGTATTTTTTTATTTTCCTCTGAGCTTTTGATAGTCTGAGTAGCCTTGAGTTTGAGTTCAGGTTCTCAACAAGACTCATGAATGTAGGTATGCTGTGTCACCAGCTAGGTGCAGGACCCATATGCTTCAGGAGGCCAAACACAGTTGGCATCCTCTTATTCAAGCTAAGGAGTAGGAGAAGAAAGTAAACCAGATGGAAAACCACCTCAGCACACAGAGGTGGGCAAAGGAGTTCAGAGAGGCAGGCACCCATTGCCCTGGGTGAGGAACAGCTTAGGCCACATATGAGGCACATGGCCTCAATCAGCACAGCCTCCCAATGCCTGGAGGTGTTGAAAGAGTGGGAAGAAGTGGGGGAGAGACCTTAGGCCAAAATAACTGTCCAATTTCTGTGTGATTACCATTCACCAGTACTTTCTAAGGATCATCTAATAAACAGTTAAAAGGCTAGTTAGGAATGAAAAGTTCTCTTTAATCTGAAATTCACCAGAATAACTTCAAGGGTATTAATTTATGTTGACTGGGAGAATTTGATCATATCCTCCAGAAATTATATTGTTACTAAGTTACAACAGTATCAACGGTGCTTTTTGAGAATGATCTTGTGGCACACTGGGACGCATCTTAATTAGCTCACCTGAAGATCTTTTGGCAAAATGGTATTCTTCCTGAGGGAATTGATTCGAAGCCTCTCATCTGCATACTCGTAGGCAATTTTTCGTCTCTTCACATCACGCAGCATTTTCCAGTCTACATAATAACCTCGAACTTGACCTGAAGCTGAGAAAGGAACCATCTAAAATACAAGGAACAAGGTGAAGGACAGTGAGACCCAGGCTCTGCCAGTGTCTCCCATTCTGTGATCCCTTTTACTATTTATGACCTAATAGCTTTTTTCTAATAATTTTGGATCATTTTAATAACTTAAATAGACTTAATTCAAAATAACTTTTACAAATGTACATTAGGCCAAAATGGTGGTAATTAATAATGCCAATAAGGTATGTTGGAAAGTGAAACATTTTCTTAGATTTTTATTATAATTGTTTGACCTTTACTTAGGCTAATAGTGGTTCAAAAACCAAAAAAAATGTAAAAAGAAAAAACAGGGTGGACTCTCTCCTACCTCATCCCTTACCTGACCAATGATGACCCCTCCACTTCCAAAGGTATCCACTGTTACTAGATCCCGTATCCTTCCAGAGATCTTTGCCTATACAAATACATATACACCCCCCCCTCCCATGTTTCATGCCCTTACTCTTTTCCTCATTTAACAATGTATCTTGGAGATCTTTCATATCCATAAGTTAAAAAGCTTCTCCTTTTCTTTAGGTTGTATATTCCACTGCATGGATGTGACATGCACGTGTGGAGAGTCAGACGCTCAACCCACTGAGCGACCCAGGCACCTCTAATTTTTGTTCTTTTATCTTGTCAAAGGAGTCCCTAAAACTAGCCATTTCTACTAAAAAGGCAATTGAGAGCTCTTTATAATTTTTTTCCCCAAATGTAGCCAATTTAAAGGCTTCATTGTCTGGCCATTAAGTCGGGTCTTATTAATTTTAATATCGACTCCTATCAGTAAGCCTTTTTATGGCTTAACCAAAGATACTCTCACACGCACACTCTCTCTAAATAAACTTTAAAAAAAAAAACAAAAAACAAAAATTAGGCTTAAGACAAATAAGTGTCCACATCCAATGAAAATACCCCCCCCCCTTTTTTAAGTTTATTTTGGAGCTTTCTGAGCAGGGGAAGAGCAGAGAGAGAGAGAGGAAGAGGGGGGTCGGGGAGGGGGAGGATCCTAAGCAAGCTCTGCACTATCAGCACAGAACCTGGTTCAGGGCTCAAACCCACGAAACTGTGAGATCATGACCTGAGCCGAAACCAAGAGTCAGATGCTTAACCAACTGAGCCACCTGGGCATCCCAAAATTTCCCCTTCTTAAAATCCAGCCCCATCTGTTTTAACTTCCTCTTCCCTACAAGATTCAGAGAGAGTACTCCAGCCTAATCTCTAGGTTCAAAGTATATCAACTATTCTTGTAAACGCCGAAAGCAGAAAGTGATTTTAGCGGAAGCCTGAGAAACAAACCATAGGGCCTGGTTTACTATGATCAATCCCAGCCAGCCTCAGGCATTTTGATGCACGACCTTTGCAGGTGTATCCTAGACACCGCCCACCGCCCACCAGAGAATTCCTGTCCGTGGAACAGCAGCACACGTTTTAAAGTATAAAGCTAATACTTTATACTAACAGGATTATAGATGCCAAGGTTGAACCTTATAACCAGAAAGAAGGCTTCTGTTAAAATGCTTTATTTTATACAGACTTTACAACCATCTTTTCATTCTCATTTTCATTAAAAATCTCCCTGATATAAATAAGTAAATCTATTTAAAAACGTGAGCCAGTTCCTTGATATTCAGGCTGTAACCCAGTTCTCTGGAGAAAAACGGTCTTTGTCTTACAAATCTCTCCAAAACCAGAAAGTCAAAACCCACCTATCTTTAACAATCCTAAAACCTCGCCTATTCTCAAAATGTGCATTTTATAAAAGACCAGGATATTGAAACAAAACTGTCCTGTCCTTAAGAAAAAAGGTAAATTTTAAATTGCAATTATCCTGAAGCGCTCATAAAAAATTTTTTTTACATTCTTTCTCTGTCCCTTGAAATGATTAAATCTTATCACATCTCTGAAACAGAAGCGCAGCCCACAATCACCTGAGACTAAAGGAAAAAAAAAGTGGTGGAAAAAGGCCCTTCTATTTTTTTGTTTTTTTAAGTAGGCTTCACAAGCTCTACTGACTGAGCCAGCCAGGCGCCCCTTTTAAAATACAAGCTGCTGAAAGAGTTCTTAAGCCCAGACTCCAGCACCTTTGATAACAGACAGATATGCTCCAAATCTCCACCTTGAAGAAAACTTGGATACTTTTTCTGTAAATTTTCTACCCACCCTCTTCTCTAGGACCTAAGAGCCATTCTTTAAAATGCAAAACTTTAGGGGGAAGTTTTCATCTCCCCCCCCCAAAATAAATAAATACAAGGAGGTATTTGGAAATATCAGTAAAAACAAAAGCTATAAATTTTTGTTTATATCTCATCTATGTATTCGTGTCCATCTATGTTGTAAATATGAGATATTTTCTCTAACTCCAAATGATACTGCTAAAGGAGCAGTAAAGGAGCTCTATTTAGTTGGTTTGAAGGCAAATGCTTGGAAAATTTGGGCATTCTAAAACTCTCAGAAAACTAGAATTTAACCCAAATGTTTTTCAAGTTCATGGGATCTGAAAACAGATGTGATATGAAAACTAGTTTAGGGGTGTCTGGGTGGCTCAGTCAGTTAAGCATCCGACTTCCCCTCAGGTCACGATCTCATGATTCTTGAGTTCAAGCCCCACATCAGACTCTTGAGTTCAAGCGCCGCATCTGTGCTGACAGCTCAGAGCCTGGACCCTGCTTCGGATTCTGTGTCTCCCTCTCTCTCTTTGCTCCTCCTCAAAAATAAACAAACATTAAAAAAAAAGTTTAAAAACAGACAAATCTTTAGAGTTACCACCATTAAATATAAAACTTTTATTCTACCTATCGCTTACAACATGGCCACCAAAAAATAATAGCTTAGGGATAATGGCAGACTTTGTCTAATGTTTAATCAAGTTTTGGTAGGTAATTTAAACCTAATTGCTTAACAAATAGAAAGTTTTAGGTAACCTTTTAAAAGTGTCCAAATCTTTTTAGTAACTTGAAACCTTAAAGTTTTGCTAAGTTAAATGACGAGTTAAGATAAATTCATTAAATATCTAGATCCTTTCCAAATAGGACAAAATACTAAAACATTAAATACTAAACACAGGTTTATCTTTTGATTACAGAGAAACTAAAAGATATTTAGGTGTGTTAATGCTACATTAAAATATTTAGGTAAGTGGGTGGCTCAGTCGGTAAGTGTCCGACTTCAGCTCAGGTCATGATCTCACGGCTCATTTGTGAGTTTGAGCCCCGAATCAGACCCTGTGCTGTCAGCACAGAGCCTGCTTCAGATCCTCTGTCGCCTCTCTCTCTACCCCTCCCCACCCACTCTCCCTCTCTCAAATATTTTTAAAAATTTCAAAACTACATACATGTTTCTAGAAATTATAAAATGTATTCATAAATTTGCAAATTTAAGGAATGCTGGTTACCAGACCATTCACAATTGCTTACTTCTTACTTTTCACTAGAAATTAGTTTCTAAGTTAGAAATTCAAATTAATATATGTAATTAAAACTACTAAAAATAAGGGAAACATCTCCATATGCCAAGGAAGTAGGATATGTTTTCACTAAAAGTATGAGAATTAGAGATGAATTTTTGTTAAGGGGTAAACAAATTAAAAACACATGATAAAACAGAAATGTAGGGGGAAAAAGTTATAGGTTTGTTGAAGTCTTTGAAAAGGAATATTAATGTATGATCAAGCTGGTTAAGATTAAAATGAAATTATTTTATAAAATGAGTTTTAAGGGACACCTGGGTGGCTCAGTCTGTTAAGGGACTCTTGATTTTGGCTCAGGTCATGATCTCAGGGTTCCTGAGTTCGAGCCCCACCTAGGGCTGGGGTCAGTGGGGCTCTGCTCAGGATTCTCTCTCCCCCTGTCTCTGACCCTCCCCCTGTTCAAGTGCCCATGTACACACTCTCTCTCAAATAAATAAACTTTAAAAATAAACAAATGAAGTCTTTGACCTGGAATATTCTGAAAGATTTGCTAATTAATATATAAATCGGGGGGGGGGGGGGAGGAGGAGCTGGGGGAAAATATGTAAAAATAAGTAAAATATGGGAAGCATTGTCAAATAAGTTATACTAAGTCTTTACGTTGTATTTGTAAGAGTGTGGCACATGTAGATAAAGTGGCATTTTGGAAACATTCTTAGAGAAAAACAGTTCTTGAGCCCCACTGGAAAAGACCTTACCTAGTACTCCTGACCACTGACGCTACAGCAAAACTAAAACGTATTAAGTCTTGGGTACATAACACACACAGCTTAAAAAAAAAAAAAAAAAAAAAAAGCTCCACCTGACCCCTGGTCCCTACAGATGCTGCAGACCTCTAAATCAAATTGACAAGAAAGAGAAGTGGCTGGTATTGAGGTAGATTGCTTCAGTCCAAGATGACAGATCGACTTCATACTAAAAATCCATAATCCATTCTCCTTTTCCTTTACTCTGGCACTGGCCTGGAAAGATTAATGTCCCCAGCTCTATCTCCCAGGCTGTTGCTAAGAGGGCACAACCTCTTTAACTTCAGGCTTAGCTAAAATCTAACTGGGCTCTTAACTTTTCACAAGCAAAATAAGACATCTCATCAGTCGATTCCCCTGAATTTACACTGTTGAGTTAAAAAGGGCCTATTCATGACTCAGAATTCATTCCTTTTGACAGGTCCCTATTTCTCTGGTTAGAGATATACATAAATGAGGCTGTGATCAAGAACTGCTCCTTAATTCTTAGAATTATTGCAAAATCTGTTGCTAAAGCAATAGCAGCCCAATAAAGATCCTTAGATTCTCGAGTCAAAGCTGCCCTTAATAATAAAATAGCTCTTGATTATCTTTTATCTGAGCAAGATGTCTGTGCTTATGGCCACCACCTGCTATGCTTAGATTAACGCTTCTGGGGAAGCTGATACTCAATTACATAAGATCACAGAACAAGTCACTTGGCTTAAAAAGGTAGCTCTTTGCATGGGGTCTTTGAATTAGTTAATTTTGATTGGTTTGGGTCTTGGGAACCATAGCTCTACAGTACACTCCATATATTGAAATTACCTTGCTTCTAGTAATCATAATAACTTCTGTGGTGCGTTGTATTCTCTTAAAAGCTTTAAATGCATGTTCACAGCTGTTAACCACCAAGCAAATGATTTCCCTAAGACCTGAAACATCTGGGGGCGCCTGGCTGGCTCAGTCGGTGGAGTGTGCGACTCTTGACCTTGGGGTGGTGAGTTTCAGCCCGTGTTGGATATAGAGATTACCTTAAAAAAAATTTTTAAAGGACTTGAAACATCTAAGGAACAAAGAAAATGACATTTAAAAAATTGTGAACCTGAAGTCATGACTTGTGAATATCCCAGAGATTAAGCCATAACCATATGGACAGGCCACACAAGGGAATAACAAAAACTGCGAGAACTTGAGGTTGGTAACTGAGAGTGGCGTTAATGCCTTTAACTTTGATCACATTTCTGTTAAGCTGAGAATTAGATCAAAAGGGGGTAACTGTAAAATAGAAAACCACAGACCCAAAATGGCATCACTTAGCCCTAGTCTCTAATCTAATTGCAGTTTCAACCTCCCCCAGAAAAGCAGTCTTAACTAGTCAGTCAAGAATTTTCTGATGGGTGCCAATGAGTGCCACATGGGCCCTCCATCCCCACCCCAAAGGAAGATGACATTATCTGCACAAGGCCCAGTGCTCTTTCCCCCTAAGGGAAGGTGATCTTACCTTTTGCCGATAACTTTCTTGCCCCACCATCCTTCCTATAAAAAATCTTCATTTTGTACAAGTCCTAAGAGCTTCCCTGTACTTGTTAGATGGGATGGTGCCTGATTCAAGATTACTTAATAAAGTCAATTAGACCTTCAAATTTACTCGCCTACAGTTTGCTTAGCATAGTGCAGGCATAGATTGTACAAGCCACTAGAAACTCAAGACTGTCCCAAACCAGAGTAAATGCTATATGTTAATTAAAATTTCAGCTACAGAAAGTAATGATGGCTTCCAATAAAAGCTGTTTATAGAAGAAATATATTGGCAGAATAATAAAGAATATAAAAGTGAAAATGAGACTACTGGAAAACAAACATTTTTTTCAATCTATTAATAAAAGATAAACTGAATGCCTTCAGTGCTGAAATTCTCATGGAGAAAGACAACAATTCTCCAATCACCTTTGGAAATAAACACAAATGGAATTTCAATATTGATTTGACATAACTGAATCAAACGAATACCATGGTCACTGGGGCTGGGCTGGAAACAAGTGTCCTGGAAAAGGGACCTTCAGTAAGGCTCTGAAGGGACAGAATTTTTATACAGCTGGGGGGTGGGGGGAAGGGAGAAAAGGTGAAGTTTGTCCAAACCAAAATAGAAAATGAATAAGATATATTCATAAGACAAGTGGAGATCATTTTGGCTGAAAGAAACAATTTATGTTGAGGGGCATCACAAAGTTTGCTTTTACCTTTGAAACTGAAAGTTAAGGAGACTTAGAACTCAAAATTAAACATTCTCCTTCAATTCTTTTCCAAACTATTTCTAATCAACTTCCTCTCTACCATCTCCTAACAGGTTTCTATTTATTTTAAAACCTCTCATTTTTTTTTATTTTAATGTTTATTTTTGAGATAATGCAAGAGACAGAGGGGCAGACAGAGGGAGACACAGAATCTGAAGCGGGCTCCAGGCTCTGAGCTGTCAGCACAGAGCCCGACGTGGGGCTCGAACTCACGAACCCTGAGATCATGACCTGAGCCGAAGTCAGACACTTAACCAAGCCAATCAGATGCCCCTAAAACTTCTCTCATTTTAAAACATGTCTCATTACTCATTGTATAATTTTTTTCTGACTAGAAATACACTCTTAAAACATTTATTGGTCAGTTACATTATTTCTTCTGTGAATGTTTTATGTCCTTTGCCTTACATTTCTATTATATTGTCAATATTTTCTTATTGGTTTCTAACAATGCTGTATATATGAAGACTGCAATCTATTCTGTTCTATACACTTTCCTGTCCCCTTCTCACCCCTTGTCACCTCCCAAAATGCCTCCACTGGGCCCTCTTCAATTCATGCTGTATGGTCATCAATATCTTCTAAATCCTCAACTTCTCTTACCATCTTCAGATTTTTGCTCTAACTGAATCTTGAATCCCTCCTGATAGCCTCCCCTATAGTTTTTGGTTTTTTTTTTTTCCCTCTCCCACGACTGGGTGTAGAGGTGTGCAGGAAGTGTACTGCTCGCTCTTCAGGGCAGCTCCCAAACCTTCCTTCTTGAAAGGAAGCTATGACCTTAATGCTTTTGGGTTATACCTCCCACCACCCCTCACTCCTGCACTCAACTATCACTTTCATTTTTAAATGAATCTAGATCCTGGCTCACTGTTACTCTCTCCAATATTATTATTTTTAAAGTAGGCTCCAATGCGGGGCTTGAATTCATGACCCTGAGATCATGACCTGAGCTGAAATCAAGAATAAGATGCTCAGGGGCACCTGCGTGGCTCAGTCGGTTGAGCATCCAGCTTCCACTCCAGTCATGATCTCGCAGATGGTGAGTTTGAGCCCTGCATCAGGCTCTTTCTCCAGTCAGCACAGAGCCGGCTTCGGATCCTCTGTCCCCCGCCTCTCTCTGCCCCTCCCCTGCTCCTCTTTCTCTTAAAAATAAATAAACATTAAAAAAAAAAAAAGAATCAGATGCTCTCTGATATTCTTGTCCTAATTCCTGGTGAGCCAATATACATGAAATTATCCCCTGATCTGTTCCTCGAACCCCTCTCCTCCAGTGACTTTTGTACTAACTTCCTTGCCCTGAGTCTTTTATCACCATTAAGTGCAAGCCTTCTATCATCTCAGTTTTGTGTATCTCATTCTCTATTGCTTATTTCTAGCTTGTTCCTTCAAACACCCCAAAAACAATTCCTGTGAAGTTTTTAATTCACTGATCCTCCACCTTTTCTTTTTTATTAAAAAAAATTTTTTTTAACATTTATTTTTGAGACAGAGAGAGACAGAGCATGAACGGGGGAGGGTCAGAGAGAGAGGGAGACACAGAATCTGACACGGGGCGGGAACTCACAGAGCCCAAGATCATGACCTGAGCCGAAGTCGGACGCTTAACCGACTGAGCCACCCAGGCGCCCCGAGCCTACCACCTTTTCACTGTCAGGTCTTGATTTCCTTTCTCCCCTTACCCAGCCTGAAGTCCATAGCGTTGTTAATACAATGTTGTCTTTCATACGTCCTCAACTCTCTGGCCCCTAACATCACTATACTTGCTCCAATTTTTGTTACTAGTTTTCCTGTCTACTCCTATTTCACGCCATTTCGTCTTTCCTTAAATCCCTAACACCTGCTCCCACATCCTCACATGCCACTGATGACTTCTCTTTAATTATAGAATTAGAAGCAATCAGAAATATCCATAAATATCTGTTACATCTACCCACTTACCAGAATCTGTAATCATATGCTGTATGTTCCCTCCTGTTATTAAAGATCCATTCTAAGATAGTAGCCGCTAACCACATATTCTACCGAACACTTGAAATGCAGTAACTAGTGCACCTGGAGAACGTTAATTCCTAATTTAATTCATTAAACATTTAAACTGAAGCAGCTGTAAATATCAAACAACTTTATTGTTTTGGTAGGGCTACATTTTCCATGTTAATAGCGGAAGATTTGGCATCCAAACAGATGTGCCAGAAGTAAAATTCAAACTGGATTTTGAAGATCTGGTATGAAAAAGAATGCAAATATCTCATAAGTCACTTTCATAGATTACATATTGAAGTAATATTCTGGATACGCTGGCTTCAAATATTTTATTAAAATTTTCATGTTTCTTTTTGCCTTAACATAGCTACTAGAATGTTTTAAGTTACACATGTAGTTAGCATTATATTTCTATTGGACAATGCTACCACAGGTGAACTGTCCATGTTCCTTAGACCAAATAATGGAACAGGGACCCATCACCTTTTACCTACACAAGGGCACAGCTCCAGCAATTCTTCCCTCTCAATTTTTCCCAGGCTACAGGATCTTCCGCTTTAACACAAAAACCCGCAGTTAACTTCTGTCACGTGAAAAAACAGACACAAAACACTCTTAACCCACCTGTCCTTCCAGCTACTGACCCATTTTTCGGCTCCCCTTTGCGGCAAAACATCTGCAAAGGTTCGTCGATACTCGTAGTCTCCCAATTTCTTTCCTCATTCTCTCTTGAACGCTTTGGCCCCTACCACGCCATTAAAACTGCTATGATAGAGGCCCCAACCTCCACACTGCTAAAACCAATAGCCAATTATCTCCCCTTTTAATTGGTCTGGCAACTCTGAGCAGAGGGCTGACCACTCTGCTCCCAGAAATTCTGTCACCTGCCTCTGGGCCACGACACTCTCCAAGCGTTCCCTCTCCCTCGCTGAACGCCCAAGTCTTTGCTCGACTCTCCTTGCTTAACGTTGGGAATCCCTCGGTCCTCAATCCACGGACTCCTACTCTTCTCCACCTGCACTAACTTCTTACAAATCGGCGGCAACCTGCAGCTTTCAATGCCTGTCAGTTATAGGCTTACGAACACCAAATCTGCAGTTCGGACCTCCCCTGAGACGGGTCCACACTGGGCACTGCAGTTGGTAGAGTAGTAGGGAACCCATGGGTTTGGGGATTCAGTGGGAAGGAGGAGGCATGGGGTTAAGGGCGCAGGCCTGACCTGCCGGACCGTCCGCAGCAGAGAACCCAGCACGGAAGCCGCCATGTTACCGCCGCAAACGCCGAGACGCCGCAATTTTATTGACTACCGAATACGGCGTGGACGCGAGGGGCGGGGCGGGGGGGCGTGTCTTTAGGCTACCTCTGGAGGGTTTATTGGCTTCGCGTTCTCGCGGTATTTCAAGGAACGTGGGGCAGATTAGAAACCGGGGAGGGAGCGCAGATTTGATACTGCTGGTGCAGTTCTGCGCTTCGGCCCCGTGGCAGCTTTTCCTTCAACTTTATATACTGTTGAGCTACCTTCGTTCTTACCCACCTACTTTCCTTCTGCTCCCCACACCCTCCAGCACATCGTCGTCAGTTTCTCTTCTCCTGAATCTTTCCCTGTCTCGCTCAATCTGCTTCTCCTATATCCTCCATCCAGTTTAGGGTGCTATTTGCCATAAACCTGGAATTATTGCCAACTTCTCTGTCGTCCTTCCTGTAGATTTTGCAAATCTTTTCCGTCCACTATAATGGCGATAATTATCATATTAATGATGGCAATGATAAAAAGTGTTTCCATTTACACGTCTAGGATCTTTATTAAAACACTTGGGGTTTTTAGAGGGGAGGGAGGAGAATTGCCCTTTAGAAACTGCTGTTATCTGGGGTGCCTGGCTGGCTCAGTTGGAAGAGCAAGCGACTCTTGATCTGGGGGTTATGAGTTGGAGCCCCACATTTGGTGTAGAGATTACTTAAAATTAAAAGTTTTCAGTCTATATTACAGGGAACTTTTGGTCATCTTTATAGCAGATGTCCTTGGTCTGGAGTGAGCAATCTGAGGGGCCCCTTTCCTTTGTTTGTTTGTAAGGAGAGTACCACCTACCCACGATTCTGCTAGAAGTGTATCAAGGAGTGTATATCAGCATGGCAAAGACCTGTATCTTCGATGCGCTGATGGGTTAAGTGAGGATGCCCATATGCTATTTACATCTTCTGGGTAGGAAGCTGAATGCAGACTCCTTTAAAGGTTCCAGTTTATTGGAACATCTCTAATGGACTGGGGAGGAACTGACAGATCAGCTGGCAGCAGAGAACAACATGGGCTGCTGTCAAGGTAGAATCAGAAAATTCCAGGACCCGTGTCAAGTAGGCATCTATTCCTAATGTTAGCCCATGGGATGCCTTTCTCTCCCCACAACTGAGGGTCATCTGTAATCAGTTCATGAAATGAGTGAACCAGCTTTGTGTACTGTGGCCTTTTGCTTCCTTTATGTAAAAATAGTTCTAATAGCATTATTATTATTATTATTATTTTTTTTTTTTTGGAGAGAGAGCAAGGGAGGGGCATCAGGAGAGAGAGAATCCTAAGCAGGCCCCACATCCAGCGTGGAGCCTGTTGTGGGGCTCCATCTCACAAGCCGTGAGATGATACCTGAGCCAAAATCAAGATGCTCAACTGACTGAGCCACCCAGGCGCCCCTTAAATCATCTTTTTTAAAAAAATTATTTTATTAATTTTATTATTATTTTTTATTTTAGAGAGAATGTGTACAAGCAGGGTAGAGGTGCAGAGGGAGAGAGAGAATCTCAAGCAGCTCCACTCTCAGCGTGGAGCCTGATTCAGGGCTCAATCCCATGACCTTGGGGTCATAACCTGAGCTGTAATCAAGAGTCAGATGGTCAACTGACTGTGCCACCCAGGCACCCGTGAAAGCATCTTGAAACAGCATCAGTACCTTTTTAAAAAGTTGTGGTAAAATATAAATAATATAAAACTTCACATCTTAATTATTTTTAAGTGTATAGTTCAGTGATATTAAGTACATTCACACTGTTGTACAACAACCTCCACCATCCATCTCCAGAACTTTTTAATCCTCCCAAACTGAAGCTGTACCCAGTAAACAATAACTCTCGATTTCCCCCACCCCCATCCCCTGGCAACCACTATTCTGCTTTCTGCCTATTCAATGGACCTCATGTAAGTGGAAGCATGCAGTTGTCCTTTTGTGACTGGCTTCTTTCACTGAATGTCTTCAAGTTATCCATGTTGTAGTATGTGTCTGTACATCATTACTTTTTATGGCTGATTAATACTCCGATATGTGGATAGATCATATTTTGTGTCTCTATTCATCTGTCGGTGGACATTTGCTTTGCTTCCATGTGTTGGATATTGTGAATAATGCTAGTGGGAACATGTATGTATGGATATCTTAAACAGCATTAGTATCTCATTAGGCTGTTCTTCACTTTAAGAAGAGAGTAAAGTAATTCAGTGGCTAGTAACATAGGCAGCTCTCAGATACTAAGAGAAAATTCTAGGGTCTTCTTTAATTAATAGTGTTGGTTTTGTAAAATAGCCTAAGATTTTTCTCCAATGCACCCTCCTCCATTTGTGTGTGGGGAAGCTTGGCAAGGCCTAAAGAAGGCTCACTTTACTTGAGTTTTCCTAAGAAGTCTGTGACTCTCCCTGGCCATTTGACAGAGGTGGGGAAAGCTCTTGGCCTTACTGTCCTGGAATTCCAGGATTGGGAGAACGATCACCATTCATTCATTTATTTATTCAACAAATACATATTAAGTGCCTGTTATGTGTATGTGTGTGTGAGGTGGGGTGAGAGAAGGGAATCCCTGCCCTTCTGATGCTTATATTCAACTGGAGATTCCAGATTTACATATAGATGGAGATAGTCCCCATTGTCAGTTATACTGCCTTTGCTTTTTCCAGACAGTCTTTCCTTTGGAGGCTAGAAGGTACTTTTTGGATGGACAGATTAAAAATTTAATTGGTAATGTTTTGAGATTTGACTGAGATTTGACTCAGTCACCATGTTGGTTCTGGGCCTAATGAAACAACAAGAACCATTGTATGGATGATGAAATTGAGGCACAGAGAGGTTCTGGAACTTGCCAAACTCACAGAGCAAGGCCCCAGACCAAGGCCCAGTCTCTAAATCCTCACTCCACTCTGTCCTCTGGAGGAGCAATGGCTCAAGGAGAAAGTCCTGATTGCTGTCACGGAATCCGTGCTTACAAAATCCCTACTTATGTCAATTGGTTAATGCACAGATTTCACGCCATTTCAGTCAAAACTTCCAATGGGGGAGGGAGGGGACTTCCAATGGATTTTTTTCTTAAAAAAATAATTCTAAAATATATGTAAGAGAATAACTCATATGGGAATGAGGTAGAAAGCTACGCAATTTTTGAAAAGGAAAAATAATGAATAGCCTTGCTCTACCAGATATTGAAGTGGCATACATTATAAAGTCACAGTGATTGAATTAGTTGGAACTGGTGCCAAAATCAACAGACAGGTAAAGGAACTTAAAGCAGGTGGCCCGAAAGAGCCCCCAATGTAACTGCAATTTAGTTATTTATTAAAGAAAGCGTAACAGTCATTGAACAAATGGTAGAACAACTGGTTAAAGATTTAGGGAAAATGTTCTTTTGTTTCTTTTTTAAGGATTTTATTTTATTTTTGTAAGTGATCTCTACACCCAGTGTGGGTCTCAAATTCACAACCCCGAGATCAAGAGTCATATGCTCTATAGGGGTGCCCAGGGTGGCTCAGTCGGTCGAGCGTCCGTCCGACTTCGGCTCAGGTCATGATCTCGCTGCTTGTGAGTTTGGGCCCCACCTCGGGCTCTGTGCTGACGGCTTGGAGCCTGGAGCCTGCTTCAGATTCTGTGTCCCTCTCTCGCTCTGCTCCTCCCCCACTCATGCTCTCTCTATCAAGAATAAAAAAAATAAAAAAAAAAAGTCATATGCTCTACCAACTGAGCCAGCCAGGTGCTCCAGGAAAAAATTTTTAATTATACCTTTGCCTCTTACCATAGATACATTAAAGAGTTAAATGCTAACAAAGCTTAAAAAAAAATAGAAGAAAACATAGATGAATATCTTTTTAAACTTAAGCCCAGTAGACAATCCTCAGAATATCTAATAACACGACAGATATTCAACCTCACTAATTTCCAAGAGAAAGCAAATTAAAACAATGACAATTTAATCTAGCAAATTGCCAAAGGTTAAAAGGAAGTTCAGGGTTATTGTGGGTGTGGGGAAATGGGTAATTTCTTATCCTAGTGGTAGCAATATAAATTGGCATAACTTGTCTACAAAACAGTTTGGCAAGAGTGTTTTCAAGATTTTTATCTATTGACCTAGGTATACCACTTTAAGGAAACTATTCCAAGGAAATACTGAGAAACTCTTAAGTTTATTTATAAGGAGATGTGCCATGGGATTATTTAGAATAAAAACAAATAACTTAAAAGTCTAACAGTAGAGGGAGAGTTAAATGAATTAAGAAATAACATGTTGTAATTCTAGTTTATAAAATCTGATGGGTTCCAAATTTTGAAAAATGCGTGGTTAAAGAGAGAGGTATAGTTATAGGATAGATAGAAATAAAAATATTAAGAAGGAAATAACTGAAATATTAATAGGTGAGTGACCAGATTACTGATTATATTTATGTTTTTAGAATTTTTTCAGCTTCCCTATAATTTATGTTTTGCTTTAAGACTTCCAAAAATGTTCACATTGATTTAAAAATATTAATCAGTCCTTCTCTTTTTAAGCCTCCATTGTCTCACCCAAGATATCTGGAACATGTGTTTCTCCAAGGCCATGATGAAGGGGTCATGCTCTGGTCCCAGTCAATCTTCTCTGCTAATCCTTGGGGACACATGGGGTCAGAGCCCTGGACAAAGCAGGAGGAAATGAAGAAATCAGGGATGCTTGCTTCATTCACATTTAATACGAAGCCATTCGCTGTCCCCTTGGGCTTCGTTTCTCTGTCTCCTCTGTGTCTACCATCAAATAAGTTGTTCCTTTAGTGTCTAGTCTATAGCTAGTAAGGGAACTATCATTTCCTTAGGCTCCCTGTTTTGGGGGAGAAAGAATTATTCCTCTTCACTATTTTGTAAGTGGTAAATACCAGGGCTCCTTGGTTGCAGCTCCTGGCATCACAGAGTAAGAATATTAACTTGGCATGCGTCTGTCCCTAGAGACCCTGTCGGCCCAGCAGTCCAGGCTGACTCAGGAAACCTGACTCAGCAGCCTCCCAGGGCCTGAATACCCTCCCTGCTTCACCCCTGCAGTGCTTCACAACCCTGGTGTTCACCAGGAGGGACCTCAAGGGCCAGGCCGCTCACGTATGGATATGGTTTGACTTATGCAGGGACAGCTATGAGAGGGGGAAAAAGAAGAGGAAAGTAGGAGTGAAGGAAAAGATGGTGTGGAAGGAGAAAGGCACAGGGATACACACACACACACACACACACACACACACACAAACACACAGGCATTTTCAGCCCAGGCTCTAAAATGGTTTGTACCGGTGGCCTGCCTTCATTAAACACCACCAGCTGAATAGTAACCCTACTGGTGTACCAGCTTGGCTCTGGAGTGTGGGTGGCCTTAGCACTTACCTGTGGAAGCAGCTGCCTGGGAGTCTCCTCCTGGAACTATATGCTGTGCACGGATTGAACACAAGGTGGCAGTAATACCACATCCCAGCTCCCATGCCCGCGTCACCCTGTTCGCGCACACCACAAGGGGCCTGATGCAAGCTAGAAACGTGCGCACGCACACCCACACGCCCACACCCACATATACACACCTATCCTCTAAATAAAATGATGACATAATATCCTCAGGTGGGACCTGTGTGTTCCATTGAGTTTGCCTCTTTAGTAGGAATTACCGGCAAGACAGGCTACATGATTTGTAGGACCCCATGCAAAATGAAAACGTAGGGCTCCTTTTTCAAAAAGCAGGAGAAAGGTGCTATGAAAGGTAGTAAAATATACAACTGAGCTCCAGTGCAGTGAGACAGTCCCTCAAGCTGACCTCAAGCACCTCTTGCTTATTGCTCTGTGGCTTCTGTGAGGTCCACATGTGACACCTAAGGAACCAGGGGCCCGCTTAACACACATACAGGACTACCAACTGCAGGGCCGTGGACACCCGCGGGGACACCCTGAACCAATAGGGGACAGAAGTCTATGGAGAACACGTCTCCTGTGACTCCTTGAAGGCTCAGAGATACGGAACTCCAGTCATGAATACAGTGACACATCCTGACATTGCCTTTTCCTCTTTGCTCATTCCACCGCCCTGATCCCCTCACTCCTGCTCCCCAGGCTGGCTGCCCACAGCTATTACTTGCACATAAGCCTCTGTCTTGGATTCTGTTTTGGGGGGTGTTGGGCAAGTAGCAGGGGAATTCAGGCTAAGACAGAAATATCCCATCCAAACAGATCAGCCAAATCTTGTTGATTCTACTTCTAATTGTCTTTTAAATCGTCTCCATTCCTACTGGCTCCTGTAGGCCAGACCCTCTTCATCTCTTGCCTGAATTAGCATCAGGGGGATTCCGAATTGCTCTTTTTCCATACTCCCCTTTTTTCAACTTAACCTGACTTTTCTCACAAAAGCATCCCCCTTTTTCTGCTGCCAGAGTGAACTTTCTAAACTCTACAACTACTCATTTTTGGTAGTTCTCCAATGCCTGCAGAATAAAGCCCAAACCCCTTATCTCAATCTGTGATCATACTAGCCGTCTACAGCACGGATTCCCGTTCCTGCTAAGCACCTCTAACCAGGTTAGATTCCCCAATTTACAAGGTTCCCCTCGGAGGCTCTTCCTCGTGAAGCCTTTATTTCGGGTAACCTCTCCACTGGGTTCAGTTTAGTGTATCAAATGCATAATTGAACCCCAGGCACATAGTCATTTGAGTCACTCGTGGGGGCGAGGAGTAGGCAATGAGGTGGGTGGACCCACTCATTCTTCCAGGCCTGGCTCCCTGGCTCATAGCTGCATTGCTGTATTTTTTTAAACAATTTAAAAATATTTATTTATTTTTGAGAGAGAGAGAGAGAGAGAGAGAGAGTGCTAGCAGGGGAGGGGCAGAGAGAGAGGGAGACACAGAATCTGAAACAGGCTCTAGGCTCTGAGCTGCCAGCACAGAGCCCAACGTGGGACTTGAACTCACAAACCATGAGATCATGACCTGAGCTGAAGTCAGTTGCCTAACCGACTGAACCACCTAAGCGGCCCTTATTATTATTATTATTATTATTATTATATTTTATTTTTTAATTTTTTTTCAACGTTTATTTATTTTTGGGACAGAGAGAGACAGACCATGAACGGGCGAGGGGCAGAGAGAGGGGGAGACACAGAATCAGAAACAGGCTCCAGGCTCTGAGCCATCAGCCCAGAGCCCGACGCGGGGCTCGAACTCACGGACCGTGAGATTGTGACCTGGCTGAAGTCGGACGCTCAACCGACTGCGCCACCCAGGCGCCCCTGTTATTATTATTATTTTAGAGAGAGTGTGTGTGTGAGCAGGTGAGACAAGCAGAGGGGGAGAGAGAGAGAGAGAGAGAGAAAGAGAGTATCTTAAGCAGACTCCACATCCCATAATACAGGGATCATGACCTGAGCTGAAATCAAGAGTCAGACGCTTAACCGACTGAGCCACCCTGCATTACTGTTTTTTAATTCTGCTGTGATTCAGAGACGCCAAGTAAATTGGTGCTTGACACAGAAATGGCTGAGGATAATCGTATTTATAAGAATCTGAACACAAAGACATGAGGCACAGATCTGCAGGTAATTCTCAACTCTTCTATCCAGCTCCCAGTGTTCATGATCTCAGACATGGCTGTGGTTTGGTCATCAGCCAGAACCCCTGAACTCAGGAAACTTCTAGAAGCCTCTGCCCAACTATCATTTTCATCTTTTAGAAACTAACGAATTGTGGTGGTAGAAAAACATTTTGAGTAGGACCCCTAGCATGACGCCTGCCCAGATGAATCATCACTCCGCCCTGGGAAGACCGTAAGCTCCATCAGCATGAGATACAAAGTATGCACAGGCATGTTTCTGAGAGTGCAGGTGCAGCTCTATGCCTGCACATGACATGCCACCTCTGAACATCCACCTGCAGCCCTAATAAAAGGAGCCTGCTCACCCCTGTTCCACGAGACGCAGCTTTGGAAGTAATTCCCCGTGTTCTCCTTATTTGCTGCAAATAAAGACAACTCTGTGAGGTGGCTCCACCTGCTGTAGTCTGTAATTCACCAAGGAACGGACCCACATTGGTTCCGCAACAGTATCTGTGCAGAAGCCCAGCTATCAACTCCACTCTCCATCCTCCCTTCCTACGCCCTCTCCTCCAAGGCCACTTCCCAGTTCAGGGGCCTGGTTTACTTTCCCTCGCTGTATTCATTACCTGTGGCTGCTTTAACAAGTTGCCACCAACTGGGTGACTTAAAACAACAGAAATGTATTCTTTCGGGGCTCTGGAGGCCAGCAGTCCAAAATCAAGGTATTGGCAGGGTCACACTCCCTCCAGGGGCTCTAGGGGAGGATCTGCCCTTGCCTCTTCCAGCTTCTGCTGGCTCCTAGCATTCCTCAGCTTCTTGTGATATCACACTGCAGTCCCTGCCTTCGTCTTCCCCTGGCCTTCTTCCCCGTGTGTCTCTTTGTGTTCAGACTCTTACAAGCACACCCTCATTTGCATTTAGGCCATTCTAAGCCAGTATGATGTCATCTCAATCCTTACCTTAATTATATCTGCAAACGTCCTACCTTCAAATAAAGTCACACTCTGAGGTTGTAGGAGGCCATGAATTTGGGGGGAGCTCTATTCAACCCACTACACTCGTCTACTTTAACTGTATCGAGAACTCAGTGCCAGCACTTCTGCTTTTTTGTTTATTCATTTTTGAGAGAGAGAGAAAGAGAGAGCGCATGTGCACACATGGGGGGGGCGGGCAGAGAGAAAGAGACAGAAGATCCGGAGTGGGCTCTGCACCAACAACACAGAGCCCGATGCGGGGCTCAAACTCATGAACCGTGAGATCACGCCCTGAGCCGAAGTCAAACACTTAACCGACTAAGCCATCCAGGTGCCCCAGCACCTCTGTTTCTTTACCTCCTTTTTCCTCTTCTCACCTCCAAGTTCCTCTTTTCCTGTTTGACTCCATTAGGATGACTCATAATCCGTGTGCTCAGGACTCAGCCATCCTCTTTCTAAACAAATATACAAAGGTTAAGTATGTATTTCTTACAATTCTCATAGGGGACGTCAGAGTCAGGGAGGGCGGGACTTATACATTCATGCACACATTCTTCAATATTGTACTTGTTTGACATGTTCCCCACGCTGTCAATATATGTAATTATATATTATTATATACTGTAGATATTATACATATATATTATAATATACATATTATTTGTATTAATTTCCCCAACTCATTTGAAAGTTCCTTAAGGCAATGTGTTGTTTTCAACTTGATACCCAAGTTCTTTGTGGAGTGTCTGCTGTATAAATATTTATTGGATTGTGATCATTCAGAATTTACCTTTGACTGTGTCCTAACCAGACACTGATGATCTGCCCAGGAAGGGACTAGATTGGCACAGAATTCTCTCTTCATCACTCATGGACTTTTCTTTCAAATTCAGCCTCCATAGATACAAGCTGCTGGCCTAGTATTTGAGGAAAAAGGTACCCTCTGTCTCTCCCTTCCCAGGCATGACAAAGACCACACCCACAATGCAGACGGGAATAATCTAAGCATCTTGTCTTTCCCGGAGGAAAGGAGCCAGAGTTGCCTCAAGAGGATCCTGAGGGAGCAAAGGACTTCCTAGGCCTCTCTGAAACACAGGTGTGAAGCATGTGTCACGTACTCCTGGAAAGAAAGTAAAGTCCATGAGGATGGAGATGAGGCTTGGCCTCTGTACCCCTAGGATCCAGTATGCTGCCCTGCACAGAGCCAGACCCAGCAAACCCCTGATGATAATGACGATACTTACTCATCTGCTGAAACCCAAGCAGATGTGGTCATTCCGCTCTCCCCTGGAATGCCTGGGAGAGCTTGCCTGCTCCCTGAAGAGACAAGGACCCCCAGAGCTACCTGGCCTTCGAGCGTTCCAGGCCTTCTGCCTCGGCAGGGTTCCAGGAGAGCCACGGCACTCTCTGCACGGGGCTTCTGTGCCCAAGGCCATGGTCCCCTTGGTCATCAAGCTGATTCAGTTGCTGGCTCCTGCCTCCGCAGCTGTGTGGTTGCCTCCCTCTCCTCTAACCAGAGGGAAGACCACACTTATTCTGAGGGTTTGGATCTGACTCTGTGCTATCCCAGGCCCCCTCCTCCAGCTGCTTGTGGCCCAGGCTGAAAACAAAATGTTTCGTGTGGTTTCGGGGCTGAGGTCACACCCGTTTTCTTTTGCAATGTCCCTAACAGATTTTCATTTGGGGGAATACACGGTTGAGAGGAAAACAGCTTCTTCTTTCTTTGACATCATTTCTCCTTTTTCTTTCTTCTTTCCCCTCTTCCTAGTTTTTCTAAATTCCGAATGCTGGTGAAAAGGCAAAATGTTAGCATTTAATGGAAGTGCATTGCTTTTAGTAGCTATGGGGACAGAAATATCAAAGAGCTAGAAGTTAATGGGATTCAAGGGTAGGCAACCTCTGCAAAGCCACAGGGTGAGTCCTGATGATGCCAGCACAAGGCAGAGGTGGGCTTTTCTGGAGAAGACACATGGTCAGGTGATCCTGCAGGCTGCCCAGCAGCCCTGGAGCAGCAAAAAATGTGTACCCTGTCCTTTTGTCCAAAGTCCATGCTGGAGCTTGGGAAGGAGCAAGAGCAGAGCATTCATTTTACTCTCACTTTACATTCTCTGTCTGCCCGAGACCCTTCTCCATGGCTTTCTCCCAGAAATCCAAGGATCCTTAAGTTCTACCCCATCGCTCCCTCCCTGCCCCCGCACCCCGCCAGGCTAACTTACGTTAAAGAAAAATATTCCTGGATGCACCTTGTCTCCTGCTGAGTTTATTAGTTGTCAGCCAAAGCAGGGGAATCCGAATTTTGTCCTGATTTATTGCGGAAAAGGAAATTAAAATTGTTTCTAGATCTTTTTCATCCCGTTCTTTGCTGTCACAAACAGCTAATACACTCTTTTATGTTATTCACTAATTGCTTTCATGTCTCATATCCAAGGGCAGGACTCAACACTTTCTCAGATTTCTCACAATGTACAGCACACAGTAGGCATTCAGTCCTCAGTAAACATCTTTTCATCAACTAATTAAGTTACTGGATTGAGTTTGATTTGCTGAACATCTGCTTTCAGGGATCCATTTGTTTTTGTTTTTGTTTTTGTTTTTGTTTTTTCCCTTGGATGTAATTCCCAGTGAACAGCGCCCTGGACTTCTCTGCTCAAGGAAAAGGAAAGGGAACAGAAGTGCAATGGTAACTACCTAAATCACTACACCACCGTAGAATGCAAGCTGTAGGGTTGGTAGTGTCCTGTACAGCCCTGGGAAATGTTGTGTGTATTCCCTGAAAGATACATGAAGAATACGGACTACTATTAATTCATTTACTTCTTTCACAGAACCACAGGGCGATACTTCATTAATATTGGTTCCCTCCTACTACAGGGAATGCCAGTCCGTCTTTCCCTCTAGAAATATAAACTCCAGTGATGATGCCGATGATAATTAGTCTATTTTGTTCAACTTTACATCCTCATCTCATAGAGCGGTGTCTGTCCCATGGTATACATTCAATAAGTATATATTTTTTAAGTCAGCAGAGATTACTTGAAATGTTTATTTATTTATTTTTGAGAGAGAGCAAGGGAGGGGCAGAGAGAGAGGAAGAGAGAGAATCGCAAGCACGCCCCACACTGTCAGTGCAGAGCCAGATGCGGGACTTGAATCCACAAACCGTGAGATCAGGAGCTGAGCTAAAATCAAGAGTCAGACGCTTAACCGAGTGTCTGAGCCACCCAGGCACCCCAACATTCACTAAGTATTTAAAGGGAGTTCAGGTTATCTTCTGTGTAACCTTACAGATTGTGGTAATCAGCCAAGTAGAGATTAGACTTGTCCTCTCATACATTTGAAGTCTGTCCCCGAGCTTTGATGTCAGACCAAGTGTCTCCCAGTCTGATTTGATCTGGGATTCTGTAAAAAAAAAAAAAAAAAAAACAAAACCAAAACCTCAGCCTCTTGCTTTCAATAACCACGAATGGTCTGCTTCTGGAAGATGAGGAACATTTGCAGTAGTGAGGGGAATGGCAACCCAGTAGGAAAAGATGATGTAATGAAGGCGAGAGAACAGGCCCACACAGGCGGGCGTTTCAATGCAGACTACATGCGTCTGTGGGGGATGTCCATAGCGACCACCCAGGTCTTTTACAGGAGTCTTTTTCCCTCTTGTTTCATTTAATCATCCTTCACCCTTCTATGGTAATAGGTCGGGTTCTGATGAATGTTGATTTTAATACTGGGGAAGAATTAGAGAGGACTGGCCCAAACTGGCCCTCTGTGATGGTATTATTTGGAATAATAAATCTTGAGAATCACTGTTTCCTTTGAGAAGACCCCGACTTCTCAGATACAGACGGGAGTCTCTTAATCTTGAAGTGCGCTCACGAGGCCCAAAGATCATTTGCTCCATTTTTCAGATGGAGAGACCACAGCATGGGCATTGACCTGAGGCCAAGCATGCCAGACCTGCCATGGAGGTTTTTCTCATCCTGGCCTTGTATTGCCAGAGAGCAATGGGACCTTGACCTGTTGCTACTCTCCGACAGAGAGAATGATGTGCTCCATGGTTCCAACACTGTCGTGTTTTTTCTGGCTTATGTATCTTACCACCGCAATGAAGGCCCAGACGGAAGTGATCATCTACAAAGCTCTTTGAATTTAGGATCTGTTCCTACAGGGGAATGGGGCATTAGGGGAAAATGAACTGGTGGGGATTACGTAATTAAAAATTTTGAAATAATTAGTGGTTTCTGGCCTGTACACTGGGGGGGTAACCCCAAGATGCTTTTGCCCTCAGTTTTTGGTCCCAAGGGACTCAGTAGGAGCTGAAGACGGTGTTGGCCCCACCGTGTACTGGCTCTGGGAGCTTGAGCGAGTTACATCACTCGAACTTCTCACCTGTAATAGTATCCATTTCATTGGGTTATTATGAGGATCAAATGATTTAGATTTGGAAACTTTAAGAATGTTCCATAATTAGAGCCCTTAAAATAGCACTTGACACACAGTATGTGTTCAATAAATGCTCTCTGATGATTAAGATGATGGTGATTTTCTTTCTAACCAGAGGCCACAGGTACCCTTGGCTCCAAAACTGGCTCATGTCATGAAATGACAATTTCTATATCTGACTGACATCTGGTTTATTGGACCTTACCCTAAAATGAAAGTCTACTGGGCATTTCCAGCAAAGGAAAAAAAAAAAAAGAGTAAGATTTAGGACGTAAGCAGAGGAATGGTTAGAGAAATGCAGATAGAAAAAGTAATTAATTTTTGTACTCACTCAACAATCTTTATTGTGTATCTGCCATATTCAAAATACCATACAGGACTGTGGGGGGAATATTAGTACATGCATCTGTACATGTGTGTGCACATACACACATGGGACTGTTTCTGCTCTCAGAGCATCTATTCCCCTCTTCTTCGGGAGGTTTCCGTGGGACCCCAGGCAGGGGTAGGGCTGTTCCTCTGCACTCTGTACCTCTGGCACTCATCGTGTTAGCAGACTTAAAAAAACTTTTTTTTAATGTTTATTTATTTTTGAGAGAGAGACAGACTGTGAGTGAGGAGGGGCAGAGAGAGAGGGAGACACAGAATCAGAAGCAGGCTCCAGGCTCTGAGCTACCAGCCTAGAGCCCAACTCAGGGCTTGAACTCACGAACCGTGAGATCATGACCTGAGCCAAAGTCAGACACTTAACCAACTGAGCCACCCAGGTGCCCCATGTTAGTGGACTTCTAATAGCCTGCTTGCCTAGAAAACTATGTGCTTCATGAGCGCAGGAGGCTTGTCTTTTTTAGCATTTGTAGCACTGAGCAGGGTGCTTGGTGCTCAGTATGCTTGTGGGACAGGACAGGGATGGATGGAATGAGCAGAGGTGGCCTCTTCGGTGTCTCCCTCCCCACCCCCTTGCTTTGATGCCATACCTTAGCCTCAGCCCTCAACTTTAAGTCCAATTATCATCCTTGGTCTCTTCTTAATCCCTCCTCACCTGTGACTTTACTTCAGGCTTTTTGCCTCCTTGAACCCCCCTGGACATGTTGGGTCTTACCAGTGAGCCAAGAGAAATAAGGGGTCTGTCTTCTCCAACAAGGTGCATCTTGAGGCAAGTTAGAGGGAGCAGCCATAAGCTCCTTGTGCTTCACGGCATCAGCTTCTCGAGCTCTGGCTTTTGCATCCCTCAGAGGTGACATCTCTTTTCCAAGGACCTCTCTGCTCATTTACCCACCTTTCACCAGAAGAGGAGCCTGGCATGGAGGGAAACTGGGGTCTGGGGGTAGAGATGGCCAAAGCTTAGATCAAAGAACCTCACATCCAACTGGGTTTACCTGACTCTTTCCTTCCATATTCTCCCCAGCCAGGCTCCCGAGCACAGAGTTCTCAGGGCCAGCCCATTCCCCTGAGGGCACCACCCTTGTCCAACTCATCTCCAGTCTCTGCAGCTTCTGGATTCTGTCAGTGGCTGGAAACTGAGGGCTTTCTGAAAGTAACCACAAAATGTGTCTCTGCAAAGTGTTTATGCCAAGTGAAGTCTCATGCAGACATCAATAAACACGCTGCTAGCTACCAACCATCCCTGGTATTTTTTTTTTTTTTGAGATTTTTATTTTTATTTTTTTTAAGTAATCTCTATACCCAACATGGGGCTCAAACCCACAACCCCGAGATCAAGAGTTGCATGCTCTACTGACTGAGCCGGTCAGGTGCCCCATCCCTGGTACACTTGTCATCAGTCTGAATGGCTGTTCATCTGTCCAGTCCACCCGAGAGGCTCACCCTCTTGTGACATGCATGCCCCCCGACACACGCCACCCACCAAGGCATCTGTTGAGGTGCCTTTCTGGACATTCAGGTTCACAGACTCACCGTGCACCCCAATGACTTCTGCAAAGACACAGTTCATCTCCCTCTCCCTCTGTGATCGTGTTTAGCCATGTTTAGCCATTTGCAATGATTCTGGAAGCTTAGCTTTAAACCTCTCTTCAAACCACAGTGGTGGAAGGTAAGGCTGCCAGGGTTTAAAAGTCATAATGCCTGTCTTTCCCCTTTTGCCTCAGGCCATTTTCTTCTTCTTCTGGAACACTGTAATGGAAAGGAGGACAGACATTTTCCTTCAATTGTCTGGTAACTCCTTCTGGAACATAAACTAACACATGGCCCTTGTGGCTCCGAAGCTCTGCCACTGAGGCTCATCAGAGAGGCTATTGGATGAGCTGCACTTGGTTTTGGAGTTGGCTAAACTGGGAGGATTCCTGGGGAATGTTTTTTTGTCCTTTGTTATTGCTGAGGGACTATGAGAGCAAAGCAAAAGTAATGACAGCATTTGAAATTCTAGGTTTTACTCTCCAGCTTCTTCAAGTCAGTAGTGACTTGGGCTAGACGACATATTTTTTGATGAGAAATATATTCTCCCCCCCCCCCCATTTTTATCTAAATTCTAGTCGGTTAACATATAGTGTAATATTGGTTTCTGTAGAATTTAGTGACTCATCACTTACATACAACACCCAGTGCTCATCCCAACAGGTGTCCTCTAATGCCCATCACCCATCTAGCCCATCCCTCACCCAACTCCCTCCATCAACCCTCAGTCTGTTCTCTATCCTTAAGGCTCTTATGATTTTCTTCTCTCATTCTCTCTCTCTCTCTCTCTCTCTCTCTCTCTGCCCTTCCCATATGTTCATCTGTTTTGTTTCCTAAATTCCACATATGAGTGAAATCATGTGTTATTTGTCTTTCTCTGACTTATTTCGCTTAGCATAATACATTCTAGTTCTATCCATGTCATTGCAAATGGCAAGATTTTATTCTTTTTGATGGCTGATGTGAAATATATTCTTTTTTAAAAGTTTTTATTTATTTTGAGAAAGAGAGAAAAAGCGCTAGTGGGGGAAGGGCAGAGAGAGGGAGGGAGAGAGAGAATCCCAAGCAGGCTCTGTGCCATCATTAGAGCCCCATGTGGGGGCTCAAACTTAAAAACTGAGAGATCATGACCTGAGCTGAAGTCAGACACTTAACCAGCTGAGCCACCCAGGCATCCCAAGAAATATATTCTTTTTTAGGCCTTCTTGATAGCTCTCTTTCCATCATTCCCACATTTCATCCATCAGCAAGTTCTATTAGCTCTGCCTCCAAAATATTCCCCCAACCTCCGTTTCTTGTTGAATGTATCCAAGTCACCGGGTTCTGCAGATTTAATAGCATAACTTCTCCCCTTCATCACTCTGCCCTTTCCCTCGGTACTCACCCTCCTTTGTCTAGGCTTTCATACTTCCCTCCTTATTAATCTGCCAGTCTTCAATCTTACATCCTTTAAAACTATGGCTGATTCATTGCAGCAGGATTTATGGAGTGGCCAATGTGCTTGGGCATCAGCTGTGAGCAGACAGACATGATACCTGCTCTGTGGGGCTTACATTCTGGTGCGAAAGACAGACATCCAATGAGTATGACCAGTAGTAGGAGAACCCCAGGGGCTGAGGGTATAGAATGTGGAGACCTAACCTAACTTTAGGGCTCAGGCAAGTCTTTTCGGGGAAGGAAAGTTTCAACTGAAAACAGAGGAAGGAATGGAACAGGAGGCAATTAAGTGAAGGGGAAGAAGGTGAGGGGAAAGGAAAGGTATCCTGGTCACAAAAAAACCAGGCACCCCCTATCTCCTTCCTTCCTTTTTCTCTTTCTTTCTCTTTCTTTCTTTCTTTTTCTTTTTTCTTCCTTCCTTCCTTTTTTAAAATGTTTATTTATTTTTGAGAGAGTGACAGAGACAGAGAGTGAGCAGGGGAGGGGCAGAGAGAGAGAGGAAGACACAGAATCTGAAGCAGGCTCCGGGCTCTGAGCTGTCAGCACAAAGCCAGAAGTGGGGCTCAAACCCACAAACCAGGAGTTCATGACCTGAGCTGAAGTCAGACATTTAACCGACTGAGCCACCCAGGCGCTCCCCCCACCAAATTCTTTCTTAAAACTTTTTTTTTTTTCTGATAAAAAGCAATATACATTCACTGCAGGATATTTGGAAAATACTGAAAGATTTAGAAAAGAAAATAGCCTTTATTCACAGTCTCACCATCCAGGGACAAGCACTGTTTACCCTGAGGCACCTGCCCTTTTCAATCGGTCTATGCTCACGTGCATTTCCAAAGTGATCTCCTGGCACTAAAACTCTCATCATATTATTCCCTTTCTGAAAAACAATTGGTGGGTACTCACAGCTCAGGAGCCCAAGAAACTAGCTCAGGACTTAGCAATAAATGTTCGCTGCATGGATGACCAAATGCATGAGCGAGTGAGTAAGTGTGGGTGCACTCACCTCCTTGTGCTCTCCCTTTCCCCATTATCTGTGTGACAAAGTCTTGTCTTAGGGTATGACTCTAGCCAAAGCCTCCTTTAAAGGCTCCAACTCTCATGGCAATGCTTGCCTCCAAGCACAGATTGTGTTGCTTCTCAGATCCTTCGCAAAGGTTAAGGATGCCTTTGAATGTTGTTTTTCTAAATTTACACTTAGAAGCTTTTCATGCTGAACTGTCTGCTGAGAACTCAACGCCATCCCATCCCTGCTATATTCCACCCGTACCCCAGGGGTTGAAAGCCTGAGAACGACACTTCCCAGCGTTCTTCGCTGGCAGCATTCCCAGCTAGATTCCGCCTAAGAAAGGCATTTGCCTGAAATATGGCACGAGGAAGAGAGGCAGAAGTGTTTTCATCGCTTCCCTGGCTGTGGAGGCACACGCGGCTGCGTAGGCCTCTGCAAATGTCTGACCTTGGTGCTTGACGCAGCTGGGATCAGCAGGAGCGGTTTACGGAAGCTCTGAAGCTCCTGATTTTCTAAAAGGCAAACCTGAGAGCCTGCCTTTGCACCTCTGTCCCGCCCCGTCTCCTTCCGCTTCAGTGCTTCTGTTTTCCTGACCAAAGCCTCGCTGAGCTCCCTTGTCGGCCAGGCTGGCGGCCTGTGACTCTTTGCACCTTCGACCTGCACAGTGCCTTGAGGGTTTAATTCCATAATATGTGTTTGCTGCCGCTAAGAATAACAGTGACACCGGATACTTCATCACTGTGCGTGAAACATCTTACTTAGTAGCTAGAGCTGTGTTTGTCTAGTGATTTCTCCTTTCTTCTCATTCCTCGAGGACGTGTGCACTTATGCAAATATAACAGAAGAGTCTTACAAGACAAGGTAAAGGTAGGGACCCAGGTCACTGAGGCCAGCACTGATTTTGAAGCACAGGGACCACTTGGAGCACCCGGCAATGTTCATTAACTATCTGTTGTGCGTCCAGAGCCTGCGTTAAACCTGACTAGGGTTGGGTACCAGGGAAAATTACCTGGTACCATGTCTATTTGTTGACCGCTTAGTGTGGCCCAGGCATGGTGCTGGGTATTGGGATTTTATGTTGAACAGGAGGGGAAGCCCTCTGCCCCACCACAGACGACAGCCTAGCCATCTCATTGCTCGATGGGCATTACTGAGAAGAAAAGAGGCCACTCATTCGCTGTTCCCACCCTACTCCCTAAGACCCCAGCATGAATGTCTTCAAGTTCACCAGGCCCACTGACCCCCAGGATAGCACCGGACTTTTTAGCAGATGAGGCTATAAACCAGGGGTTCCCCCAGCATGCCGGCATATCTATGGTCAGGCTCAGCTTGGTCATTTCAAGATTGCTTGCTTCTTGTTCAGCATTCCATTCCTTGTGGAAAGCTGGCCTGGAAACCAGTGGCATCTGACCCTAAATGCTGGAAAAAAGGCAAGGCGGGCGGTAGTGTGATTGTCGACAGGCCGGGTTGGATAAACTTGTGCAAATGAACTAGAGACGTATTGTGTGCCAGGCCGCCGGGTGGAACATATGGGGGATACAGTAACATTTAAGCAGCGTATTTTGAGATTTTAAGGAAAAATTAAAGCGATGTAAAAACCCAGTAAGTAGCTGAAAGGCAGTGCAAAGGTGGCCATCCCGTGGACTTCATTAGTATTTATCGAGTGTTTACTGTGTTACCGTGTGCCAGGTGCTATTCCCAATGAGTTACGTGAATGAGTCACTTAATCCCACACATGAGTAGGTGCTACCAGAATCCTTATTTGACAGGTCAGACGACGGAGGCCAGAGAGGAGAAGCACCTCGCCCAAGGCCATATAGGTAACGCATAACTGGGGTGTGAACCGAAGTGGTTTGATGAAAATAAGGGGACATATCAAGTCCCCATCCTTTGGAATTTCTCCTGCTTCCATCTGAGTTAGTCTGATCTGAACACTCAGAGAGTAAGTGCCAGAAGTGCTATTTTTAAGAGGGAGCTGGAAAGGAGGCCCATGGATGTTTTCCATTACTGCTGGGATCTGAGGAGATGTTAACACTCTAGCCTCAACAGTCACGTTTCTTCCTCTGGGCTAGACTTTTGTCCCGACACGTGAATGTGCCATCTGATCACCGATCACCCTCAGCATCTCCGGGTAAATCGCCACATTATTTCACTTTATTTTCAAGACACGGGGCTCCGAATAGACAGCCAGGTGGCAAACCCTTCAGAAACACGGACATCTCTGAAACTGTAGAAGCATCCCCTTGAAGATTCTGACGTACTGTGTGTAAGCATTTCAACATATAAGTTTGGAGGGTACACTATTCACACCCATAACATTCCCTAAATTAATGTATAAATTGAGGACTCCCCCAGTCAAATCCCAGGAAGGCTTTTCATGGAATTTAATAATCTGAATCCAAGTTTATATGAAAGAGCCACGGTCAAATATAAACTAAACATTGTTGAGAAGAAGAACGAGATGGTAGGGTATGCCTGTTTGCATATTAAAACTTATCATAAAATTATAATAATTAAGGCAGAACGTATTAGTATAGGAATGAGCAAAGAGATGTGGGAATAGAATAGAGAATCCAGAAGCAAAACTATACATATGTGAAAACTTGGTGAATGAGTGATGACATGGCATATTAGAAAGGTCAACATGGCTTATTCAATAACTGGTGCTAAAAACCTAGATATCTATATAGAAATAGAAAATAAAATTGGATGCTTTGTTTATGCTATGGACAAAAATAAGTATCAGGTATATTATAAAACTAAATGTGTTAAAATAACACTTTATTTTATTTTAATTTTTAAACTTTTTTTCATGTTTATTTTCTTTATTTTGAGAGAGAGAAATGGAGAGAGAGAGAGAGAGATCGAGCACCAGCGGGGGAGGGGCAGAGAGAGAGAGAGAGAGGGAGAGAGAAAATTCCAGGCAGCCTCCATGCTATCAGTGCAGAGCCTGATGCAGGGCTCAATCTCATGAATCATGAGATCATGCCCTGAGCCACAATCAAGAGTCAGACACTTAACTGACCCAGCCACCCAGGTGCCCCTAAAGCAACACTTTAAAACCTTTATACAAACATATAGGTGACTATGTTTTGGGCCTCAGGATTTGGCCTCAGGATAGAAAAATATTTCTTAAATAAGTCATAAAAGAAATAAATCATAAAGGGAAAGACTGATAAATTTGACCAAATTAAAGTTTAAAAGTTCTGCATGTAAAAATAAAAGGTAGAAGGTTGGTAGAGAAACACAAGAAGAAAATACCAGTAGTGCAATAATACAAAGACTTAGGAACAAAGACACATAAAGGACTATAAATAGACAAGAAAAACAAAGAAGAAACAAACAAAAGAGAGAAATAGACAAACAGTCCAGGGCAGTTCCCAGAAAGAAACAAAATAAGGTATGAAAAGGCACTCATTACCTTTTTACTCACCTCATTAGTAATTCCAAAACTAAAAATTAGAACCAAGAGATACCATTTCACAGCTCTCAGACTGCCCATAAAATAAAGATATAAAAATAATTCTTTCAATTTCGAGAGTAGGAGACTATGTGGAATTGCAGAAGTCACATACTTCCCGGTAGCATGGACATAGGCCGTAACTGCTCTGGAGAGTAATTTGACCATTACTAGTAAAGTCGGAGACTTTTGGTGTGCTTTAGGGCCTAGAAACTTTCTCATATGTACAGAAAAAATCTGTTAAGACTATTAAGTATGACATTGTTTATAATAGAAGAAATTGGCATCACACTAACATAATCATTAACAGCAAAATGGGGAGACTTCCTAGGCCAAAGAACAGATCCCAATAATTCCCATCCACGGGTGGGTGTTGGTACCTTTGTGAAATTCTCTCCCTTGAGTGCAGGGACACTCAAAATTGATGGATAAATCTGAAACATTGTATAACCTCATTTTAGAGGACTAGAATGAGGGATTCTGCTGGCCTTACAGAAGGGAGCTGCTATGATGGAAGCTGCCTGGAGAGCCAGTGGGGGCGGGGAGCCGGGGAGAGGGCCGCAGGGCAAGTGGTGCGTGTCCTCTAGGAACTAGGGTTCTCAGCTGTACAAACTCAGGGAAATGAGTTATGCCAACAACCTGAATAAGCTCGGAAGCAGATGCTTCACCGGTCAGGCCTACACAGGAGAATGCATTCTGCCCAATACTTACATGGGAGCCTGTCGGACTCTGAGCAGAGCACCCAGTTAAGTCCCACCTAGACCTTGATCCACAGAAATTATGAGATAATAAATGTGTGTTATTTCAAACCACTGCAGCAACAGAAAACTAATACAAACATTAATAAAAACAAAATATTGATAGAAATAAAGCAAGCTGCAGCAAGAGACATGCAATAGATATAGCATTTACATAAAGCTTAAAAGCTTTTGTACCAATTCTACATACTGTTCAGGCTTATATGTAGACATATGTAGTCAAATGATAAAGACATGCACCGGGATGATAGTCCCAATTTCCGGAAACTGTTTCTCTCTTGAAGGAAGGGGAATAGCATCAGAGAGGCATATGCAAGGACTTTCGTAGTGTTCATGATGCTTTATTTCCTAAGCAGGGTAGAGATTCAAGAGTGTTTATGATACTCTTCTCTGTGCCTTTTGGTATATCTAAAATATTCCATAATTTTTCCCAGACTTGCAATTGACAAGAGGGAGGGGGAGAAAGAAGAGCCTGTAAAGCCTGGCTGGTTATGGGCTGTGGGCTACAGGCTATGGGATAATAGAGGTGGAAGGAGACGGGAGCCCAGATGGCCAGAGGGATGGCAGTCTGCAGAAGTACCTTGTAGGAGCCCTGTCCCACAGTCACTCAGGGAGCCGCCCATAGATTCATGTCCAGATACCACAGATGGCCTCAGCCGGGCGACCTCAGCAGTTCTACAGTAAGACCTTGTCATTACCGTGGCTTTACCCTTGCATGCAATGGAAGAGTTACCACACACCAGCCTTGCTGTAACCCTACACTCTGAAAAAAACAACAATTAAAAAAAAAAAACCACTAAAACCCCAAATCTTTGCAGTTAGCTTCTTAGGAAGATTCAAAGTTGTGCATTTTTCTTCCTTCCCCCTCTCCCTTCCTTCCTTCCTTCCTTCCTTCCTTCCTTCCTAAAAAACAAAAAACCAAAAGCCTGAACAGCCTGGAAATTTGAGATGGGAGGCTGTGACTCAGTTTGTAAAAAAAAAAAAAAAAAAAAAAAAAAAGACTGTATTTTCCTGTCATGTTTTAGCAGTCAGTCATCTTCAGTGAAGGACAGTGGGGTCTTTCTTCTCTTTGATTTACAGCCATGAAATGTGGCAGATGTCATGATACCTTGGTTGTATAAGAATGACCAAGAGAGGAATCTCCAGTGGTGTGCTAGTACCATTGAAGAGCTGGCTTTCCAGAGAGAAAAAGCTCTTTCCTCATTTCCACGGCATAACTGCTCTCACAATGGCTGATTT
This sequence comes from Prionailurus viverrinus, assembly GCF_022837055.1. Lineage (NCBI taxonomy): Eukaryota > Metazoa > Chordata > Mammalia > Carnivora > Felidae > Prionailurus > Prionailurus viverrinus. Next base: position 14,545,947 of record NC_062577.1, read on the forward strand.
TTAAGCTACGCGTGTGACGTCGCTGAGTGCGGGGCTGGGAAGAGCTAGGGAGAGATGCACGTAATTGGCTCTCCCAAACCCATCCATGCTGGCTTCCACATACAACTGAAATTCCCCTCCTATCGAGGTGGTGAGCAGCTCTGGCTGAAGTTCTCCATCATAGGAAGGGTGACTAGTGTCAGGGAGGAGACTCCTACATCTATGGCCTCTCCTGGCTCCGTCTCAATCCCAAGATATTGAGATTACATCATTCCACTTAGAATGTAAAAGCACTTCCTCCAGATCCAAACATTTTTGGAGGATAAGAATATATGAAATACATCAATACTAAAACTCTATTCCTTTTATAGAAAAGCAATAGAGATGAGTTGCTCTCTCTGAAGAAGCCAGGGACTTAGTGTTGGTGATGGAGTTCAACTTACATACCATACCTTTTCCATCATCATCAGCCTTGAGGGCAGGTCTCCTTGCAGATGTGAAGGAAACGTCATCTGGGGCTAAGTTTGGAAAAATCTCTTTGGAGAATTTCAAATCTCTGGATTACCATGCTGAGTCTTACAGTACCCTTAACGTTTTTCAGTCTGAACGGCATTTTCTGTGGAAAGTTAGGAGGCCTCTATTGTTTAGGATAATCTGAGTACAAGTAACAAAGCACTCAAACTGTCTTGGGTAATGAGAAGTCCCAAGGTAGGAAAGCAACAAGGTTAGTTAGTTTAGGGGTTCAAGAATGTCATTAAGGACCCAGAAACCTCCCATATTTCTGCACTGTCATCCTTTATCTTCTCTGTTTAGCTTCCCTCATGGTTATAATATGGCTGTCAAATTCCAGGCAGGCATGGCAACAGTCACTGGAAAGAAAAGGACCAACTCTTCTGATAAAAGAAAACTTTTCCGGAATCTGCATTTGACAAAGGTCATATATCCTTTCCTAAATCAAACCATGTCAAAGAGACTGGAATACCATGATTAGTTTAGAATAAATCAGGATTCAACCATGAGTCACATAGGGGAGAGGTAAACATCCAGACAGAATTGTGGTCTTGGTTAATAGGCAACTGTCGTCACCCCAAGGATTCTTACACCATTCTGACTATTGATTTGTACAGGTTAGTTTGGTTGTTTTGGATGATCAGAGAGATCCACTTGAAGCAGACCAATCAATTTGATCAATTCTGCTATGTTTACTAAATTGATTAACCTCAAGAATAACTTATCAAAAAGTACTTGTTAAGGACCTAGCAGTAGGAACTGACACTTAAAGGTCACAACTATTAGGCACTGGGCCTACTGATGTGTAGACATGGACTTTTGGACTTAGAGCTGCTAATCAGCTGAGAGAATGAGTAAAAATTTCTTCCAGCTGAGCATAGATTAAAAAAAAAAAACACCTGACTATGAATTTCAACAAGGGTGCCAAGACTACTCAATGAGGATAAGAGTCTTTCTAATAAGTGGTGCTAGGAAAACTGGATATCCTCATGCAAAAGAGTGGAGTTGGACCCTTACCCCACACCATATACCAAGACAAACTCAAAATGGATCATTGATCTAAATGTAAGTGCTAAAACTATAAAAGACTTAGAAAGAACCTTGTAAATCTTGTGACTTGGATTAGTCAATGGTTTCTTACATATTACACCTAAAGCACAAGCAACAAAAGAAAAAACATAAATTGGATTCATCAAAATAAAAAATTTTGTGTTTCAAAGGATGCTTTCTAGAAACTTAAAAGACAATCTGAAGAATGGGAAAAATATTTGTAAATCCTGTGTTTATTAAGAGTTTAGTATCCAGAATATATAAAGAACGCTTACAACTCAACCATGAAAATGCAAATAATCCAATTAAAAAGAGCAAAGCATTTGAATAGACATTTCTCCCAAGAAGACATACAAATGGACGATTAGCACACGAAAAGATGGTCAACATCATTAATCATTAATGAAGTACACATCAAAACCTCAAGATTATTACTTCACCCCTACTAGCATGATTGTGACAAAAAAAGTCGGGAAATAACTGGTGCTGGAGAAGACATAGAGAGATTGGAGCACTTATACATCGCTGGTGGGAAAATAGTGTAGCCACTCCTCAAAAAGTAAAATATGAAGTTACCACATGGTCCAGCAATCAATTCTACTCCTAGGTAAATACCAAGAAAAAGGAGAACATATATGCACAGAAAAAACTTGTCCACAACTGCTCATAGCAGCATTTATAATAGACAAAAGGGGGAAACATCCAGGTATCCAACAACGGATGAATGGATAAACAAAATTGTGGTATATCTGTGTGATAAAATATTTGGCCATGGAAAGGAATGAAATACTGATACATGCTACCACATGGAGGAACCTCAAAAACACTGCATTAAGTGAAGGAAGCCAGTCATTAAAGGTCATGTATTGTATGATTCCATACGATGAATATGAATTATATGAAATACCCAGAACAGGCAAATTCATATAGACAGCAAGTAGATCAGTGGTTTTCACAGGCTGCAGGCGGGGGGAATCGGATGTGACTATTAACAGGCACGGGGTTTGTTCTTAGATTGAAAAAAATGTTCTCAAAGTAAATAATAGTGATGGCTGTATAACCTTGTGAATATATTAAGAACCACTGAATTGTTGACTTTAAAAGGATGAGTTCTATGTTACGTGAATTATGTTGCAATAAAAATATTTATATGACTATCTCATATAAATATCTCAAGGGGGGAAATAGGACAAAAAATCAATGGGCTAATAAATGTTTAGTTTGCAAAATTTATAAAACCCTTTTATGATTCTGAAATGTACACATCCCTTTTTATCACCTCCTGCCTCCTTGGTCCAGATGACTTATTGTGCAAATCAGTGGTTCTCGACCCTGGTTGCACATTTTAGAATCATCATGGGAGCTTTCAGAAAATAGGAGGCCTTGGCCCGACACCATGGCCAATTAAATCAGAGTCTCTGGTGCCCCTCCCCCACCAATCCTGGCCTCTTATTTTATTAAACGCTCCCAGGTGATTTCCGTGTGTTGTCAAGCCTCAGAAATTAAATAGTAGATCAAGATCTGGGCAGCACCGGGTCATATTAGAAGGCGATTCTTGAGCTAAGTATTTACCTCCCGCTTTAGTCAGGTTTATTGAGATATAATTTGTATACATTAAAATTTACCCCTCTGAAGTATACAGTTCACTGAATTTTGACAAATGCATAAGGCCCTATGACAGCCACCACAATCCAGATATAGAACGTTTCTGTTATTCCCGCAATGCCTTTGTGTCCCTTTGTAATGAATCCCTTCCCCCGTGTATTAGATGCATAGACTAGAATACAATACAACATTAAAAATTATGTCCTTGAAAGAACATGTAAGAAAATGGAGGGAAAAAAGTCTCTCTATAAAGTTAAGAGCAAAGAGCAGGGAAAAAATCTCTATGTAGTATGATCCTAATCGTTTCATCTTTTTTTATACATGTGCGCAGATACATACATCTCCCCATATACGTATTCGTTTGTAGAAAAAAATCAATAGTTATCTCCGGTTGTGGGAATTACGGGAAATGTTAATTTCCTTCTTTGTATTTTTCTGCATGTTGCAGTTAGTCTACAATAATAAGTAACTTTTAAAATGGAAATATTACTGATTACCTACAAAACAGTGATTTATGGACAAGTGATGTATGAAGAACGTCCTAAAGACTGAACTGCTGCCCCTACAAGGTTCCAGGTCCCTAGCAGCAAATCCAGCCTTCTGATCCCACACACACTTCAGGTCATTGGCTCATAGCAACTGTTATTGCCCAAAGAGATTAATAAGAAGATATTGACTTCTACGGAGATGGATCTCAAAAAATATTGACCCAAGAAAAGAAAATATTGATGGAAGAAGAATCAAGGTCTTTCAATGCCTTGAAGGAAGTAATAATTTTTGCTTCGCTGAAAGCCTTTTGCTAATGCTGTATTCTGTTGCCTATTTTTGCAGGCACTTGCACATTTGAAGTCAAATATGGCAAATCCTTACAAGCACTAACAGAGAATCTACCACAGTACCTACCATACGGGGAGACGACCCTATGGGCACAGAATGTATAGTTTATAGCAGAATGAGTGAGCGAATGGAGACAAGATGGTGACAGTGGAGGGCTGCTTAGGTTTGGTTTCAGTTCCTTTAGATTCAGCAGAATCCTAATTAAAAATACTAAGACATATCTTCCAAACAGCTCAGACAGACCCAAACCAGCTGAAGCCAGCTCCAGATATCCAAACTAGACACGACTGATTCAGGCTCCCTCAGAGCCAGCACATGGGGTTTTGGGTAATTTCTTGGGACAAATCGAATTGGAGATGACCGCAGTTGGAATGCTTTTTCCTACATTTTTCTCGAATAGAAGAAGATGATATAATAACATGTTGACTGAATCATTATTTGAACCAGTAGCTTTGTTTTTTTCCAGGTTGTTCTGGAACGAGTTACAGTATTTGGGCAAAATAATGAGTTGAAATTAGTTTCAAGTTAAATTATTCCCCTCGTTTGGGAATAGTTCTGTGTCATTTTTCCATTGTTGCATAGCAAGCCTCTCCAAAATATGGTGACTTAAAACAATTAGTTATTTGCTCAAAATTCTGTGGGTTGGTAGTTTGGGCTTGACTAGACTGGGGTGTCTCACATAACATTGGCTGGACTCATTCATGTGTCTGGGGCCTCAGCTAGGATGGCCAGGCTTCTTTCTTCTTGCACTCCTTTATCCTCCAGAAGCCACTTATATTCCAAGAGGGTGATAGCAGAAACTGTAAGGCCACTTGAGGACCAAGCTCAGAACCATAATGTCACTGAGCCACATTCTACTGGGTAAAGGAAATCACAAAGGTAGGCCAGGTTCACGTAGGGGGGAAACAGACTCAGCCTCTCCTGGGGAGGAGCTGCAAAGAATCTGTGGCTATTTTAAGTCTACCACAAACTCCCAACCTCAAGGCAACACAGTGGAGCTAATAGAACCGAAAGCTTTGGAAACTGATTTCGCAGTCTCCAAGCCATGGCCTGTGCTGGCTGTGACTGTTTCCTCGTAGGAGTTCCCTACATATACCTCTTGCTGTGTTCTCAGCTGAATGTCAATAAATTACTTGGCTACTAAGACATTCACTGAGCAGTGTTGAATTCCTTAGATGCTTTTTGCTGTAAGAAATAAAGCCCTGACTCAAGAAAGTTCTGAAGGAGTAAATTGTGAGGGGTTGTTAATCCAGCAGCTTTAGCACAATAGCCAAAACTCCAGATTCCTTCCATCTTTCTGTCCTGCCATCCTTGATAGGTTTGATCTTTGGCTAGAATCCCTTATGTTTGGTTGCAAGGTGTTTGACACAATATCAGCCCTTATATAAAAATGTGACAATATCTGCCACTTCCTTGGATCGCTTATTTATCTTTTGAGTGAAGGAAACTTTCTCTGAAGCCCTGCCAGCAGCCTCTCCCTACATCTCACTGACCCTAAACATATTGCCTGATCTTGTCTGGATCAGTCAGTGGCAGTGGGATTACCTGGGTTGGCTTAGATCAGTCAGAACCCAACTTATGGAGCAGGGAATGGGCTCAGACTCTGCTGAAGTCCAAGATCAGGAGGAGGTGAGTGGATATCTAAATAAAATTGGGTCTCTCTTGGGAAAGAGGAAGGATGAGGCTGTTGGGAGCCGGACATAATAGTCCTGCCAACATGGTCTAGACCTGATATGTTTGGGGTATTTGCTTTGTTCTTGGGTGTTTTGAGGAATAAGTCTGTCAGGATGGAATTTCAGGTAATGTACTATGTACTTTGCTTTACCATAGGTGGTAAGAGGAAAAAGGAAAACAAAGTACTCATTCTCCAGAAGTTCATATTGAACTTAAGGAGACTTTGTGTGGATGCATGGAAAGCCAACCAGCACTACTGGTCTCAAAATGAGGGATCTGGGGAAGTATCCTGTAACTCAGGTGCTGGATAGTTAAGTATAATCAACTCCAACCTCCAACCTCTGACCTGTGGGAAGTCCAAAGCATTCCTGTTCCCATCACCAGTTTCTCTGAATTCTGTCCTGGGCACGGTGCAGAGGCTCATGGCCAACAGACATGTCTGGTTCTAGATTCTTGCTTCCTCTGAACTCTGTTGCATGGTGTCTTAATCCTCTGGCTGTTTCCTTCTCTTTGTGTGGTGCTGACCCAGATGTGCGACCCACACATCTTTGGTTTTTCCTTTGTTTTTTCTTCTTGCCTTTGAAGCCAGTCAAAAAAATGCACTTATGGGTGTGGAAGACTCAATCTTAAGTTGACTCTTGGGGGGGGAGGGCCATGAATGGGAGTTTATATAAAGCAAAGCGAACTCTTTAATATATATATTAATATATATAATAATAAATATTTACTATCTTTTTTGAATGTTTCTTTTTTTTTTGAGAGAGAGAGAGACAGAGAAACAGAGTGGAAGCAGGGCAGGGGCAGAGAGAGAGGGAGACACAGAATCTGAAGCAGGCTCCAGGCTCTGAGCTGTCAGCACAGAGCCCGAGGCGGGGCTCGAACTCACAAACCGTGAGATCATGACCTGAGCCGAAGTTGGATGCTCAACCGACTGAGCCACCCAGGTGTCCCCTTTAATATATATTTTTTAAGTTTATTTACTTATCTTGGTGGATGAGGGGCAGAGAGAAAGAGAGAGAGAATCCCAAACAGCTCTGCGCTGCCAGCACAGAGATCGATGCGGGGCTTGAACTCACAAACCATGAGATCACGACCTGAGCTGAAATCAAGAATTGGATGCTTAATGGATTGAGCCACGCTGGTGCCCTGCAAACTCTTTAATAGTGAATGGACATTCTCATTCTTAAAAGTAATTCATATTCTAAGGATTATCTCACTGGCCTCAGTCCTCTGTAGGCCCCAGCCTCAGCCCTCATGCCTCACCACCTCCGTAACCTTTTCTGTTTTCTCCTTGCTGATTCCTATTCATTCCAGGCAGAGCAGTTTGGCCTTTATTGGTTTGTTTCTTAGTTTCCTTGCAAGTCTGCCTTTAGGATCCCAAGTGTTTTCCTACATGAAGAGGGTTACCTCTGGGGCTGGCTGTTAAAAAAGTAAGGATTTCACCTTGGTTCAGGTGATTGTAGTAGGAAAATCAGAGAAGACCCCATGGGGTGCAGATGTGCTTGACCTCAAAAAGAGGGGGCATGGATGAGAGGAGCGTCATGTGGACCAGGACCGGGGAAGGCTGTGGTCAAAGCTGACCATTTGTTGGGACAGGAGAAGTGCAAGATGAGCCTGACCATTTTGCAATCCAGAAAGTAAGGAAATGCTCTAAGAGTGGCAGGGCATGTTAAAAGGGTGCAGAAACCAGCCAAAGGGGCTCCCTCTGGCCAAATCTGGGAATATTTGCAGAATGAAATAAATAATGAGAGTAAAGGAAATATAACTCATAGAATAAAATATAAGAATACATGAACCAGTTTGAATGTAGATAAATAAAATAATAAAGTGGGAGGAGGGAAAGGAAAATCTCTACTTTATAGTAGAATCCCATCTGTCAATGCATAAGGAGTAATGGAATTAGAAAAATCACCACTTGGGGGTGCCTGGGTGGCTCAGTTGATTGTTCAACTCTTGATGTCAGCTCAGGTCATGACCTCGTGGTTCCTGGGATCGAGCCTAGCGTCTCACTCAGAGCTGTAGGTGTGGAGCCTGCTTGGGGTTCTCTCTCTCCCCCTCTCTTTGCCTCTCCACTGCTCACTCACACTACCTCTTTCTCAAAATGAATAAATAAACTTAAAAAAAGAAAAATCACCATTTGATGGCCACCATCTTAGTAACTGTTTGAATAATGGGTACTAAACTAGCTGGTGAAAGTAGAACACCAAGCAGGACAGTAACATGATCTCAAAACATTTTCTCACAAGACACCTATCAGTTACAAAGGGGGCACCTATTTACCGTGGAGAAACCTGGCAGACCCCAACTTAACCAAATGATCCAAGGTCACATCACCAACACTGGGACAGTTGCATATCAAGTGCCTCCTGATAAGATGCACTGAGGACACACCACTTCTATGGTATTCCTGCCCAAAATGCATAACCTAAATCTAGTCATGAAGAAGCATCATTACATTATTACATAATGTAATAATTCCAAACTGGAATGTTCTACAAAATAACTGACCTTCATTTTTCAAAAATATCAGGGTCATGAACGACAAAGACTGAAGAGGTGCTGTAGGTTTAAAGAGACTCAAGGGGCACCTGAGTGGCTCAGTTGGTTAAGCGTCCAACTTCGGCTCAGCTCATGAGCTCACGGTTCGTGGGTTCAAGCCCCACATCAGGCTCTGTGCTGACAACATGGAGCCTACTTGGGATTCTCTCTCTCTCTCTCTCTCTGCCCCTCCCCATTCATGCTCTCTCTCTCTCCTTCTCTCTCAAATATAAGTGAATAAACATGAAAAAATAAAATAAAATAAAGAGACTCGAAAGACAGGACAATTAGATGCAATGAGTTATCCTGAATTGGATCCTGGATCAGGAAAACAGTTTTTATTTTACTACAAAACACATTAGAGAGACAACTGATGGAATTTGAATATAGTCCATGAATTAGATAATAGTATTGTGCCAATGTTAATTTCCTTATTTTGATCATTGTGTAGAGGTTATATAAGAATATGTTCCAGTTTGGGGGAAATATTATACAGGGAAGTCATTGAATCATGTCTTTGACTCTCAAATGTTTTAGAAAAAAAACATAGGAAGAATGAACGATAAAGCCAACATAGCAAAATGTCAACATTTGGAAAATGTGGGTGAAGATTGATTGTGGATTCTTTGTAATATTTTTTTGCAAATTTTTGGCAAGCCTGAAACAATTACAGAGTGAAAAGGGTTTGTTTTTGTTTTTGAGGAATGGGCATGCACTTCCTCTGCCCTAATTTCTTTACTCTTCCCTCTGGCTGGGAGATAGTGCTGGGAGGGAAGTGGCCATGTGCTATGGATGGTGGTGCTGCCCTATTCGTCCTGGGCAGCCTTCTACTGTTATGTGAGGGGGAAATCATCTTCCATCTTGTTGAGCTATTTGCATTGGGTGTGAGGGCTCTTTGTTATAGCTATGTGTCCTGCACCTAACTCATACAGGCTGGAGGAGGGAAAGCCTGGATGAAGGTGGCCTCTTAGGAGCCTGTTGCATTGGTTTTGTTATTCTTATTTAGGGCATGAAAGATGGGATAACGGAGTGAGTTGGAGAAGATCACCCATTTGAGGAGAATTAGCAAAAGGAAATTAAGAACTGGAGAGCAATGTGAAGGGACAGCAGGGTCCTAGGAGACTCTAGGGGAGACTTTCCTATTTAAGAAGCAGAGAAAAAATATCCAGGGAGAAGAGAAATGTTTGGGGGCAATGGGATTTTCTGGTGACCTTAACTGTCACCACAGTGAATACACTGCTTCTGTGTATAGCTGGCCTCAATTCCAGGACTCTTGGTGGTTTTGATAAAGAAGGGAAGAGAACTATGAACCTATCTAGATTGAGGTGGGGATTATCAAAGACTACTTGGTAGTCTTTAAGAATCCTTAAAATGATAATAATTACAACAATAGTAACAGCTAACATTTACTGAGTCCTCATTGTGTCCCCAGGACTTAATCAAAATTCTTTTTTTTTAATTAAAAAAAACAATTTATTTTTATTTTTAACTTCTTTGATTACATAATTATTAAATAATTATTAATTATGTAATAATTATTACATAATTATTTGCTTCACAGTGTGAATGCTTGAAATATGTATATATATATTAATATATACAGTTATTTTTTTTTAATCTATACTTTGTTATAGCTAAATAGCGAAATCTCATAGGTTCTGATTTGGAGTGAGAACAGAAGTATTAGTCTGTATGTGCTGGAACCAGATGGTATTTTCCCATTGTGAATATACTGCTGTGTATGGGAGAATAATTCTGGAGTTAAGTAGCGTCTTCTCTTTTGAGCTCAAATTAATCTTGTTTCTTCATTTCCAACTGTGTGGATATGTTTATTTCATTGAATGACCATCACATGAAACTCTCATTCCAATTTCAGTGACAAACCCTACTAATCACAATAGGATTTATCTGTTGCTTGAAAATGATTAACTTCCTGTTTTGGGGTTTGTTTCCTTGGGTGGTCCCTGGCTGTGGCAGACACCAGAGCCTTCTTTGATGCTTCCTCATAGAACAGGCAGATTTCATGGTATGAGCAACACAGGACGGGAGATGAAGGAGAATGTAGGGGTTCATATTACTTTCATTATCATCACTTAAAACTTTATATGCAATTTGGCTGTTTTTCATTTAGATCCAAAATTATTTGAAAGGTTTTCATTTTCATTTCCAGGTGGGAGGATTAAAAAAAAAATATTTTCTCCATACTTCTAGTAGTATTATGTTGGTTGAGAGAAAATGACCCATACTATTTGTAAATTTTGAAATGAATTTAGGTTTTCTTGGTCCTATAAGATTTATTTCATTTTTATGAAAGATCCATAGGTACTTAAAAAGAAGATATATTCTCTGTTTTAAGATACGGCATTTCACAGACTTTTGCATAACTCTGCCCTGGACTACAGTGTTAAAAGATAAACTGAGGCATATTAAAAATTTTAATAATTTATTTTAGCAAAAATTAATTTGAATTGGGCAGGCGTGAACCAGAAATGGTTAGAAGGGCACCTCTGAGAGGAGCTAGTGGAACTACTTACAGTGAGAAGGTATGGAAGCAAAGAAAGGAAATGATTGACTCTAGCTTAAAGCCCACTAGCCGTTTTGCAATTGGTTGTCCTTAGGTTTCCATTTCCAAACCTGGAGGCATTTGTAGGTTTAGATCTTGGTTTGCTTATGAAGGCCACCATGGCATTAGAGTCACCTCCCTCTAATGGCCTCCTCGTTTAATTAATTGAGCCTTGGAGACATGGGTTTGTTCTTGTCATCCTCTCACCACCTTCAGTACAAAAGTTACTTGTTTTGATAGTTTCATTAAAGGTGGAGTTTTAGTCTCTGTTTTTCATTGTGCTGTTTTAGGGCAGGAGTGGCTAGTTTTTGTTTTTTTAGTGTTTATTTATTTTTGAGAGAGACAGAGAGAGAGAGTGGAGGAGGGGCAGAGGGGGGTGGTACAAAGGATCTGAAGGCTCAGACTCACAAACAGTGAGATGATCATTACCCAGCCCAAGTGGTTCGCTCAACTGATAGAGTCACCAGGCGCCCAGGAGCGGTTAGTTTTATAGAGGAGAGTTGAGTAGAAAAACGTTTTCATTATTATCTTTGATTGGAAATGCCCCTAATAAATACTTTAAAGTACAGTTAGAAAATAATAATGATAATGAAGCCCAAGTTAAATATCTAGAGCTCAAGAATTCATTTGCTTTAAGTGACAGCAGAGAGCCTGTGTTGTACTCATGTTCAACGGCAAAAATCCTTTAAAATACTTCCTAGGACTCCTCCAATTCTCTCTCTATACTGAAATTTTATTGTACTGAGGATTTTCCGATTCTTGGAATCTTCTTAGGGGATTGTTAGAATAAAACATGATATCTTTTATTTTTATTTTTTTATTTGTTCATCTTTTAAATATAATTTGTTGTCAAATTGGGTTATATACAACACCCAGTGCTCATCCCAACAAATGCCCTCCTCCATGCCCATCACCCACTTTCCCCTTTCCCATACCCCTTCCATCCACCCTCAGTTTGTTCTCTGTATTTAAGAGTCTCTTGTGGTTTGCCTCCCTCTCTGTTTGAAACTATTTTTTCCCCTTCCCTTCCCCCAGAGTCTTCTGTTAAGTTTCTCAATTTCCACATATGAGTGAAAACATATGATATCTGCCTTTCTCTGACTGACTTATTTCACTTACTGTAATACCCTCCAGTTCCATCCACGTTGCTGCAAATGGCCAGATTTTATTCTTTCTCATTGCCAAGTAGTATCCCACTGTATATATAAACCACATCTTCTTTATCCATTCATCAGTTGATAGACATTTAGGCTCCTTTCATAATTTGGTTATTGTTGAAAGTGCTGCTATAAACATTGGGGTGCATGTGCCCCTATGAATCAGCACTCCTGTATCCCTTGGGTAAATTCCTAGCAGTGCTAGCTTATAGGGTAGTTCTATTTTTAATTTTTTTGAGGCACCTCCACACTGTTTTCTAGAGTGACTGCACCAGTTTGCATTCCCACCAACAGTGCAAGACGGTTCCTGTTTCTCCACATCCTCGCCAGCATGTATAGTTTCCTGAGTTGTTCATTTTAGAGACTCTGACCGGTGTGAGGTGTTATCTTAGCGTGACTTTGATTTGTATTTACCAGATGATGAGTGATGTTGAGCATCTTTTCATGTGTCTGTTGGCCATCTGTATGTCTTCATTGGAAAAGTGTCTATTCATGTCTTCTGCCTGTTTCTTCACTGGATTATTTGTTTTTCAGGTATGGATATTGTTAACTTCTTTATAGATTTTGGAGACTAACCCTTTATCAGATATGTCATTTGCAAATATCTTTTCCCATCCTGTCAGTTGCCTTTTAGTTTTGTTGTTTCTTATGCCGTGCAGAAGCTTTTTATCTTGATGAGGTCCCAATAGTTCATTTTTGCTTTTAGTTCCCTTGCCTTTGGACATGTGTTGAGCAAGAAATTGCTGCAACTGAGGTCAAAGAGGTTGTTGCCTGCTTTCTCCTCTAGGGTTTTGATGGTTTCCTGTCTCACATTTAGGTCTTTCATCCATTTTGAGTTTATATTTGTGTGTGGTGTAAGAAGGTAGTCTAGTTTCATTCTTATGCATGTTGCTTTCCATTTCTCCCAGCACCATTTGCTAAAGAGACTGTCTTTTTTCCATTGGATACTCTTTCCTGCTTTGTCAAAGATTAGTTGGCCGTCCATTTGTGGGTCCAATTCTGGGTTCTCTATTCCATTGGTCTATGTGTCTGTTTTTGTGCCAATACCATACTGTCTTGACGATTACAGCTTTGTAGTAGAGGCTAAAGTCTGGGATTGTCATGCCTCCCTCTTTGGTTTTCTTTTTCAACATTACTTTGGGTATTCAGGGTCTTCTGTGGTTCCATACAAATTTTAGGATTGTTTGTTCTAGCTTTGAGAAGAATGCTGGTGCAATTTTGATTGGGACTGCATTGAATGTGTAGATTGCTTTGGGTAGTATTGACATTTTAACAATATTTAACAATATTAACAATATTTGTTAAATATTCCATGAGCATGGAATGTTTTTCCATTTCTTTGTGTCTTCTTCAATTTCCTTCATAAGTTTTCTATAGTTTTCAGCATACAGATCTTTTACATCTTTGGTTAGGTTTATTCCTAGGTATTTTATGGTTGTTGGTGGAATTGTAAATGGGATGGTTTTCTTGATTTCTCTTTCTGTTGCTTCATTATTGGTGTATAGAAATGCAACCGATATCTGTACATTGATTTTGTACCCTGCGACTTTGCTGAATTCATGTATCAGTTCTGGCAGACTTTTGGTGGAGTCTTTGGGTTTTCCATGTTGTCTGTGAAAAGTGAAAGTTTGACTTCTTCTTTGCCAGTTTTGATGCCTTTATTTCATTTTGTTTTCTGACTGCTGATGCTAGGACTTCCAACAGTATGTTAAACAACACTGGTGAGAGTGGACATCCCTGTTGTGTTCCTGATCTTAGGGGGAAACCTCTCAGTTTTTTCCCAGTGAGGATGATATTAGCTGTGGGCTTTTCATATACGGCTTTTATGATGTTTGTTCTATCCCAACTTTCTTGAGGGTTTTTATTAAGAAAGGATGTTGTAAGGGGCACCTGGGTGGCTCAGTTGGTTAAGCGTCCAACTTCAGCTCACGTCTGATCTCACTGTTCGTGAGTTCAAGCCCCACATCCGGCTCTGTGCTGACAGCTCAGAGCCTGGAGTCCACTTCAGATTCTGTGTCTCCTTCTCTCTGTGACCCTTTCCCGCTCACACTCTGTTTCTCTGTCTCTCTCTCAAAAATAAACATTAAAAAAATTAAAGAAAGGATGTTGTATTTTGTCAAATGCTTTTTCTGCATCTATTAACAGATCATATGGTTCTTATCCTTTCTTTTACTAATGTGATCTATCACACTGATTGATTTGCAAATATTGAACCAGCCCTGCAGCTCAGGAATGAATCCCACTTAATCATGGTGAATAATTCTTTTTATATGCTGTTGAATTCAATTTGATAGTATCTTGTTGAGATTTTTTTTGTGTCCATGTTCATCAGGGATATTGGCCTGTACTCCTTTTTTGTGGGGTCTCTATCTGGTTTGGGAATCAAGGTAATGCTGGCTTCATAGAATGAATCCGGAAGTTTTCCTTCCATTTCTATTTTTTGGAACAGCTTGAGAAGGATACATATTAACTCTGCTTTAAATGTCTGGTAGATTTACCCTGGGAAGCCATCTGGCCCAGGACTCTTATTTGTTGGGAGATTTTTGATAATTGATTCAATTTCTTCACTAGTTATGGGTCTGTTCAAATTTTCTATTTCTTCCCATTTGAGTTTTGGAAGTGTGTGGGTGTCTAGGAATTTGTCTATTTCTTCCAGGTTGTCCAGTTTGTTGGCATATAATTTTTCATAGTATTCTCTGATAATTACTTGTAATTCTGAGGGATTGGTTGTAATAAATCCATTTTCACTCGTGATTTTATCTATTTGGGTCCTCTCTCTTTTCTTTTTGAGAAGTCTGGCTAGGGGTTTATCAATTTTGTTTATTTTTTTTATTTTTATTTTTATTTTTTTTTTAAATTTTTTTGTCAACGTTTATTTATTTTTGGGACAGAGAGAGACAGAGCATGAACAGGGGAGGGGCAGAGAGAGAGGGAGACACAGAATCGGAAACAGGCTCCAGGCTCTGAGCCATCAGCCCAGAGCCCGACGCGGGGCTCGAACTCATGGGCCGCGAGATCGTGACCTGGCTGAAGTCGGACGCCCAACCGACTGCGCCACCCAGGCGCCCCAATTTTGTTTATTTTTTCAAAAAACCAACTCTTAGTTTCATTGATCTGTTCTTTTTTTTTTTTTTTTGATTCTATATTGTTTATTTCTGCTCTGGTCTTTATTATTTACCTTCTTCTGGATTTGGGTTTTCTTTGTTGTTCTGCTTCTAGTTCTTTTAGGTGTACTGTTAGATTTTGTATTTGGGATTTTTCTTGTTTCTTGAGATAGGCCTGGATTCCAATGTATTTTCCTCTCAGGACTGCCTTTGCTGCATCCCAAAGGGTTTGGATTGTTGTGTTTTCATTTTCATTTGTTTCCATATATTTTAAAATTTCTTCTTTAATTGACTGGTTGACCCATTCATTCTTTAACCTCCATGGATTTGGAGGTTTTCCAAACTTTTTCCTGTGGTTGATTTCAAGTTTCATAGCATTGTGATCTGAAAGTGTGTGTGGTATGATTTCAATTCTTTTATATTTACTGAGGGCTGTTTTGTGGCCCAGTATGTGATTTATCTTGGAGAATGTTCCATGTGCACTCGAGAAGAATGTATATTGTGCTGCTTCAGGATGAAAAGCTCTAAATATATCTGTCAAGTCCATCTGGTCCAGTGTACCATTCAGGGCCATTGTTTATTGATTTTCTGTCTAGATGATCTGTCCATTGTTGTAAGTGGAGTATTAAAGTCCTCTGCAATTACCACATTCTTACCAATAAGATTGCTTATGTTTGTAATTGTTTTATATATTTGGGTGCTTCCGAATTCAGTGCATAGAAATTTATAATTGTTAGCTCTTCTTGATGGATAGACCCCATAATTATGGTGTAATGTCCTTCTTCATCTCTTGTTAGAGCCTTTAGTTTAAAATCTAGTTTGTCTGATATAAGTATGACTACTCCAGCTTTCTTTTGACTTCCAGTAACATGATAGATTGTTCTCTATCCCTTTACTTTCAATATGAAGGTGTCCTCAGGTCTAAAATAAGTCTCTTGTAGACAGCAAATAGATGGGTCTTGTTTTTTTTTTTTATCCATTCTGATACCCTATGTCTTTTTATTGGTGCATTTAGTCCATTTACATTCAGTGTTATTATTGAAAGATACGGGTTTAGCCTCATTGTGTTATCTGTAGGTTTCATGCTTGTAGTGATGTCTCTGGTCCTTTTTGGTCCTTGCAACATTTCACTCACAGAGTCCCCCTTAGGATCTCTTGTAGGGCTGGTTTAGTGGTGATGAAGTCCTTCAGTAGTTGTTTTTTTGGGAACACCTTTATCTCTCCTTCTATTCTGAATGACAGGCTTGCTGGATAAAGGATTCTTGGCTGCATATTTTTCCTGTTCATCACATTGAAAATTTCCTGCCACTCCTTTCTGGCCTGCCATTTCAGTAGATAGGTCTGCTACTATCCATATGTATCTGCCCTTGTATGTTAAGGCCTGTTTTTCCCAACTGCTTTCAGAATTCTCTCTTTATCTTTGTATTTTTCCAGTTTCACTATGATATGTTGTGCAGAAGATCGATTAAGTTATGTCTGAAGGGAGTTCTCTGTGCCTCCTGGATTTCAATGTCTGCTTCCTTCTCCAGATTGGGGAGGTCCTCAGCTATGATTTGTTCATGTATACCTTCAGCCCCTTTCTCTCTCTTCTTCTTCTGGAACTCCTACAATATGGA
Organism: Prionailurus viverrinus; assembly: GCF_022837055.1. NCBI lineage: Eukaryota > Metazoa > Chordata > Mammalia > Carnivora > Felidae > Prionailurus > Prionailurus viverrinus. The sequence goes on from NC_062577.1 coordinate 14,562,580, forward strand.
TATTATTCCGTTTCATTGATTCACTTAGTTCTCTAATTCTCCCCTCGTGATCCAGAATTTTTTTTATATATTTTTGTCAGCTTCCTCTTTTTCCATAATTTTCTCTTCTATTCCACTTATTCTCCCCTCTGCCTCTTCAGTCCTCACTGTGACTGCTTCTAGTTTATTTTTCACCTAATTTATAGAATTTTTAATTCATCATTATTATTTTTTAGTTCCTTGATCTCTGCAGCAATAGATTCTGCTGTCTTCTATGCTTTTTTCAAGCCCAGCGATTAATCTTATGACGATTATTCTAAATTATTTTTCAGTTATATTGTTTATATCTGTTTTGATCAATTCTTTAGCTGTCATTTCTTCCTGGAATTTCTTTTGAGGAGAATTCTTCCGTTTCATCATTTTGCCTAGTTTTCTGTACCTTATGTGTTTTAAAAGCTTGTTATGTGCCCTGAACCTGTGAGCACTACTGTATTAAAGAGGGGCCATTCACTGTCCAGGGCCTGGCCCTTCAGGAGGTGTTTTTTGGGGAGTGTTATTTGCTGTCTCTTGTGACTTTGGTTAATTTATCTGCCTACTCCTAGTAATGTTTTGGACCCTCCACCAGGTGTGCTTTGATTTGTTTGTTGAAGTAGCCCTGGAAAGGAAAACAAACAACCAAAAAACAAACAGAAAACAAAAACATGCAAACACACAGACAAATAAAACAAAAACAAAAAACCAGAACACCAGCTACAAGTAAACAACAGGGTGGAAGCAGTGCTGATGGAAGAGGCCTATCCCATACAAAGAGAGAAATGACAGGGGCGGGGAAAAAGAAAAAATAAAAATCGACCAGGCAGAGAAACTATATGACTTAATCCAGAGACAGAGAAGGGAAAATAAAGAAGGAGGAGGGGAAAAAGAAAAGAAGATAAAGTTGTCCAGACAGAGAAACTATATGGCTTAATTAATCCAGAGAGAGAGAGAGAGTAAGGAAAATAAAGAAGGAGGTGTAGAATAGGTATCAGGAGTATGGATTAAATATGTCTGCTTAAACAAACCAACAACCAGAGTAACTAGACTAGAGGAGGGAAGAGATAAGAAGGAGAAAAGGAAGAATATATCTACATAATTAGAACTGTCTGAGAATTAAATCAGGCAATGCAGCAGTGCAGGTCTGGAGGAAGGGCTGTCTGGTTGTCTATCCTGTTCTAGTAGATAGACAGTTACCAGGTGTGCAGGGGTGTGGTTTGGTGCAGGCAGGTCCCACCTCCACTGTGCACCCTGTTGACTGTTCCCTGAAGCCTCACCTCAGTGGTGATGGGGAGAAAAATGGCGACACCCCAGTCTCTCCTCCACGGACTGGTGTCCCAAGCTACTCTGTTCGAGCTGTGCTCACTGTGCCACGGTGCAAATGAGGCACTTTGTCTCACTCCCCTGACTCTGGTGCCTGGTGCTGGGCTGGGATTCAAACTCTCCCTCCGTGCACCGGTACTGGGGGAGTGACTCCCCGTGCCATCCGATATGTGGTCCCTGGCTGGCAGGTGCAGGCAGGCTTTGTCCTGTCCCACAGCACTCCAGGGAGGGGATCGCTCTCTCCCACTCTGGACTGCGCCCCTGACCTAGCCACTGAACCCGGGGCTGGCTCCCCTCCTCCCCAGCTGTGCAATCCGGGCAGCCGGCCCCAGTCTGGAGAAAGCCCGGCAGTTGGATATTGGATCTTTCTCTGTTCCAGTTCATGGTTTTTCTCTTATCCAGATACAGTCCTATGCTTCCCCAGCCTCTTTCTCTTCCCTTTGTCACTCCACAGAAAGGGATCCCTCCCCTCCATTTGTTTTCTCTCCTCCAGTTCATAATCACACACCTATGGCCTGCCAGGTTGTCCGGGTGGGTCCCTGGAAGCGACTCTCTTTGCTTCTTGGGGTTCAAAGTCCTTTGGTTTCAACACCGCTTTGTTTGAGAGATGAGGGAACTTCGGATCCCCCCACTTCTCTGCCATGTGGGCCCCTCCCCGAATTTCTTTACGTGTACGAGCTCCTTTAATCCTTACCGTAACCACATTATTCTTCTAGAGATGAGTAACCTGAGGCACAGCGAGGTTAGGTCAAAGGTCACTTGCAAGTAGCAGACACAAACTTCAGATACAGCAATCTGGCTCTGGATGCACCTTCATGCTTCTGGGGCAACTCCTCCACCCCCCATCTCTTTGGTCCTTCTTCCCTTCCAACAACATTCAATGCCTACATTTCGAAGTTGAAGCATATGGACTCCTTCCAGTGCATTATAGTTCTGCACTCTGGAACCTACTTCAGGCAGGGCAGAGGTGGGATGGAGGGCAGAAGGAACACTGAGTGTCAGCAGTGACCCATTGGAATAATTCTGTTTCATGGAAAGAATTAAGGTCTGTCCGTCCGATGGCAAAAAAGGAAGGGCAGCACCAAAGGGCGCCCATGGTGCTTTCCTGGTGATGGAGCTCTCCTGTGACTTGTGTATAGGAGGCTCTGGGAAGGGGTGGGACAGGGGGGCACTGGAGTAGAATGCCCTAGATCTGCTATTCTTGCTCTCGGTGTCCTCAGAACCCTGCCACTCAGAGCTGCAAACTGATGGCGGGAGGAGGCTAGAGGTTGGCAGGGGGATCTGTCCCTGAGGGTCTCTGCTCATTTCTTCCTATGCCAAGGGTCTTCTCTTATTTTAAAAAATGGTAGACAATTAAGTCCCATGTTGCTTGAAACAGAAAAAAAAGAGAGACTTTAGAAAATCTCTTGCAAATCCAAAAAGCCAGCTCCTGGCCAGGAGACATACAAACTCTTTTAATAACCTTTTTCTGGATCTACTTAAATGGAAACAGTCACCAGTATTTTTAGCTGCTGTGTAACGGATGTAAAAAAGAAGGGGGAAATGTGTACGTTTTTTCTTCCCTAGTTAGAATAAGAAGGAATTGCTCATTATCTCTTAACCGAGTCACTGCCGGGAAGACAGGGAAACACCCAGGAGTCCTCATTGGCTCCTCCTCTGGCCTGGATGGGATTTAAATCCAGGGAGGGAAGCTGAGGAGGGGAGCGAAGGAGGGAGAGAGAAGCACCAAGCTCTGCAGCCCGAGGGGCCCAGTCCCTGGGGGAAGTGTTGGAAGTGGTGCCCAGCAGCCTCTGAGGTAAGAGGTCCTGAGGGCTTTACCTGTGAGCGGGAGGGTGATGGCCAGCTGGGCATGAGGTCCTGAGCTGAAAATCCCAGGCAATGTCATTGCCTAAACCTAATTAGGAAATATTTGCCAGGACCCAAGTAACGTGTCCTTAGTCAGCAGTATACTGGATACCCGACAGGGACTGAGTACAATCACCTTCCTACCTGGCCACATGCAGTCTGTGTTGTAGGGGAATTTCTGCCTGGAGTAACAGATTTTTACATACGATATTTCCTTTAAGTTTTTCGTGGCCTCCTCATCTCTTGTTTCTTTGCGGGCCTTTTTTTTTTTTTTCTTTATTACAATGTCAAAGCCCTCATTTTTTGGTAAGTTTTCTTACATCTCACTTTTTAATAAAATCCTGAAACAAAGCTTTCATTTTCGATGTGATCAGGAAACTGTCCTAACATTCCCCTTTTTTTGAAATTTGGATATGCCAAGTAAGATGATGTTTGCAAATGCACTTAAGAGCTTTGAAGTTTTTTCAAACATTTAATTTTATAGGTTTTATTCCTTATTTGTATTTATTTCTTATTTTATAGGTTTTATTTCTTATTTATAACTTTCCCCCAAATTCCCATGCCATGACCCTTGAAATGCCTTGAAAACACCCATATTAAAGCATTTCAAGAAACTATGTGCTGGACTAGTTCTCGGGGTCTTTTTATTTATGTACCTATTTATTTATTTTTGTGGTCAGGAGATACCTGAGGAAATGGAGAAGGAATGAGTGAGAACAGTCACCTAAAAACACAAAACTGGAGTTGCTGACATGAGCATTTAAAAAAGAACAAATCCTAACATAAAAATAACAAACTAGGTTAGCCATAGTGTCTAATGCCCATAGGCTCCTCCAGGAGCCAGAGTACCACTGAGGTAGCAGGTGACACGTGCTTAGCCACGGCCATAGACAGGTGGCTGCCGAAACACAGGATCTGCATGGGAAGAATTGGTGTTTTTTGGCATTTAGATGTTTGTTGGAGATTCAGAGTCAAGGTGACAATGCTGGGAGACAATCTCCGGAAGAAATAGAAAGTATTAACATCAGTTACCATTTTTTTTCCTAGGGGTACTCCCCTGCTCTCCCAAACCAGACATTCTTTCATGCAACTTTGAATCCTGCTATGTCCCCAAATTTGTGGCTGCAGCGGACTGCTAAAGGAGGGAAAATTACACAGGATGACTTCAGATCGTCTTGTGGCTTCTGGTTTCTATTCCAGCACCGTTCTGTGGTTTGAAATATAGGGTAGACTGAGGTCTGCTCCTGAGAAGGGGCCTGTAGAAATCATGCCCAGATCCAGTGGAAACTCTTGTCCATCCACCACTCATTCCAGAGCCTTGGCTCCTGTAGGATCTGGATACAGATATGAGATCATGGTTTAGGTTCCATAGCAGCATCTGGGGCCACCAGTCAGCAAGCTGGTGATGCTAAGATCTCAAGCCTGATCCCCGAATAGGCTTTGCAGGGTCTCACCACAGTAGACTCGCTGTTAATGTCAACCAGCCACTGTCTGAATAAGTGCTGTTGGTCTCAAGGAGAGACCCAGAGCGTGCGGATGGAACTCACCCTCTTTGGAAGAAGGCTGGAACTTTAAAATTATTTCAATCTGTGGAAAACCACACGTTAAACCAAAGATAGGAAAAGCAATATTTTCATCATACGCCTCTCTTCATTATCATTCAGCTGAAACAGAGTTTGTCATGTGAAGCCCTCTACACCTGTGTGTCTAATGTGATGCTTAGGCATTCTGGAGACTGGGTGTATGGTTGGATGTGGAGGAGGCAGGTCTCCGAATTTATGCCCTTGTGCCCATTTTATCTTCTCACTATGCACGAGCCTGTGCATTCCAGTGAAAGTAAAAGGAAGGGCTTTATATGAGGAAGGAATTCATTCCCATGGTGTCAACGGACATCTTTGCCTTTGCCTGATGCTTAGGAAAAGCTTTAGAAGAGCTTAGCACAGAGCCTGGCACATCATAAGAACTTAGAAAGTGGTAACTACCATTGTCACCACCCCATTTGAGCTCCCGTAAGGTAGACTAATATTCGGTTGATGGAATAAAACAACCACGGCAGCTTGTGACCACCTGTGAAAAGGTGATTGAATGTTGAAGCTGAATCAGAGACACCATGTGTCAGCTTTTCTAGCTTGTGGTGTATGGGAAGATTTGGTGGAAAGAGCTCTTCAGGAAAAGAGGTCTTGTGTGGCAGTGAGAGTCATCTACAAGGACTTCTTGGGCACTCGCCGGTTGTGGTCCACTGACCCGGAGGAGTGGGCACACCTAATGATGCCTGAAATGCCACCATATTAAGCCTTATCCCATGAAACCAATTTTTCATTCTCACCCACACTTGGTATCTTCTATCCTGTATAGAATACCTCTGCAGAGGGTTCAGGGTCACAGGGCCTCGAAATAAGTGTTCACATGTATTTGGTTTGTCTGTAGTATGACCTAGCCGAAAGAGTACTGTCTTGTGCGTCTCACATGCTCACATTACTAAAAGAGAAAAAGATCCAGAGGTGAAATCGGTAGGCTGAGGATGAGTTGATCCAGGCACCCAAGAACTTGCTCTCCTGGACTGAGTACTGGGTCAGAAGACCTTGGGGTCACCCAAGGCCCAGGTTGTAGATCACTGGCAGAATATGCCCAAGAGAGTTTGGGGAAGGAGTAACAAATGCCAGGTGACATTTATGACATCAGTGCATCCCTAGCCACCATCTCCTTCACTTTCCTTCATGGTTCAATGATGTCCACCCTGTCATTTGGGGACAGAATATCTTTTTAAGTGACTCTACTGGAAATGGATGATACGATTTTTCTAAAACCCAAAGCAGTGCTCTCATTTGCTTGTGGTTAATTGTAAAAGCAGGATGAGGTAATAAGGGAACCAAAGAAAGCCCTGAATTTAAGTATAAAGATCTGTAATGGTGGCTAGAAATTGGCTGCCACTCTCTTCGTTGTAAGTCGTATATTTTATTTCCGACCAGGATGTGTGTGCTTCTTTGGAGACAATGAGGTGACATGGAGACCATCAGCCTTAGGATAGGAGAGGACTATCTGGGACTGAGGGTCCATTCTTCTCCTCTGGCCAAGCCTTGGTTGACATCTGCCCCTACAGACAGAAGTCTTGGTCTGCTTTGTGTTTTTTGGGAAGGAAGTTCTCCAGAATTTCATGAGAAGTGATCATGATTTAACCTCCTTGTGGGGGGGGGGAAATGAATTGTTCTTCTAGGAGATCATCCTTGGTACTGCTCAGAGGGAGTACAGGCATAGGATTTAGTTACTGGGCAGTTCATTTTGAAATGAGCACCTGGTAAGCCCTGAGTCTCTTCTCTCTTTCTTTCTTTCTTTATTTCTTTCTTTCTTTCTTCCTTCCTTCCTTCCTTCCTTCCTTCCTTCCTTCCTTTCTCTCTCTCTTTCTTCCTTCCTTCCTTCCTTCCTTCCTTCCTTTTTCTTTCTTTCTTTCTTTCTTTCTTTCTTTCTTTCTTTCTTTCTTTCTTTCCAGCAGAAGAACCCCTCTCTTAAATATGATAGGCAAGAGGACATTGGTTTATTTTTCACAGTTGGTATTCTTCTCACTGGATTTTTTTGAGGGGCAGGCAGTCCATATAGCAGAAAGATGAAGAACACAGGGAGAGTGGACAGACCTGGTGTTTGATCTCAGCTCTGCTGCTTATTAGCTCTGTGCCCTTGGGAAAGCTAGTTAACCTCTCTGAACACCTGTTACAAAGAATGGTATCAATTGACTCCCAGGATTTTGAGGACTAAGTGAGAATAATATTTATAAAGTACTTGGCAGTCACCACCATCTAATAAACCCTAGGGGCGGATTACTACTTGATACACAAAATATTACCTTCGTCAGGACTGTGCTGAAAATACAGAGGGAGTCAACACATTCATGGTCACTACCATGCCCGAGATTTACAAGGATGTCCGGCTGAAGAACTCACATATAGATTTTGGGGCTATCTGTGGTTGGTTGGAAATTGAAGTCACAAGGGTGGATGTGGCCATCAAGAGAGAATGAATAGAGCACAGATGTAGAGCCCTGTGACATCAGTGTGTCTTTCAGGGCAGAACCAGGACTGTCCATCCAGCTGATGGTAGCAGCACACTCCTTAAAGAGCCTTTCTCGAAAAAGCAATGCCAGGAAGCATTTGTCTTGAGTCTTAGTATGCCTCTGCCTGCCACTTCCCCACACCCCTCCCACCCCTTCTGCAGCCAGAATTAAAGACAAGATTGGAGTCAATGAGACTGATTCTTGTGGACACCTGGTTTCCTGTGGTTTCCTGCAGGCACATTCCTCGCATGTAAACCCCCTTTATCGCAGACATTCCTACAGCATTTACCAAATGATTCCTCAACAGAAAAATCATCCCCATTCGGCAACTTATCCTGCATTTTCCTTGGTGACATTTGCTGCCCTGTCCGCCCCCTCCCCACTCTGACGGAGCTCTGTCTGTGGTCGGCTGTGCATGCTAGCAGCCTTGGTGAGGTCATCCCTTCCTTCTGCTCTTACACAAGGCAAGTCTCTCCTGCCACGTGCTGGAAGGAGAGACAGCAGGCTTCTCCTCTCGCTCATTACACTTGACAGAAGTGCTAGGTCGCAGATCCCTCCCTCCCATCTTCTTTCCAACAATCACCCTGCCCAGGGAAATCTGAGCTCAACTGGGGGAATCCAAGAGGCTGCAATTAGCGAGGACATCTTGTTACAAGCGACAGGCGGCAGAAGGACGGGCGACACGGAGGGCTCATACGAGGGCTTCTGGGGTTTCTCATATTCCAGGCTTCCCAAAACAAACACAGTGAGACTGGGCTTTGCACAGCCTTGCTGCGGTTTATGGCAAGAGTCTGTAGCTGTTTTGCATTCGTGCAGAACTTCTTCAAAAACCCATCTGCGCTCCATTTGCGTCTCAGAAAATAGTGAGCCATGGGGTGGGGGAGGGGTTTGGATGGCAGGAGTGGGCAGAGAAGTCTCAGTCTGCTTTTCTAGCTCCACTGTTGCCTGGGAAGGGGATCTGGGACAGCGAAAACTCCATTCAAAGAAGTTGCTTTGAGATCAATGTGTGTGGTTATTGGGGTTGACAGAGGTGCTCAGGGCTTAAGCTCAGTTAGTGGACACTGTGTAGACCAGTTTGAATCTGCAGCCTTGCACTTCTGCTGCATAATCAAGGGCACATTGCTTGATGTCCCTGAGCCTCGGTCCCCATTTCGGGGAGTGAACACACAGCTATGCGTGTAACTGTGCTACCATTGGGTTGAACTTTTGAAGATAGCAATTGTGAAATATCTTATCTTTTTTGAGTTTTTGCTTATTTATTGAGAGAGAGAGAGAGAGAGAGAGAGAGAGAGCACGAGCAGGGGAGGGGCAGAGAGAGAGGGAGAGGCAGAAAGAATCCCAGCAGGCTCTGTGCTGCCAGTGCAGAGCCCAATGCGGGGCTTGAACTCACAAACTGAGAGATCTCGACCTGAACCGAAACCAAGAATCTGACGCTTAACTGAGTCACCCAGTTAATAATAATAAACTAAATAATAACTAAATAAAATAAACTAAATAATAAAAAATAATAATAATTATTATTATTTTTATCCTATACCTGCCTTCCGATTTGCTCTCCTGGCCCTCCTCACCCCCCCCCCACCCCATCCTCTGATAAAAATCTCAAGCAGATTCCAGAGCTTTTCTGGTTATTTTTGGTATTGGAAGAAAACCCTTTTGTGAAGGGCATGTCCGTCCAATATGAGAGCTTCAATCTCCTATCCAGGCCACATGTTTTCTTTTCACCCAGCTTGGGCCTGAGTCCACAGACACGCCAGGGGGCAGGTGGTGAGCCTGGTGGCTTCCTTCCTCCACTGCCTCCCCCAACTTGCCTGGCTGTTTCTGGCTTCTCCAGGTCAGCAGCAGGGAGGGGAGTCAGAGAGAAGGGAAAAGGGATTTTTACCTAGTTAGAGCCATCGTAGTTCCTTCCGATGCCCTTGTGGCAGCTGCTCCCAGGGCTGGCTCCATCAGCTCCCTCTTGTGCGACTCTGTCCTGGGTTTTTAGACGGTCTTCATTCTACCTCCTGGGAACCTCCTCCTGTGGTTTGTCCACTGGGGAAGCATACTCCTGTTGAGCCAGGGGGCTGCCCCTCAGCTCTGCCCCCCCCCCCCCCCATGGTAAGTTGCATAGATTTACACAGGACTATGACCTACGGCAGGACTTAACATAGTCTTGTCTCCCCAAACTCTGGGGTGCAGGTCTCTCCTACTGTAGCCTCCCTCCAATCTCACTATGCAGGCTGTTCTAGGCAACCCCCCGCCTCTGAATTCCTCTGGGCAAGGGGCAGGCGCTGGTCTTTTTTGCCCCCCACCTCCTATTCAGACCAACCTGCCTGAAGAAGAGATCCAATAAAAGGTCACTCTTTAAAATGTGTGGGCACTGGGGTGTCTGGGTGGCTCAGTTGGTAAAGCATCTGACTTCTGCTAAGATCATGATCTCACGGTTTGTGAGTTTGAGCCCTGCGCCGGGCTCTGTGCTGACAGCTCAGAGCCTGGAGCCTACTTCGGATTCTGTGTCTCCTGCTCTCTCTGCCCCTCACCCGTACACACCCTCTCTCTCTCTCTCAAAAATAAACATAAAAAATTTAAATAAATGTGTGGGCACTTACCACCCACTGTCCAAATCCCATGCCAACAAGAAATGTCCCACTGACCATTATGTCTGCAGGGTGTTGAGTCCAGTTCCTGGGACATAGTAAGTGCTCAGAAAAGGTGAGCTACGATGATTATGATTAGCAATAACGCATGCTTTGGATTATAGGAAGAGCCAAGAAGGAGTGAGGGGGGCTAAGGGGTGATATGAAGAAGAACTCTCCTTTGGGGCTGCTCTGTTTAGTTCAGAGTGGTAGCACGTCCCTTGGGCCCAACACACAGGGTGTCAGGCCAAAGGAGGGAATTGCATAGGGAAGGTACATCCTGAGCTCACGTGTTATTAGTGTCAGAATGTTGTATTGACGTAGAGCAAGTGCAGGCTTGCAATCAGATGGACCTAGTGTTGAATCCTGACTGGGCCACTTACTAGTTGGACACCCCCCGGTAAGTGACTTTGCCTTTCACATCTGGCTCCTCACCCAGGGTAGGCAGACTGGCCCTGACCTTATTTAGCAGCTGTGGAGTTTAATTATGAGGATTAATGCACCTGGCCAATGCCTGGCACCAAGCAGCAACTTGACAAATAACATATAGTATTCTTGTAATGTTTTTATTGTCACTTCTAATAATAATGCTGCCAGGGACCTTCATCCTCCACTTCTTCATACTAAATAAATGAGGACTCTTAGAAAAGATGACTCATACAAAGTATGAGAATTTGGCTCAACGAGGCTTTCTTCCTTTTCTGGCCAACAGAGTTACCTGCCCAGGTCAACTCTTTTGATGGTTGACTCTGACTACTGATAGGGAAAAGAGGCAGGATCAGATGAGGGCCTGTGGGGGGCTTCCGGAGGCTCGCGACGTTCTAGGTCTTAAGCTGGGTGGTGGTTCCCTGGCTGTTGCCTTTGTAACAATTCACTAAAAATGACACCATTTTTGTTGCATGCTCTTTTCAGGATAGATATCACCCTTCACGATAGAAAAGATGAGAAAGAAAAGGAAGTCATACTCAGTAGTTGATTAAAACCCAAACGTCATTTATTGAGCACTTACCGTGTGCTTGGCATGGCGCAAACCGCTCTCCACATACAATGCAGGAAGCAGGTGTTATCATTCCCACTTTACCAGAGGATGATGGTTAACAGGAGGATAAGGAGCCTTCGCGAGGCTACACACCTAGGACCTGATTTGTTTTTCCAGCACATTGTCACTGCCTCTTATAATGGGGAGGGAGAGCCTGGGCTTGACTGGGACATCACCTCCAGGAAAGGACAAGGCTTCCTGACTTCAGTCTCGGTACAAACGCTTACGAGTCGTGAGTTGGTCACAGAAGCCCATTGGCCAGAGGCAGCCCTGCAGCTCGGTTTCTAGCAAAGGGGGGCCGTGACAGCCCAGCTGAGAGGTGTTCTGGTGAGTGAGTGCCCCTGAGCGAATGTGAGGCACTGGCTAGGTCTCCTGTGTCTGCCCGGCCTCGGTCTGATAGTGGTCAAGAATGTGCCATCCTGGATAGGAGCTGGAGACAGAGGTCCTTCTCCACACTGATGGAGGAAGGCTCACACCTCCTGGGGGCCAAACCAGAGGCGAAACCTAATCGCCTGCTCCTGCCAGGGTGGCCCGGCCTGACTGACAAACCAGGCCACTGAGCACGGATTTGAGGGTGACTGAACCCCTTGGCTTGGGTGGCTCTTTGCTCCTGCCTTGGGAGGGCTCCGGGAGGGACCAGCCTTGGGTCCTGTCCTTAAGAGGCTGACAGCCTCACGGGGAGACAAACGGCATACAAGAGTAACTGTAACATAAGGTAGGCCGTGAAGAGACTCACAGAAGAACTAATACATTTCTCCGAATGCTCAGCAGGAGAGCTAGTAGTTTCCAGCTGTAGTGAGATGGGGGGGGGGGGGGATGAGAGAAGACTTCATGGAAAAATTATTTGTATTAGAAGTTCTCATCTTTTGCTGGCTCGCAGGCAGAGGTGGTGAGCAGGACCCTGGCCTGGGGTCTGAGGACAGGCTCTGCCCTTCCTGGCCGTGGCACCTGGGACAATTTGCTCAGTCTCTTGAACCTTGGTTTCCTCACGTGTGCAAAGCAGCGTGACAAAGTGGGGATGAGCATGGTCTCTGGATTCAAATTCGGCCATCTTGGCTGTTTGCCTGTGGGCAAGTCACTTTAGGGAGCCGAGTCTCAGTTTCTGTATCTGCAAAATGGGGTAGTAATAGTATATTCCACGAAGCATTGTTGTGAGGCTCGAATAAGGTAATCAACGCAGAACATTTAGGACACCGCCTGGCACACAGCATGCTCTCTAGGTGCGGCTGTTCTGTAGGTGGTGTTAATGGGGAGGGTATTACTCGGTGTGTGGTTTAGATCAGGGATGGGGAGATCAAAGCCTGGTCGCAATTGTTTTCCTTGTCACTATTCGCCAGGTGAGTATTGAATTAGCGGTGAAGAGGAGGGTCTCCCAGGGAGTGAACGGTGTAAGCAAAGACAGGAAGCAGGAGAAAGAACACAAAATTTAGTTTGGATCCTTAGGAGATATAGGATGTAGTTCTGCTGGGTTCTCAGCTTCCTGTGGACTCTTCGAATCCACTATGAAGGGCAATTTCCTCCAGCAAATCTTCATGGCTTTCGTTTGCATCTTTTCTGGATACAGGTCTCCGAGAGGATCTGCTCCCTGTCTCCCCAAGGATGGGTCTCCGGGGGATGTTCTGCTTCCCCCTGGGGCTCCTCTTTGGCTCTGTGCTTTTGGTGGCCTCAGCCCCGGCCACCCTCGAGCCTCAGGGCTGCAGCGACAAGGAGCCGCAGGTTACTGTCAGCCACACCTACAAGATTGATGTGCCCAAGTCCGCTCTGGTCCAGGTCGAGACTGACCCCCAGCCCCTTAGTGACGATGGAGCCTCGCTCCTGGCCTCAGGGGAGGCCGAGGAACAGAACATCATCTTCAGGCACAACATCCGCCTGCAGACGCCACAGAAGGACTGTGAGCTGGCAGGCAGCGTCCAAGCCCTCCTGGCCCGAGTGAAGAAGCTGGAGGAAGAGATGGCAGAGGTGAAGGAGCGGTGTGATGTTCAGCGCTGCTGCCGAGGAGTTGCCGGTGAGCTTTTACCATCTGGTATTCATTCAACAAACAACTAACGGGCGCCTTCCACATGCCAGGTGTCCTGTGGGGGTCTGGTGTGCTCCCACCTCCCTCTGGGTTTTCTGAGGGTGGGGTGGGGGTCTCATCTTCGACACTAGCTCCAGGAAGCATCTGCAAGCCTCAGTAGAGAGGGACCAGCAACTCTTTGTAGAAAAAATCTTTAACGTTTATTCATTTCTGAGAGACAGAGTGTGAGCGGGGGAGGGGCAGAGAGAGAGGGAGACCCAGCATCTGAAGCAGGCTCCAGGCTCTGAGCTGCCAGCAGAGCCCAACGCGGGGCTTGAACTCACAAACTGTGAGATTAGGACCTGAGCCAAAGTCGCTCCCTTAACCAACTGAGCTACCCAGGTGCTGAGGGACCGGCAACCCTGAAAGGGAGTCTGGACTCCTGAGTTTACACTTCTGGGTGCTGTTTGACCTGTGGATCCAATCTCTACTGGAAGGGGAAGCCAGTGGGAAAGACATGAAGGACGGTCAGCCTTGGAGCTAGACAGGACTGGGTACAGATGGGTTTCGCTGCTTTTTAGTTGTGTGACTCTGGGTCAGTTCCTGAAGTTTTCTAAACTGCCCAGTTAGGAAAACTCTATCCACTAGTCTAGTTCTGAGGACCCTAGATGCCGTACATAAGTTCCCTGGCCCATAGCTGATAATTACGAAAGCTGATCCGACTATCCAGTGGTATGTTGGCGTACCTGTTCATGCTGGAGGAAGTGCTACCGTTGAGAGCGCCTCCTATGTACCAGACGCAGAACTAGGCACCAGGGACACTGCCGAGAATGAAACAGCACGGGATTGCCGAGGAGCCTGCACGTCCAAAGTTTCTAGGAAGGAGAGAGGGTGTTCTGAGAAGCAGGAGCCGGGCTGTTGAAGGGCCAGGGCCTCCAACTGCCTCTTGCTGCCTGGGGTCAGAGAGGGGAGCCTGGGTGATCCCTTCTCCCGTCCCTCACCCCCGTAGTGAGACGCGGCCGGTTTGTCGCTTCTGGAGGCCCCCTTTGCCAGGATTCAGTTTGGGCTCATCTCCCAAGGACCCGGCCTTGCTAGGTCCAGCAACCTCCAGCCAAGACAAGACGAGCTTCTGCGCCGGCGCGAGGACGCCCAGGCTGCGGACGTGAACGCGCCCCCATTCTTAAACGTCCTAAGTAATTTCTGCCGTTTAGAGCAGAGGGAACCCGAATTCACCTGAGCACTTGGATGAGAAGGGGAGGGGAAGGGGACTTCCCGTGGCTTTGGGGGCATAAAAGGAGGGCACAGTTTGTGGATGTCACAGGTCAGAGTCCGGCCGGTCGGGGAGAGAGGGGGCGGAAAGGGCGGACCCCAGTCTTCTGCAGGGGCCCTGCCCTCCTTCAAAGACAGTGCCCAGGGCCCACCAGCCCGCTCTTACCGGAGCTCCAGGGAAGGGAGAGGCCCGCTCGCCGGCCCGCACCCCCTCCAGCCTACCTTCCTCTCGCCGGCAGGTGCCAACGGCCACTGCAGCGGCCACGGGACCTTCTCCCCCGAGACCTGCGGCTGCCGCTGCGAGCAGGGCTGGGAGGGCGCCGCATGCGAGCGGCCCGCCTGCCCCGGGGCGTGCAGCGGCCACGGGCGCTGCGTGGACGGCCGCTGCGAGTGCGACGCGCCCTACGTGGGCTCCGACTGCGCCTACCCCGCCTGCCCCGAGAACTGCAGCGGCCACGGTGTGTGCGTGCGCGGTGCGTGCCGGTGCCACGAGGACTTCACGTCCGAGGACTGCAGCGAGCGCCGCTGCCCCGGCGACTGCAGCGGCCACGGCTTCTGCGACACGGGCGAGTGTTACTGCGAGGAGGGCTTCAGCGGCCCGGACTGCGCCCAGGGTGAGAGCGCCGACGCCCGACTCTCTCCTTTCCCTGCTGGGGGCGGGCACCCTCAGACCCTGTTACACTTGGTGCTCGTGGGGGGGGGGGGACTCGACGTCCAGCCCACGCACGCCAGAGCCCCCAGAGGGCTTATTAAACACAGATTGCTGGCTCGGCCTGCGTGTCTGATTCGGCGGGCCTGGGGTGGGGCCCTGGGGTGGGCATTCATTAATAAGTTCTAGGTTGCGGGACCACTGATCATATGTGATCTGATGGTGCTGTGTGTGTGGGGGGGGGGCGATGACGGGATCAGGGTGAACTCCCCCTCACGTAACTTCCGGCGGGTGTGTGGGGAGGGGTGTCCAGAGGGGTGCTCAGCACGGCTTCTTTGTGCTCTCATACCTGCCACCACAGTGTTAAGTGTATAGTAGGTGCTCAGTGAATGCACACTGGCTATGCATCCCCCCTCCCCTCCCTTGCTTCACCCTCTGCACACCTGTTCCTGTTCTGCATACAGTGGTGGCCCCTCAGGGCCTGCAGCTGCTCAAGAGCACAGAGGATTCCCTGCTGGTGAGCTGGGAGCCGGCCAGCGAGGTGGACCACTACCTCCTCAGCTACTACCCCCTGGGAGAGGAGCTCTCTGGGAAGCAGATCCAAGTGCCGAAGGAGCAGCACAGCTATGAGATCCTCGGTTTGCTGCCTGGCACCAAGTACATGGTTACCCTGCGCAACGTGAAGAAGGAGGTTTCCAGCCGCCCACAGCATCTGCTTGCCACCACGGGTGAGGAAGCGGCCAGGTTTCCCAGGAAAGGCCCCATTTTAAATGCTTTCTTCCATCGTCCCTGCAAATACCCTTCAACTACTCAGAACATTGCCCTGATTTGGGGTTGAAAAGCGTAGCTGCTGCAATCCTAGTTTCTGGAGAAAAATCTCAGTTCTTGCTCCCCTCTCTCTGCTCCTCCAAGTCAGTGATAGAGCCTTACTGGGTTGGGGCTCAAGGGCACTTCTCTGCCCCCCTGAGAATAGTAAGGTCTGATTGCCCTGCACCACACACAAGCAGCCAAGGAGTACATCTGCACACCCAAGCCCTCGTTGAGCCTTTGAAGCCATTCAGCAAGTTCAAGCTGGGATGGGTGAAGATTTGCTGAAGCACCCTGCATCAGATTTATCTTAGCAGGAAAGAGAGAGAACAAACAGTGTAATTGAAGACAGCTAGCGAAGAGGCTTGGGTGGGATTTGGCTGGCGAAACACTATAGGACTGGCATCAGTGGGGATCGCCTCATTCTGAAGGGTCAGGGATGGAGGTTGGTACTGGAACCCAAAAAGAGCTGCGGGAGAGGGCTGCCTGAGGAGGCGCTTTGGGTAGAGATGCAGGCGGTCCACCTGGAGGGAAGGAGAAGGAAGGGAGGGAGGGAAGGGGAGGAGAACAGTTGCCTGAACTCTCTATCCTGACCTCTGATCTCTTGGTGACTCACTGGCTGAACTTAACTAGAATCCAGAGGGCAAGAGAATCTGACTAACACAATTCATAGAGGTCATAATCTGGGAGACAGGAGGATAGAGGATGGATCTGGAGGGACAGAGGTTCCAGCACACCACCTAATGTTACCACAGTGTTTGGAAGGACAGACATCACTGCTTACTATTTAGAATTTCTTGTTTTCTTGTGAAAGTTCTTAGATCTTCAAGGACTTGGAGAAACCTATTATTTGAGTGAGTCTGATCCATATATGCACTCATCATGTTTTACTGAACATCTACTATGTACCAGGAATAGTGTTTTGGATGCTGATAAAAATCATCAGCCTCCACCCTTTGCTAAACTCCTGGGGAAAGATCCAGGAAGACTTGATGGATGGGGTTTGGGGCACATGTCTTTGCAGAAACATTTCAGTTGCCTATCCCGTTTGGCGGTGGAGATAGGGATGGCTCTGTGTTGGAAAGGGCCATGAAGGACCTGTCCTCCTGGGAGCACAATTTGCAATTGCTTTTGTCACCCCCCTCCAGCCATAGACCCCTTGGAACACTTCTGGAGTTGAGCAGGTTGGGTTTATTGACTGTTGGGGGTGGGAGAGCTCACTGCAGGGGCTGTGAGCATCTCTGTAAGAGCTTTAGAAAGGACTGGGATACAATTGGGACTTGTATTTAGGTGATTTGGGGGAAGTCAAAGCCAGCAGGGGTTTGCTTTGGCTTGCATGCTGTCGGGAAGGGGAGTTAATTCTATGGTAACTTAGTGAACCTTATCTAGAAAGAACAGACTAGAGGGAGGCTAAAGCCATCATCAATAAAGAAAGGGTAGTCACTCATATCAGGAGAGAGAATATTTAGTCGTTTTTGTGGTTTGGACCATTGTTCACATTTTTGTCTGTGTTCAGACACGATCACAGAATGGTCCTGTTTTGTCTTGATCTGTCATGGCCACACAGTGGCTTGTCTGATGTTGATGTTCTGTGCAACCATTTATGTTCAATGGGAGCACACCCAAGCCAACCCAGTGAGAACCAGGCCAGCCCTCCACTGTTGGGCTGCTTTTCTCTTTCTCCCGTTTTTGTCTGTGGCTGCCTCCGCCTTCAGACAGGCCAGTGCCCCAAGCTTCCCCATGAAAGCAGAGACATCTGTTCTGAAAGTCTTAGTAACCCCTCTTGGCTTCTGCTCTAGGGACTTGTAAAATCTTGTAACTGCGAAGCTTGTCTTTCTGTCTAATCTGATTCATGTTAAACCCGTTCTTATTTGCTCCTCAGGGGAGCCTCAGTCCGAGAGATACTTATCCCCAAAATAATCTTGAATATTTTCATTAAGTCTCCGCTTTTTCATTTGTGAGCTGATTAGGACCCTTCTGTGATTCTTGAGTCACTTCCATTACTCACGTCTTGACCTGTTCCCTCAAGGAATTCCCACCTTCGAAGGAAGAGCCTGGAGGCTGGCAGGTAGAAGCCAGTAGGTGGGAAGAAATTCTTCAGAGAAAAGGTTCTGTGAGCTTCTTTGTTCATAACAGTGAATCAGGAACATTCAGAGCTGAGGGACCTTGAGAACACCATGTTCACCCCCTTCCTGATGCACAGATTCTCTGTCCCATGTCCTTGACAAGTGGTCAGTAGGCCTAGGTGGGAGCACCGCCAAGGTGGTGAAGGTGGGCATGTGACCGAGGAGAAGGGCAAGGCTGGGGAATCTAGGGACTTGTCTTCCCTGTTCCAGACTTCAGGTCAGACCACATCCACCTGGGATACGGCCTTTGGAATGCAAAGTGCTCCCAGAGAATGGGTCCCCTCCCCAGCCACCACTCAAAAGTTCTTCCCTTGGAGCCACACCGGGAATCCATTCTTTTGTATTCATCATTATAATTCCATTGTTTTCTTAGGGGAGGGGGGAAACATTGAGCCATTAATACTTGCTGTGAACAAATGGGCCCAATAACTCTCCTTTGCAGGCTGGACAGGTTGGGCAGCTGAGGGCGCCAGGTCTAAACTGTGGAAGAAAGTGCAAGAAGGATCCTCAGAAGGACCAAGTTAAAGTTCACCAAACTACTATATAGTTTGGCTTAGCATTAGTCCTCATAGGAGAATCTGAGAGGTGAGGAAGGAGCTATAATTTGGGAGACAGAGGACGAGAAAAATTTTAAAATTTCAAACGTGTTTCCCACACTTTACATGGGAGGGCCTGAGTGCCTCATGCTGGGGTGCAGTCTTTGAGGGACCCTTCTGTGATTCTTGAGTCACTTTTGCTAAAGGGGGTGTTTCATTCACAGCAGTCTGCCCCCAGGGCCTGGTGGTTTGGATGACTGGTTGGATCCGGGATCTGGAGGTTCTGGAGGTTTGGATGGCTGGTTGGAGAGGTGTGGCCCAGGACTTGGCCCACGGCAGCTTGGGCAGGGGGGCAGCCTGGCATCTGATGGGAAGGGATGGGAGACAGGAGGCTTTCCCAGAAGATAGTCTTCCCTCCATGGATAATGTGAGGACCAATAGTTTATTTGCTACTTTGGTAGTCTTGAGACACCTGTTAAGGACTGTGTCCTGGGCTGAAGCACGTTCTCAACGTGTCAAGAAAGGGCACTGACCTGGTAGCCAATGGCCTGTTACAGGCCTGCTGGACCTCTGCTCTTCACTGCTTTCTCCTGCCTTCCTTGACCCCTGCCCTAGATCCGGCTGTGCTTGGCACCGCGTGGGTGACAGAGGAGACTGAGAGCTCCCTGGATGTGGAGTGGGAGAACCCCCCGACCGAGGTGGACTACTACAAGCTTCAGTATGGCCCTCTGACAGGGCAGGAGGTGGCTGAGGTCACCGTGCCCAGGAGCGGTGACCCCAAGAGCCGATATGACATCACTGGTAAGAGCCAACACTGGGCATGTGAGATGTTCGCCATGGATGCCAAGGTGGGGACAGTGTGCACAGAGGGTCCTGGGGCCCTAGGAATCACTTGAACTCTGACCCTGGAAACTACGAGATGTGAGCCCATTCTGTAGGCCTGCAGACTGTGCTCCAGCATCCCAGAGCTGACTGGAATCTCAGAGCACCTGGTCAACAGATCATAGGCCCAATGTGCTCTTGAAAACTGCCTGTGTCTCAGGGTGGATATAGTGGCACAGATGTTCCTTTTGGAAGAGCTGTGTGTGTGTGTGTGTGTGTGTGTGTGTGAGAGAGAGAGAGAGAGAGAGAGAGAGAGAGAGAGAGAGAGAAAGAGAGAGAGAGAGAATGAGAGAAAGAGACTGGGTTGTTTGGCATGTTGCATGGGGAGTCATACTGGGAGGCCTGGGTGGGGATGTCCTGTCCCAACTGACCAAGTGAATCTGCTGAGTGCTGAAAATCTGATGGTTGCTAAGGAAATGGGACCTGCAGGGCTGGATCATGTTTTGTGGCTCCTGAAGCTTATAGAGTTCTCAGGGCTCTCTTTAGGGAAAATAATACACAATCATGAATACCCGTGTGAATACCCTTGGAAGTGGCCTATGCAGGGGAGGGGGCCCTGAGGCTTCTTAGCGCTGTGGTTCAGTTCTCCTCTGGGGCCTCATTCTGCTGTCCGCTCTGTGAGTTGCATCTTGAAAGGACATCTTTGAGGTTCCCAGCATTTGTAGAGCGGAGAACAGTGGGTGTGTCTCACACGTGCCACTATTTGTCTGCACTTTGCCCCAGTCTGGATATCGGTGCCAGTGCCGTGAACAACAGTCATTCAGATTTGCTGCTACAGAGAAATAACAAGCAACAACGACAGCAAAAGGCAGAGCAAAGAAGAAAATAATGGAATACAATGAGGCTAATTAGAAAAGAAACTTTTGAGGGAAAAGGATTGCTGGGGGCAGAAAAACATTCGGGCTGTAAATAAAACTGGGAGATCTGTGCTTGGTGGCCCAAGGAAGGAGCTCCATCAGGCCCTCATCCGCTCTGGCCCCCTGCTCCCCCATAAGCCTTTCGACGATGCCTCATATCCCACTGGTCCTGCCGCCCTTTCTCTGCCTTAGATTAGCCTTCAGGTGAGGAGCATAACCCCTCAGCTCCCTCACAAGAGAGACCGTGGGGGAGAGCAGGGCTGGGGGCGAGGTTCTGGAGCTGGAACTCATCGTGCACCGGCTGCTCGTTTGCAGGTCTACAGCCCGGAACAGAGTATAGGATCACTGTCATCCCCATGAAAGGAGAACTGGAGGGCAAGCCGATTCTCCTGAATGGCCGCACAGGTAGGAGCGATTTGGAGGCACTGTGAACATTTCTCAAGTTTTCTTCCTGATGTTTTTCTTGGCTGAGTCCTCCCTGGATAAAAACCCTGGGATGTAGAGAGAGTCTCTTTGTGTACTGACATCTATTTTGTGGGGCAGGGGAAGGGAAGTAAACACTTCTATTTGAAATGTTTCTTACTGTTGAAAGTCTCCCCCAGGGTCTTGGAGTCCAGGGGAAAGGCCATTTTTGACACCTTTCTGCTTATTTCATTAGCTTTAATCACTGGGTTATTTTATTCATTATCTTGGACTTAGACACACGACTCCGTATTACCGAAGAAAGTTGTTCTAAAATTTTTTTCTTGTCATTCCTGTGTTTTTTCCTGATGATCACACTCATGCACTCTGCTTTAAAGTGTCGAAAGAAGGGCACCTGGGTGGCTCAGTCGATTAAGTGCCCGACTTCGGCTCAGGTCATGACCTCGCAGTTTGTGGGTTCAAGCCCTTCATTGGGCTCTGAGCCTGGATCCTGCTTCGGATTCTGTGTCTCCCTCTCTCTCTGTCCCTCCCCTGCTCTCTCTCTCTCTCTCAAAAATAAGCATTAAAAATATTTTTAAAAATGTCAAAAGATGTTAAAAGCTCTCACATGGGAATAGTGGTATATTTAGCATCTGTGGATCGAGATAACAGATAATGACAAACGTTATAAATCAGTAACATTTGACACTGTGATTTATTAATCATAAAAGAATTTGCAATCCTTGTAGTCATACATGCAAGATAGTCCGTGTAATTTTCAGTTTTTAGCTGATGCTTGAGTCCATATGAAATGGTGCGTTTCCTGCAAAGCTGTGGTTCTGCCAGCCCACGTTGGGAACTGGTGAGCTGGAATCTAATGCCACTTGGGGAAGGCTGATCCTTGAAGCTGGCCAAGAAGGGATTTTTGAATTCTGAGACTTCCCTGAAAAGTGTTTTAGTTCTTTTCAGTGCAGTCCTGGCAGGAGCTGGTCGGGCTGGTGAGATGGTGCAAGAATTGAGTTCGCTATTTCGGTTGCCTAACAGATTGCATATCAGTAGTGTGAAAGTTCTAGTCGGCCAGTCGTGAAGGAGAAGATAGAACCTAATTTATGAACTACACAGTACAGACTGTGGAGCTGGCCCGAATGGTGGACTCGTGGAAAACTTGTAGGGGCTGGGAAATGGCAAGGAGGTCCTTGTTTCCAGGGGCTTTCTCGTCAGCTCTGAATTACTTGAGAGCCCACGATGCATCAGGCATTATACTAACAATTACTTCTGGAAAATTGTCTCATTTAGTTCTCCCTGTGGCCATGTGGTAGGTCCTATTATTGTTTCTAAGTCACATATGAAAAACCACAAGAACCGAGAAGCTAAGTGTAGGATCGCCCAGCCAAGAAATGACAGAGCTGGGATTTGAACCCAGGATGGGTTCCTCTTGGGTGGACACAAAACTAAAGTGCATCCCACTTTCACCTTTTCACCCATTGTTTCTGGTTAATTCTTATACTTTTTACCTCCTAACTAGAAAACTTTCTGTGACTCCTCATTGCCTTAGGATAATGCAGAAACCCTTCTATCTTGGCCTCAAGGGACCCAACCAAACTGGGTCATTGTTCTTACCACTTCTGAACGGGAAGCCTTCTTGCTGCTGGACTGTTCTTGGGGTTTCCTAACACAGAAAGCTTATCTCTACATCATGATGGGTTTGTTCATGTTGTTACCCCAGCCTAGGAAGCCCTCCACGGTTATCTCTAGCTATCCATTAATTCAGTGGGGAATTCAATTAATACAAGCCATCAGTTGATTCAACAAACATGAATTGCAGAGTAGAGCTGGGCACTAGAGACGTGGTCCCTTTAGATACTTCCACAGCTGGAAAGTCCTGGTCCTTGCCCTTCAGGGACTCATAGCAATAAGATCACTCATCCTTCCAGACCCAGCTCCAACCTTAGCCTCTCCACTGAGGCCTTGTAGGACCACATTAAATAGCAGCCATTTTTGCCTCTGAGTTTTTGGAGCATTTAATCACACATGGCCTTGAATTGATGGTTAACCTTTCAAGTATATTATCCCAACTAGAATGTGAACACTCAAGAAGTGTTTTTATTGTCAATTATATTCTAAACACAGGATGGGATATTTTATTGGATAGCAAGTAAATGTGTGTCATGTGCCCTATGAACATAAAAAAAAAAAAGAGGCAATAATGTCTGAGGTCAGGAAACACTCTCAAACCTGGCTAGACTGTTCATTAATTTAAGGGGAAAAAAAAATGTTTTGCATTTCATGAACTAGAAGAAGACCCTGGAATGTAAGAACAGCATAGCCGTGCGCAGGGAGGAAATGACACAGTTCAGGTATTTTCCATTTAACAAGTCACTCGGTGGAACTAATCCACGAAAGGGAAGGGTCAATTGAAAATCCTCACCCTGTTAAGACACTCGGAGTGCACTGAAGCGTCTCCCACAAAGGCCAGGCTTCAGAAGCAGGTCAACTTCAGAGTAGCAGATACCAGCCAGGCCAGCATCTTCAGCGGCGAGTGTCCCTGACTTCTCTGCCGGACCCTCCACAGCCACCTCACGTCACATGACAAGACGAGCAGGCCACTAACTGGGAAGCGATGCTGTCCCTTTGTCCTCAGTTTCTCCATCTGTAAAATTAAAGGTTAGACTAAATAAATTTAAAGTCCCTCTTTTTCACGTCATTATGAGTCTTAATAACTTCTTCGATGCGTGCGTTTTGCAATGGTGAGTACGGAACAAAGGACTGCTTGCTTTGTTGTAATTTCACAAGCTGCCACCCGCAGTGGAACATACAGCCTGGCATATTCACGTGTTAACAGTTTTCTTCGAACTTTTCCCTTTGATGATGCTACGAAATAACAATTTTGCTTTACTGAGGACCTTGTTCACTTTTTACTGCTTTCCAAACACACTGCTCTGTTTGAAATGGCCCAGCCCTAAAACTTGCCTTCTTAAATTCCTTCATGTTTCAAGATGAACTCCTGCCAACATTCAGAGCTCCTGCCTCACACAGCCACCCATGCACACCCGGTGGCTGAAAAATAATGATTTTTGTCATTTGAGTACCCACTGTTATTCTAGGTGCTGCAGGGCTTGATAAACGTTACCTTTAGTCCTTATAATAGCATTGTAAACATTATTATTCCCACTTTACAGGCGAGAAAATGGAAGACTACAGAATTTAGGAGAGTCAGGGTGAACCAGTGAATGGCATTTGAACTTAAGTTTGCTTGAGGTCAAATCACCACCTTTCCAGAAGCAAAGCTAGAGGAGAGCAGGAAAAGGAGTTCATCTTTGGCACATTCTCTACAAGTAATGCTTGTGGAATAATTTTATTGCCACAGTGAAGGCAGTAGGGGAGGCTTGAGAAAACAAGATCATGGGACGCATGGCCACGGTAGTCGGGAGGAAAGCCTCACCTTCCAGGAACTCACTATCAAACTAGGGGCGTAGGCCCTTTCCCCCATCTTTGCCCCCAAGCTCATATGCCCATAGATTTTAGATTCTGGCTGTGCCATTTTCCACTATGCCAAAGGGATGATTCAGAAGTAGCCATTGTGAATGGAAAAAGCTGTTCCTAATGCCTGTGGCCATGGGCTGGGCAGGGACACATGAGGTTGGTGTTCCAGCACAGACTGAGGACAGCCATGTCCTACCCAAACCGGTGGTGAATCTCATTATAAAGTGGAATAAACTTTCCTGCTGTGCCTAGAGCTCTTAATTAGCTGCTTCTGTATACTTAGTTTTGTAGATTAGATCTTCTGGAGTGGGGCTCCTCTTTATTCTAACACATGCAACTTAAAAGTCTGTCTACCAAGTCTTGTCTTAAATCTCTCTGACCTTGCACGACCCTGAGAAAGGTCCCATCAGGGCTGCTAGCATCCCGTAGGTGGGCAGGGAGTTGGGGGCTGGGTGGGAGAGCCAGTCTCCTCACTGAGGCTCCCACCATGACTCATCTATGACTCAGCCAGCGTCTGCAGCTGCTGGAGGGCTTTGTTCCATGAAAAAACTGCTTATGATCCTCACATCCCTTCTTGGCAGAGAGGGAGGCTTTGGTACTGCTAAGCTGGACCAGGAGTGTGGCCTCCCATCGGGTCCCAACACCAGGGCTGTCCTCCTGCTTCTTTGTCGTGGCATCTGGTTCCCATCCTTAGATTTATCATATAGAGGAGCAGCCCCACGAAGCCCCTCCGTCTGACTCAGGGTGTTGTTAGGGGATCGAGAGAAAGGGCAGAGTCCTGAGTTCGAGGCTGGCCAGTCTTCTTAGCTGGCTTCATGACCTTGGAGAAGTCACATCTCCTCTCTGGGCTACATCTCTGACCCTGGCACGGGAGGATTCTGTTTTTCTTTCCCACCTTCGTACTCTTCACAGTCAAGATGCGTTTCCTGGCACTCGAGGAGAAGTCCACTCCTCGAGTGCCCCGGGACTGTTGAGGGAACCAGATGCACCAGGCTGGTTACACTCACATGGGCATGATGGCTCTTGAGAGGGCTGCGCACAAGGCAGCCCTGACCCCCCAAAGCATAGGCCTGTGCCCTGGGTCCCGCATCTCTGGGGCCAAGCACTGGTCTGGGGCAGGGAGGGGTGGTGGGAGGCACCACTGGGACCTTGGGTTGTGCAGATGTGGGTCACTTTGGAGAGGATGAGGACCAGGAACTTTAAGAGGCAGGACTGTCAGGGTGTCCTAGCTCTTTTCCCCCGTCCTCACTTTCCATTCTAAATGTCCCCATTCCTGAGTCAGTGCTAATGCCTGTTGCCGTGGGCTGGAGCAGGGACATGTGAGGTTGGTGTTTGAGCAGAGACTGAGCATGCCATGCCCTACCCCAAGTGGAATAAACTTTCCTGCTGAGCCTAGAGCTCTTAATTAGCTTCTTCTGTTTACTCAGTTTTGTAGATTAGATCTTCTGGAGTGGGGCTCCCCATTTTTATTTTTATTTTTATTTTTAATTTTTATTTTTTATTAAACTTTTTATGTTTATTTTTGAGAGAGAGAGCACAAGCAGGGGAGGGGCAGAGGGAGGGAGACACAGAATCCTAAGCAGGCTCCAGGCTCTGTGCTCTCCTCACAGAGCCCGACTTGGGGCTCGAACTCACAAACTGTGAGATCATGACCTGAGCCGAAGTCGGATGCCTAACTGACTAAGCCACCCAGGCAACCCCAAAGTGGGGCTCCCCTTTATTCTAACACATGCAAGTGAAAGGTCGACCTACCAAGATTTTCCCAGATGGAGGGGTCGCCTTCGGAGGCTCTTTTCATTCCTTCCCTGTCATGTGCAGAATCATGCTTTGCACAGAAAAGGGGGTCCAGGGTGGGGACCGAGTTCTCTCTCTTGTGCTCACTTTCCCTTGAGCATCCTCTTAGAACCTGCTCAAGTCTGCAGAGGCCCGGGACAAGGCCCTGTCACTGTCTGCTCCTGACTTCACCGCCCTCTGCCGTGACGTCTGCCCAGCCAGTCTCCCAAGAGCAACCGTAGGAGACTGTTTCCAGCTGTCACTGCAAGCTCCAGTCCCCTGCTGCGTATGGATTCAGATGGCAGGAACCTTTCAGATCACACTCGATGCTATTTATTTATTGTGATTATTTCCATGAGAAAAGGCTGATGATAATGCTGCTGAGACACAGTGGTATCAGGCAGGGTCTTCGGCAGGTAGGAATGGTTCACAGCTGGGCTCTCCCACTTAAAGTGTCCGGGTGCAGATGCCTGGTCCCATTGTTCCCGCCCTCTCCCGAAAACCCTGCCCTCCCTCAGATCTGTCCATCTCTGTAAATGGTCACCCCATTCTGCAAATCGTTCGGGTCTCAAATCAACATGGATGGATGGAAGGGTGGATTTGTATCCCACATCAGCCCCATCGGCAGATTCTGACAGGTTTACATTTGAAATCTCCCGAGTGCAGCCTTTCTCGTGACTTCATCCCTGCCACACTGGTTCACATTCCTGTCTTCTCTCGCACTGTTGGGACAGCCTCCCAGGTGACCTCTACTCTTGACCTACTATAGCCTGTACTCTCTCTGGCAGCCAGAGGGACCCTTTGGTAATTTAGGTCAGATCATGCCATTCTTCTGTGCAAAACCCCAGGGGCTTCTTATCTCATTCAGTGCAAAAGCCACAGTCATTATAGTGGCCTTGGACGCCATCCACGGTCCACTCGCCCCTTACCTCCCTGGACTCACCTCCAGCCACTCAGCCCCTCACTGACTCTGTCCTGTTGCTTTTCCCTGGCTATGTGGAGCAGGGGCTTTGGACTTGCTCCTTCTGTGTGGAATGAGGTGCCCAGACAGCACGTGCCCGCTGCCTCATTTCGTTTAGGTCTTTGTTCAAATGTTACCTTCCCAGTGAGATGGCTCTTTCCTGACCTCCCTGTCTAAACTCACAAACCGCTTTTGCTCGGCATTTTCTAACCCTATATCTTGCCTCATTGGGCTTCCTAATACTATCACATCTTGTTTATCGTCTGTCTCCTTGAGGAAAATGTAAGTTCCATAGCAGAGAGTCTTTATTCTGTTCATTGCTTAGACAGTTGGCCCTTAACATGGATTTGAACTGCACCAGTCCACTTATGTGCAGCTTTTTTTCAATAAATATACTGGAAAAGTTTTTTGAGATTCGTGACACTTTGGAAAAACTCAGACCAAGTTTAGAAATATAGCCTAGAAATCCTGAAAAAATTAAGGGAAAGTAGGTATCATTGGAAGAATACAGTATATGATACAACATACAAAATATGTGTTACTTGAATCTTTGTGTTATCAGTAAGGCTTCTGGTCAACAGCAGGCTATTAAGTTTTTCATGAGTCAAAAGTTACACGTGGATTTTTGACTGAGCAGAAGAGAATTGAGGTGCCTGATTCCTGCATTGTTCAGGGGTCAACGGTATTCGTATCCTAGGGCCGCTGTAGCAAAGTACCAAAGACCGGGTGGTTTAAAACAATAGAAATTTATTGTCTCCCTGCTGTGGAGGCTGCAAAGTCTGAGATCAAGGTGCCTGCAGGGCTCCGCTCTCTCTTGGAAAGCTGTAGGGGAGAGTCCTTCCTCACCCCTCTAGCTTCAGCTGTTTGTTGGCAATCCTTGTCAATCTGTGACTTACAGATGCGGCATTCTAGGCACATGGTGGGCTTCTTCATATCATCTTCCCTGTGTGTGTGTGTGTGTGTGTGTGTGTGTGTGTCCAAACTCCCCCTTTCATAAGGACACCAGTCATACTGGATTAGGCTCACTCTAAAGACCTCATTTTGACCTGATTATCTCTAGAAAGACCCTATTTCCAAGTAAGGTCACATGCTGAGGTACGGAGGGTTAGCACGTTGACTAAGCTTTTGGTGGGGGAGGGGCACACTTAAAAAAATTTTTTTTAATGTTTATTTATTTTTGAGAGACAGAGTGCGAGCAGGGGAGGGGCGGAGAGACAGGGGACACAGAATCCGAAGCAGGCTTCAGGCAGGCTCACTTTAATTTAAAACTGACGGGGCGCCTGGGTGGCGCAGTCGGTTAAGCATCCGACTTCAGCCAGGTCACGATCTCGCAGTCCGTGAGTTCGAGCCCCGCGTCAGGCTCTGGGCTGATGGCTCAGAGCCTGGAGCCTGCTTCCGATTCTGTGTCTCCCTCTCTCTCTGCCCCTCCCCCGTTCATGCTCTGTCTCTCTCTGTCCCAAAAATAAATAAACGTTGAAAAACTGAGTTAAACCGGGGCGCCTGGGTGGCTCAGTCAGTTAAGCATCCAACTTTGGCTCAGGTCATGATCTCAAGGTTTGTGGGTTCGAGCCCCTTGTCTGGCTCTGTGCTGACAGCTCCGTGTCTCTGTCTCTCTCTGCCCCTCCCCTGCTCGTGCTCTGTCTTTCTCAAAAAATAAATAAACATTACAAAAAATTAAAAAAAATAGAAAATGAATAACTGAGTTAAACTGAATTCCCAGCTCCAGCTAGGCACTCAGGGAACGTTTGTAGAATGTGTGACTACCATTTACTAGCTGAGTGACCTTGGCTAAGTTATCTAACCTCTCTGAGCCTGGTATGTATGGTTAGTGCTCTAAAAATGGTAACCATTATTAATGTTCAAAATTAGTACATGGGGAATCTGATATAACCTTGAGTTGTTAGTATGAGGTTTGATAGGGTAATGTGTGAAAAGCACCTTACATTTAGTATACACTCAACTGATGACAGTTGGTTTATTAAATATGCACTGTCTCTGGTGACAGAACATATTTCATTTCCTTGCACACAAAGAAGACACTGCCATTGTGCTCAAGAAAGGTGATCCTAGTTGATGTGAAAAAAATGCAGCTTTGTAGCGTCGGAACTTCTCTGCCGGAGGACCCTTGGCCAAGAGAACCAGGGCAGGATGGGGAGGAAGGAAAGCTGCTTAAATTTCTGAGAGGAGGAACCTGTTTCGTGTGTCTTTCCCCAAAAGGGTATAGATCCGCAGGTGGGGAGGGTTCTTGGCACCAAATGTCAGCTTTGTTCTGTGCAGCGCCCTTATCAGTGACCTTGAACGGATGCTGCACTTGGATGCTTACCTATTAGGTTTGTAAATGATAAGCTAGAAAGGAAAATCAGCATGTTGAGTGAAAGACTAAATTATAAATGAAGTCCATAAGGTGAAATATAACAAGAATAAACATTGGAGATGTATTTTATATGCATCTTAAATGGGGAAGATGTGGCTCAATGTGGGATTCTCAGCCTTGGCTGTGCATCAGAATTACCTGCGGAGTCTTGCTTATTTGTTTTTTCAGCAGAGATGTCAGCGCATATCTGAGACTTGAAATGAGCTCTCTGCAGGTGATACTGAGGAGGTGCCCAATGTTGACAACCCCTGGGTCAGCAGGGACACGTGTTGAAAAGCGTGGGGATTTTCTGAGGCTGTGGGCTGAAGATATGTTATTGAGGGAACAGTGTCTAGGACATGGAGGGGTATGTTGTTCTTGGTTCGTCCTTCTAGAACATCAACCTTGCATAGGTAGGGATTTCTGATTGTTTTGTTCATTGGTGACTCCTGAGTGCCATTATATTCCCTGGCATGAAATGGATGGTCAGTGAATTGTTGAATGAATGGACTGAGTTTTGGGGATTTTTCTTTGATTAAGGGAAAGAAAGCATGTCCAGATGTAAGTACCAGGTCTAGTACTTGAAAGTATAATATGATATGATATGGTATGGCATGATATGACATGAAATAATGATATAAAAGTTAATAACCTATAAATACAGACATTGGAGAGGTGAAGCTGTTTTGACTTGAGGAGAGTTAGGAAGGAGAATGGTTACTATTCTTGAACACCTGCTGGAGGGTCTCCCAGAAGAAGCATTAGGTGTATTCCATATGCCTCTTGAAGGAGTTCCATTTCATGTGACTACATTTGCAGGAGTCTTGTCTAATGTGCTCATTGGTCTCAAAATGGAAGGGATTGTTTTGTCCATCAGGGAGCCCTTTCTCAGCCTACAGTTCAAGTAGAGCTCTGCCAGCTGTCCACCTGTCACAGATGATGGAGAGACCCTCTTGCATTGTATGGACCATGGAACTCGGTCACCTGGATGAACTAGATCTTGAAGCCCCTGTGATTTTGGCCAGCCAAACATCTTCTCTAACTTTTCTTTCTCGTATATTTTTATGAAGAAATCGATAGCCCAACCAACGTGGTCACCGACCGAGTGACAGAAGACACAGCGGTAGTCTCCTGGACCCCAGTCCAGGCTGTCGTAGACAAGTACGTGGTGCGCTACACCTCTGCTGATGGGGACACCAGGGACATGGCGGTGCCCAGGGAGCAGAGCAGCACCGTCCTGACGGGCCTGAAGCCGGGAGAGGCGTACAGAGTCTACGTGTGGGCCGAGAGGGGCAGCCAGGAGAGCAAGAAGGCCGACACCAAGGCCCTCACAGGTAACAGAGGAACGGGAGCCTAAACAGATTTCCTCACAGCAGGGAGGAGGCTGATTTTTGAATCAGGAGTCCGATGCCCACCTAGCATCAGCTCTTTTGCTTGCGGGGGGTGGGGAAGGGGGTTGCAAAAGCAATTTCAAATTTCACAATTATGATTTCTCCCCTTTAAACTTCAAACAAAAGAGACCAGCCTTTTTACGTTACACAGAAGGTCATACTTATTTGGGTTAGAATTCCATATGCAACTCAGAGAAGAGTAACACTTCCTAATTTTCATTTTTTTGGACGTTAAAACTCAAAACATTTGGCTGACAGTGAATTTGAATGCTTATCTCAGTTTGCAGTGGCTGTACAGGCACTTTGCTTATAATCTGGAGCTCTCTTTCAGACCATGGAAATGGTTTGCATCCTGAGTCAACAGTCACCGAGTGTACCGATTCTGCCTTTAAGCTTTCAGAAACCATACGGGTCCTTATATTTCACCCAGCTGTGAAATATAGCCCGCCTTCAGCCCAGCTTGGGTTTGCAGATGTCCTGAGGCTGCAGGGGAGCGAATCCCACACCTGCTTTGTGTTTTTGTTTTTTTAAAAAAATTTTTTTTTTCAACGTTTATTTATTTTTGGGACAGAGAGAGACAGAGCATGAACGGGGGAGGGGCAGAGAGAGAGGGAGACACAGAATGTGAAGCAGGCTCCAGGCTCTGAGCCATCAGCCCAGAGCCCGATGCGGGGCTCAAACTCACGGACCGTGAGATCGTGACCTGGCTGAAGTCGGACGCTTAACCGACTGCGCCACCCAGGCGCCCCTACCTGCTTTGTGTTTAAACCCTCCGCTGGTACTGTCCCCAAGTCCAGAGCAGTCTAATCCTGGAGGCTGCTTGAGGTTGCAGACACTTGACAGGAATCCTAGCAAAGGATTTGCTTATTCACTGGGCTCTGTTCTGGACAGTCACTTAGTACAGAGGTGCCCAGAGAAGCCATTAATTAGTTAGGAATGTGGATTCAGAAGCTTGACTGTCCAAGTTTTAATCCCAGCTCTGCCATTTAGTAGCTGAGGGACTTTGGGCAAGTCAGCTGACCTCTGTTCCTCACATTCTTGTCTGTAAAATGGGGCATATGAGTATTTACATCAAAGAGTTGTTGTGAGGGTTGCATGAGTGAATTCATGTAAGTGCCTGACATATAGCAAGGGCTACGTGAGCGGTAATAGTGATTATTTCTTAGAACGTGTCTTAGTCTGCTCTGGCTGCTATAACAGAATATCATAGACTGGGGGCTTAAACAAAAGAGGTTTATTTCTCACAATCTTGGAGCCTGGAAAGCTCCATGATCTGGGCACTGGCTGATTCAGTTCCTGGTGAGAACCCTCTTCTTGGCTAATAGATGGCTACCTTCTTCCTACACCTTTATAGGGCAGAGAGAAGAAACTCAGGTCTCTTCTTGTGAGGCACTGATGCCACCATAGGGAACCCACCCCCACGACCTCACCTAAACCTAATTACCTCCAAATACCAGCAAATTGGTGGTTAGGGCTTCAACCTGGGAGTTGGAGGGGAGCACAAATATTCAGTCCATAGCAAATGCTAATCAGCAAACAGCCCTTGAAGTTTTGGGTTATTTTTTCATTTATTTGTTTGTTTGTTTGTTTAAAGTTTATTTTGAGAGAGACAGAGACAGTGTGAGTGAAGGAGGGGCAAAGAGAGGGAGAGAGAGAATCCCAAGCAGGCTCTGTGCTGGCAGCGGTGGGGGCTGGGGGGGGGGGGGCCCGGACCTATGAACTGTGGGATCATGAACTGAGCTGAAACCAAGAATCGTATGCTGAATGGACTGAGCCACCCAGGTGCCCCTAGCCCTTGAAGTATTTAATGGCATGTAGCCTCCTGGGTCCAGGTGGGCCTTATCTCCTCCAGGGGAAGGAGAAGTTGCCAGTAAGGAGGGTGAGATCTAGATTTGTTTAAACTAGCAGACTTTCTCTGAGGGGCCAGATAGTCCATGTTTTCAGCTTTGGGGACCATGCTGTCTCTGATACAACTATTCAGCTCTGCCATTGAAATGTGAAAACAGCCATGGAGAGTATGTAAATGACCTGGTATGACTGTGTTCAATGAAACTTTATAAAAATAGGCAGTGGGTCAGATTTGGCCCATGCGTTGTAAATTGCCAACTCCTGGTTTATATTACACAAGGCTTTCTGTTTTCTAGGATTTTGAGGGTTGTGAAAGGGAGGCCTGTGGGTCAGTTTTTTTAAGATGGTGGAAGTTGGAATAGAGAAGAATCTTCCCCGCTCTCAGGTGGCAGTGGTGTGAGTTAGCACCTCAGCTGCTGGGGGGGGGGGGGGGGGTTTGCAGCATAAGGCATAAGATGTAAGGATAGGATGGGCTGGTTGTGTCTTATTTTTAATATGCAAGTCTCTTAACAATCTTAAGTGGTGTTGGTGGTGGACAGAGGGGAGTCATGAAGGATGGGGCGGCAGCATCAAAGCCAGCTCAGAATCCCAGAACGAAACTCCCCCTTGTATGTCTTTGCTCCTCAAGGCAAGTTGTCTCCTTGGCTGTGTGCTCCATCCTGCTGGCCTGGCCATGCGTGTCGAGCAACGGGGCACGGGCTTGAGATGCAGTTGCTGTTACGGAAAGCTCAGCCATTTTGAGGAAGTGGTTTTTGAAACAGGATCCTAAAGGCATTGCTAATCATGTACCCAACTACTTGGATTTCTGACTCAGAGGTTCACATTTCAAGGAGAAAGGGGGGAATTTCGTGCCTCGAATGACACTTGTAATAACAAAGAGCTTATATTCAAGGATTTTTCCATGTGAATATCTCATCTGTGATTTGTCATAACCTGTGAGGTAGGTACTGGTATTTCCTTCTTTGTGGAGATGAGGAGACAGAGACTTAAATTTGGAGTCTGTCCAAAGTCAGCAACTAAGAAACGGTGCCCAGATTCCAACCCAGTTTAACTGTATTGAAACCCAGACAGATTCCTACCCAAGTAGGATTATTTTTTTTTTTTTATCAGCCCAGACCTCAAAGACCATCAGTTGAAGTCTTCTGGTGCTCTGGCTGTAGGCATAATGTTTTATATGGAAAGAACTAACAGCTCCTACTTTCAGGATATTTTTATTCCCAAATAAAATATTAGAGCCACTGCAGAGATTTACTGAAGTATAATTGCTTTCAGGTACAGGGAATCAGAACTCAAAGAGTGTATTATATAAACCCAGGGTAATGGAGAAATTTGTATATGAAGACCAATTTTTTTAAAATCCAGAGTCTACTTATGGGTAAAGTTTATAGAGCTGAGACTGTTTTGGCTTTGTCTGAAAACCCTATGTCTCCTTACATGCTATTAGCTCCTTCTTGGAATTTCAGACCACTTGCTTAATTAAACCCTTAAGTTATCCCAATCACTGGCACATAACAGATTCTGAAATTTGTTGAGATCATCATTTTGTCTGTGTATGTGCTGGCCTCTCTGGAACCAGAGAGTTGGTAAATGTTACATTTCTTTCATCTCTCTTAAAGACATTGACAGCCCCCAAAACCTGGTGACCGACCGGGTGACGGAGAACACGGCCACCGTCTCCTGGGACCCGGTGCAGGCCGTCATCGACAGGTACATGGTGCGCTACACGTCTGCCGATGGAGACACCGGGGAGGTGCCGGTGGGGAAGGAGCAGAGCAGCGCCGTGCTGACAGGCCTGAGGCCGGGCGTGGAGTACACGGTCCAGGTGTGGGCCCAGAAGGGGACCCGAGAGGGCAAGAAGGCCGACACCACGGCCCCGACAGGTAACGGAGCGTGCATCATCCCTGTGTCACTGCTAAACTCATGTCTGTTTCAGTTGGTTTTCCTTCTGTGACCTTGGCAGAAAGGGAGGTTTTACAGAGTGCAATGGTGTGCTTATAGAGTTCATTGTATGCCTTACTTCTACTTGATGGCTTCTCGTAGAATGCACAGCTCATCTTGCGGCCTTCAAACTTTGGTCTTTAAAGATTGATGTGATTGCTTGTGGTCCTTTGTTCTCTGCCTGTGCATCTTCTGTGTTGTGAACACACGAAGTGCCTCACCTGATACGGACTAAACGGGATGAAAGCACAAGTGCCTTCCATGTGGGGGGAGCCGGACTGTGATCCCAAACCAACTTTGTTTTCCCTCTTCACCTGTTTAAACCCTTTCTTGGAGCTTGTTTTTTATTTCTGCCCTTCAGATGAATGTTTTAGGCAGAGATAATAATAATGCTCTATTAGCTAAAAATAAGCAAGTATCTAGTCATTTTTAGTCCTCAACACATATCATTTTAGTAATTAAAATGTCTATATCAATACTTCATTTAAAGTTATGTCTTCTCCTCTCCACTGGCGTGGGCCATTTGCGGGCTAACTATCTGCCATGGGAAGGGGGGTCTGCTCGACTGCTCTTGTATTTCCCTTCTTATACTTCAGACACCCTCCTTCTAGCATGCTAACTGTAGTTTCTGGCCCATTTATGTTTGGTACAGCTTGGAGAGAGGCCAGGGGTCAGGAGAAGGAGAGGTAAGGGGTCCTGATTTACTATAACCTTCACAGCTGTCATGGGGCCTGACCAGTGTTCAAGCTAATGTTTCCCTCGTGGAGCACTTCTGTGCGTTCTTCAGGGACCCTCTTACACTCTGAGCTGTCATCATAGTGATCCTGTGACAGATGCATCTCTCCTGCTGGTCACCTACTCCCCTTCCTCTGCCTATACATGTGGGGTGCACTCCAGTGCCTTTCTGGTGGCATCACCTCACCCCTCTGGCTGAGTGTCTTGGACAGCTTCTAAAATAATCCCAGGTGGTCTCCTCTTTCCTTGGTCCATGTCTGGTCTACAGGGCATATGCAGGCATCCTTTAATCCATTCAACTAGATACATGGTTCTTTTGCAATGCTCTCTATCAGAGCAAACAGCCATTTTCTCACCCCTTAGGTATTTTAGATACATGTCAGACACCAGCCTATGGTGTTCCCCAAGTGTTGGG
This sequence comes from Prionailurus viverrinus, assembly GCF_022837055.1. NCBI lineage: Eukaryota > Metazoa > Chordata > Mammalia > Carnivora > Felidae > Prionailurus > Prionailurus viverrinus. The sequence continues at coordinate 14,597,880 of NC_062577.1, forward strand.
CAGAGTTTCTCAGTCTTGGCACTAGTGAAATATTTGGCTGGAGAAATCTTTGTCGCAGGGGTTGGTCTCAGGCACCATATGCTGTTTAACAGCATCCCTGGCCTCTACCCATTAGACTCCAGTAGCCTCTGCATCCCACACCGAATTGTGACAACCAAGTAGGTCTCCAGATATTGCCAATCATTCCTGATTGAGAACATTTGCTCATTTGAGGTTTGGGTCTTACCCATGAAACTCAGTGTAACTCTGCCCAAAGAAATCCACTCTTGAAGTCCCATCCCTTTGGCCTCTCCAACCTCTTTCATTGTCTGGAGATGGTTTGGCCAGCCAAGGGCCACGGGACTGTTGATCCTACTTTGACTGTGGGCTTTCAGATTGGAATGTAGATACCAGTTTTCTTGGAGTCCAAGAAACCAAGATAAGAGGAGTCCTGCTTGAACATACCATTGCACATATGTGACACGACCTAGAGGCAAAGACTTTAGGGAAACAACTTTTGCAATAAACTATTTGGAACAAAGACATGTTGTTATTTTCTTGGTGACTGCATTTTTGAATACCTTCTCTGTGTATAGTTTGGAGGAGCATAATCTTCTTCACTCATAAAATATCAGCAAGGTGATATCAATAATAGCTTATGGTCATTGGGTATCTACTCTGTGCCAAGAGTTGTCACAAAGGGCATATTGTTAACTCATTTAATACAGCTAGTTTCCAGGCTATACACTAATATCTTGTCCTGCTTTTTTTATTCTGCAGACACTGTAATACTTCAGTATTTTCAAGGCCCCTTTTTACATAGTATTTTTTGTCTTGGTTTTCAGAGCCATCCAGTGAAATATTTACAATAACTATTAACAGTCCTATTTTATCCATGCATAGAGGTGAGGTGAGCCGTCCAAGGTCATGAAACAAGTTAGTAATTTATGAAATTAGATGTATGCATGGAACATTAGTGGTCAAAAGAACATTAAAGTGTATCCGACCTGAACCCCAGATTTGCAGGTGATGAGGCTGAGGCCCAGCCAGAGACCGTTGAGATGTGCAGGACCACAGCTTTTCTGACTTGGATCTAGTGCTTATCCTGCTGTTGTGTGCTGCCTCTTCGAGGATCCAAGAGGCCAGCTGTGGAGAGAAGGTCTATGTCCCTGAAACAATTGAAAACTGACATAGGACATGGGAAAACCACAAGACCAGGAAACTGCCTGCCTTCAAGCAACACGGTCTCCCTCTTCGGTGCTTGTTAATGGTGCGCTTTAACTTTCCTTTCAGACATTGACAGCCCAACAAACCTGGTGACCAACCGGGTGACAGAGAACACGGCCACCGTCTCCTGGGACCCAGTGCACGCCGTCATCGACAGGTACATGGTGCGCTACACGTCCGCCGATGGAGACACCGGGGAGGTGCCGGTGGGGAAGGAGCAGAGCAGCACCGTGCTGATGGGCCTGAGGCCAGGCGTGGAGTACACGGTCCAGGTGTGGGCCCAGAAGGGGGCCCGGGAGAGCAAGAAAGCCAACACGACGGCCCCAACAGGTAATAAGAAAAAGATCAATCAGAAATGAATTTTGAGCATGCGGATTTGAGTGTGCATGATACCCAAGAGGCAGCCTGAGATGAGAGACTTTGCAGAGAAAGTCACAGAGACCAAAAAGGACAGTGAGTCCTAGTAGTGACCTCAGCGAGGTGGTAGTTGGTAGCTCTCTCTGCCTGGTCATGGTGAGCTGCTCACGACACCACTCAGCCCACAGGAAGGGAGAAATAAAGCTATGTGGTGGCCATGTTTTCAGCGGACTCAGCAAAGATGTTTATAGGCTCTGATCGTTGCAATGCTTTTGATAATACTTTTAGAATGATTGCCCGAGAAGCAGCCCATGATAAAATGATAAACTAGGTACCCTGAACGTCATGGCAGATGTTTAATGATTGTTGTGACGTGACATAATGTTGTTAAGAAGACGTCGTTCCTCATATATTTTAGGGAGCTAAAAGCCAAAAGAGTATGTTAAGCTTACAATGTGTAGTCTTTTGAAATTGGGAACTGGGGTTCCTTTCTTCCTTGACTCCCAGCAGATTCTGGATGGGAATACCATTGCCTTGTGCTAAGAGAGTTCTAGAAGATGAAATGAGAGTGGTGGGTGGTGGGTATCTCTTCCATGGCTTCCAAGCTTAGGCTTTCCAAATATCTTTTTTTAAAGACATTGACAGCCCCCAAAACCTGGTGACCGACCGGGTGACAGAGAACACGGCCACCGTCTCCTGGGACCCGGTGCAGGCCGTCATCGACAGGTACATGGTGCGCTACACGTCTGCCGATGGAGACACCGGGGAGGTGCCGGTGGGGAAGGAGCAGAGCAGCGCCGTGCTGACGGGCCTGAGGCCGGGCGTGGAGTACACGGTCCAGGTGTGGGCCCAGAAGGGGGCCCGGGAGAGCAAGAAGGCAGATACCATGGCCCCGACAGGTAATGGAGCCTTGTTCTTTGAGAATGTAAGACCTCAACCTATGGCTAATCAAGTTTTGTTTTCCTGCTTTGACACTGGTGGACTAGATGATTTATGGAAGAGCAGGATAGTGTTCCTTTGTAGGAGATCACACACACCATCCCTCACCTTCCTTTTGCACGTTACCTCCAAATAAGGAGCTCATACTGGCCTCATACTTTGGTCTTATAAAGATAGATGGTGATCGGTCCCATCTACCCACTGTTCCTCTGATTTGTACTCAATCATTGAAATGTTTTGTCTTAAGAGGGAAAAGATATAAAGAAACCATATATGTTAGGATCTGCGAACCTAGTACTTTAGGGAAGTGTTTTTTTCACTCTGATCTTTTTGAAGCAAGGAAGGGTTATTGTTTTCTTAGGGGATAAATCCTCTCTGAAGCACTGTGTGCTCCGTTCTCAGGATCCTAAAGTTGCACTTACATCCTGTAACAGTTCATAATTTTTAAAGCTCATTCATCTCTGTGTCCTCATTTTTTAAGAACAGACTTATTGAGATATGATTTACTTTCTATACAATGTACTCTTAAAGCATATAGTTCAGTGGTTTTTAGTGTATTTACAGAGTTCTACAACCATCACTATTATCTAATCAGAATATTGTCATCACTCCAGAAAGAAACCCCATGTCCGTTAATAGTGCCTCCTGCCTCCACTCCCCCCAGCCCTAGGAAACTATTACTTTCTGTCTCTATAGAGACAGAAGGTCCTTATTCTGGACATTTCATATAAATGGATTCACACAGCATGTGGTCTTTCGTGACTGGCTTTATTAACTACACATAATATTTTCAAATTTCATCCATGTTGGAGCATGTATGGGTACTTTATTTTCTTGCCAAATAATATTCCATTGTATGGATGTAACACATTGTTTATCCATTTGTCACTTGATAAGCATTTGTGCTTTTTCCACTTTTTGGCTATTGTGAGTAGGGTTACTATGAGCGTTTATGGTACAACTTTTTGTGTGGACATATGCTTTCAGTTCATTTGGGTATATACCTAGGATTGGAATTGCTGGGTCATATGATAACTCTATGTTTCACTTTTTGAGGAATGGCCAAGTTATTCCCAGAATGGTGGCAGTATTTTATATACCCACCAGCAATGAATGAGGGTTATATTCTTCAATTGCTTCGTCCTCAGAGGTATTTGGTGAGATGGGTAGAGCAGGAATCAATATCCCCATTTTATAGTTAAGAAACCTCAAATACAAAGAAGTGAATGATTTTTACAAGTTCACAAAGTCAGCTGATGATTCATGGAGTCAGATTTGTGGCATATTCATTGCATATTATGGTACCTTCGTATCTATTTAGTAAGGCCCATATTTTACAAAGAAGGAACTGAGGTTCAGCTGGGGACAGCAGTGCTAGCTGTCCAGGTCCATGGCTGGCTGATGGCAGAGCTGGGCCTATATCCCCAGTCTGTTGGCTCTGCTCAGGGCTTTTCCTGCCCCTCTGCTCTGCATCTCTGGGCTGAAACTGCAAACTAGCTCTTCTGACTCTGGATACTCCTGCTCATTCCATTATCCTGTGCTGCCTTCTTGAGGATCCAAGAGTCTAGCTGTGGAGAGAAGTTCGGTCTTGGTGACACACCTGAAAACTGACAGGACATGGGAAAACCACAAGACCAGGAAACTGCCTCCCTTCAAGCAACACGGTCTCCCTCTTCGGTGCTTATTAATGGTGCGCTTTAACTTTCCTTTCAGACATTGACAGCCCAACAAACCTGGTGACCGACCGGGTGACAGAGAACACGGCCACCGTCTCCTGGGACCCAGTGCACGCCGTCATCGACAGGTACATGGTGCGCTACACGTCCGCTGATGGAGACACCGGGGAGGTGCCGGTGGGGAAGGAGCAGAGCAGCGCCGTGCTGATGGGCCTGAGGCCGGGCGTGGAGTACACAGTCCAGGTGTGGGCCCAGAAGGGGGCCCGGGAGAGCAAGAAAGCCAACACGACGGCCCCAACAGGTAATAAGAAAAAGATCAATCAGAATTGAATTTTGAGCATGCGGATTTGAGTGTGCATGATACCCAAGAGGCAGCCTGAGATGAGAGACTTTGCAGAGAAAGTCACAGAGACCAAAAAGGACAGTGAGTCCTAGTAGTGACCTCAGCGAGGTGGTAGTTGGTAGCTCTCTCTGCCTGGTCATGGTGAGCTGCTCACGACACCACTCAGCCCACAGGAAGGGAGAAACATGGCGGTGGCCATGTTTTTAGCGGACTCAGCAAAGATGTTTATAGGCTCTGATCGTTGCAATGCTTGTGATAATACTTTTAGAATGACTGTCCGTGAAGCAGCCCATGATAAAATGATAAACTAGGTACCCTGAACGTCATGGCAGATGTTTAATGATTGTTGTGATGTGACATAATGTTGCTAAGAAGATGTCGTTCCTCATATATTTTAGGGAGCTAAAAGCCAAAAGAGTATGTTAAGCTTACAATGTGTAGTCTTTTGAAATTGGGAACTGGGGTTCCTTTCTCCCTTGACTCCCAGCAGATTTTGGATGGGAATACCATTGCCTTGTGCTAAGAGAGTTCTAGAAGATGAAATGAGAGTGGTGGGTGGTGGGTATCTCTTCCATGGCTTCCAAGCTTAGGCTTTCCAAATATCTTTTTTAAAGACATTGACAGCCCCCAAAACCTGGTGACCGACCGGGTGACGGAGAACACGGCCACCGTCTCCTGGGACCCGGTGCAGGCCGTCATCGACAGGTACATGGTGCGCTACACGTCTGCCGATGGAGACACCGGGGAGGTGCCGGTGGGGAAGGAGCAGAGCAGCGCCGTGCTGACGGGCCTGAGGCCGGGCGTGGAGTACACGGTCCAGGTGTGGGCCCAGAAGGGGGCCCGGGAGAGCAAGAAGGCGGACACCATGGCCCCGACAGGTAATGGAGCCTTGTTCTTTGAGAATGTAAGGCCTAAGCCTGTGGCTGGTCAAGAGTTGTTTTCCTGTTTGACCCTGGAAGAATCAATGACTTATAGAAGAGCAGAATAATGTCCTTTCATAAGAGACTGCACACACCGCCTCTCACGTCCCTTTAACTGGTTTCCTTACAAGTCAGTCCCCTGTGGCAGTTTCCAAAGTGCAGTTTTGCCGTGACTGGATGGTCGTGTCCAGCTGCTCCTGGTCTGAGTGCGTGGATATTTCACTGTGGACAGCATTAAGGGTCTGTCCTTGTGTTTTGAGTGGGAGGAGAAAATGAAAATCAAATGTTGTTAATATTATTAAATAATATGTTGATAACTCAACTTTATAAAATAGACTTTACATCTACCAGAGCAAGTTGATCTATGTGGTGTGCTTTAGCATGAATGAATCATGATAATCTGGTTTTGAGGATAAGGGTAACTTATATGTTATATTTTAATTTTATTGGGAAAGAGATGTTTGGCAGTATTTCTGTAGTGATTTAACCAGCCAACCAGCGTTACAAGTGCATCTATGATGTGTAAAGCATATTAAAACTGGTCTTCATTTGGCTGATCCACTCAGCAATGTGTGTTGAGCATTTACCATGTGCTGTGTTCTCTACGAAGCTGTGGCAACCCAGAGGAGATATGGTCGCTGCCCTCTTCCTCTAGGAGCCGACATTTGCATCTAGTTATTAGAATCATCTTGGATGAGATCAGAAGTCTCCATTGACATGATGCTAGAAACAAAATGATTACTGCTTGTGAGCATGGACTGTGTCTTCAACTGAACCCTGAACGCCACATAACACCATGCCTTGCACATAGTGGGAGTTTGATATACGCTTCCCAAATCAATAATGAGATTTGTTTTGTTACACTCTTGGTAAAGGTAATAGTGTAGATTTGCAGATTTTGGTTTACTGTGCTTTCTGCTTGAGGAGCCCAACTCTGTCTGGGGAGAGAAGACATACGTTAGTGAAGCAGTTAGAGCGTAGGTGACAGAAAGACCACGTAACATGAAAGGGCCTCACTCCAAGCAAAACGATGTGAGTTTCTGCACTCTGTGGCCTATAACTAGTGCACGTTGATGAGTACTTTTCCTTTTAGACATCGACAGCCCCCAAAACCTGGTGACCAACCGGGTGACAGAGAACACGGCCACCGTCTCCTGGGACCCGGTGCAGGCCGTCATCGACAGGTACATGGTGCGCTACACGTCTGCCGATGGAGACACCGGGGAGGTGCCGGTGGGGAAGGAGCAGAGCAGCGCCGTGCTGATGGGCCTGAGGCCGGGCGTGGAGTACACGGTCCTGGTGTGGGCCCAGAAGGGGGCCCGGGAGAGCAAGAAGGCGGACACCACGGCCCCCACAGGTAACAGGAGGGAGGAGAACAGAAACTGGGGTCATCACTAGGGGTTGATGCTGCTGCTGAATTATGCCACTGCTGCCTTTTGGGTCTGTGACTCAGGGACTGTTTAGGCAGGTTTGTTGGAAAAAAACCTCATTCCCGTACCAAAAAAAAAAAAAAAAAATCAAAGCATAGTTATGGGGTACATACCGAACAGTCCTGTGAAGGTCTTAAAACTCTTTCCCCAGGCTTGTGTTTTAACAGCTCTGCTTCTCAGTGATAAAAAATTATAGAATGGTAAAAACAACATAAAATTCCGAAAAAGCACTGGATTAGAGAACTGTTTTGTGGCAAAGCTGTTTTCTGTGGGTTTGCCTTAATAGATGGTGTGTAGTTTAGTGTTTCCTTGGAGGTTGGAGCTCTGTGTTCATTTCGGCCTACGCTAAGTTTTGGTGAGCATTTTCCAAAGGCCAGGCCTGCGATCCAGTGGCACCAAAACAAATGTGATTCCTGCTGTCTTGCAGTCCAGTGGGAAAGACAATCAACAAGGAAACCAACTTGTAACTATAATTATGATAAGTTCTATGAAGGAGATGTACCTGGCACAGGTATAAAGAATAGCAGGGTAGGGGTGTTTCTTAGACGGGATGGAACGAATCCTGGTTAAGATACATATAGACAGAAACATCCAAATAACATATCCTTAAACAAGAAAGAAGCTTACTCTTCTCTTGTGGAGTGGGCAGAGTAGAAGTGGCCCAGGGCTGATGAGGTAGCCCCACGGCATAGGAGACCCTGGCTCCTTCGGTATTGTGTTCAGTCATCCCTAGGGGGTTGCCTTCGTCTGTGTGGTCATCTGTCCTCATTCCAGAAGTGGAAAGGGACCTGGGAAGGGGAAGGACATGACTGGAACACTGCACGCGTCCTTTAGTTCTTCTCGTGTTCCACTGGCCAGACCCAAGACACGGTGCCAGACCTCACTACAGGAAAGGGTGGGAAACGGAGTCTTCAGCTGGGTGATCACGTGCCCACCTTACCCTTCTGTTAGACCGTCCTCTCCAATTCAGTAGCCCCTGGCTGCCTGTGGCAGCTTAAATTTTAATTAATTAAAAGCAACTAAATTATTTTCAAAGTTGGACTCCCCACATTTCAGATGGTCCAGAGGCACGTTTCTAATGGCCACTGTATTGGACAGGGCAGAGTACTTCCATCATTACAGAGAGATCCACCGGACAGCATGCTTATGGAAGAAGGGGAGGATGGGTATTGGAGAAAACTAGCCGCTTCTGGCTGAGGGAAGAGTGCCCCTGATGGCCCTAAGCTGCAGCAGCTGAGATGGACACGGGACCGCAAGGGGGCTGGTGTTGCTGGAGCGCAGAGGGCGAGAGAGGAGGTGACGTGGGGCGGGTGGGAAGGAGGCAGGGCCACTCACACAGGACCCCACGTGCCTGAAGGAAGGTTACATTTGTTAGAAGAAGAGCAACACGATGTCATATTTGTTTAAAACAGTTTATTCAGGCCGCGGTGAAGAGAATAAACAGAGGACATGACAAGGGTAGCGTTAGGAGGGTTAATGAAGACTCTAGTGTAAAATCCGGGCAAGAGGTGATGATGGCCATTGGGAAAGAGGAGAGGGGGTATCTGAGCACATATTTTGGAGTTATAAATGGCAGTATGTGTTGATGGATGAGGTGTGGGGCAGGAAGAAAACGAATCAGGTAAGACCGGGGTTTCTGGCTTGAGCAACATGGAAGGTTGGGGCATCATTTTCGGAGAGGGGAGGCTCAGAGATAAATAGGCTCGGTGTGGGGGGGGGGATGTTAAGACTTTCAGACATTTAAGCTGGAGAAACTTGTGCGATTCCTTGGCTAATTGATTTATTCATTGATCCTACAAATATTGGTCGAGCGTCCAACATAGGCTAGGTGCTGTGCTGGGTATATGGTTGCGGATGCAAGCCAGGGGCTCGTGTATCAGGGAGCCGAGAGCATTGGTTGGCATTCAGAGCCACGGACATGGATGGCATTCAGAGCCATGGACATGGATTAGGGAGAGGTGTAGAGAGGAAGACGGGGGCCTTGGTGCCCCACATTTCCAGGTTGCCGACAAAGGAGATGGAGAAGGGGTCGGGCAGTTAGGAGAAAACCAGAGGAGGGTGTAGTCACGCCAGTCAAGAGCCGAGAGCATTTTAAGACAGAGGGAGTGGATCAGCTCTGCCAAACGCCTCTGGGGCTGGCGAGCGTCCATCGAATCTGGCAGTGCAGAGTCGGTGGTGACCTATACTGGCGGGGTCGGTGACGTGGTGTCAAAAAGTGCCAAACTTCACTGCTTGAGGAGTGGATGTGAGGGGCGGACTGATAGTGGAGGCATGCAGACTGCTCTCCCGAGAAGTCCGTGGGCTGAGGCGTGCAGAGGGGTGGGAGAGTGGGAGAGGCTGATGGTGCTGGAGAGAGGGCAGATGAAAAGGAGCAGAGTCCTTTAGAAGGCGGGAGGCTTCAAAGTTCAGAGCAGAGAGGGGTTTGTCTGCGTTTTAACACAGGGAAGTGGCAGGATCTTGGGCGAGCCTTTTCATTCCTTTGGACCTCCATTCTCTTCCCCTTTTGTAAGAGACAAGAAGGTGGGAAGATCTGACCTCTCAGCTCTGAGACTCTGTAAAACAAAACCACCACATAATGTGGAGATAACAAGAAGAGGTTGTTCGAACAGCAGTTTGGGTGGCTTGTCTTGTTGTTCGGGAGACTTTTGTTATTTTTGTGGAAGCTAGGGAGAAAATTTCCATATTAATGTCCAGTGGTTTGTTTCCCTGGAAAATGGAAACCAGGGGCCTTTCACTCCTGGTTGCAATGGAATTGGATCATTATTAAAGATAACTTGAATGGAGAGCTCCTAGAGACAGGGTCGGGAGGTAGGATGGTCTCCCTTGGCTCTAAAATGCAGCCTTTCCTTTTTCAAAAGACATTGACAGCCCCCAAAACCTGGTGACCGACCGGGTGACAGAGAACACGGCCACCGTCTCCTGGGACCCGGTGCAGGCCGTCATCGACAGGTACATGGTGCGCTACACGTCTGCCGATGGAGACACCGGGGAGGTGCCGGTGGGGAAGGAGCAGAGCAGCGCCGTGCTGACGGGCCTGAGGCCGGGCGTGGAGTACACGGTCCAGGTGTGGGCCCAGAAGGGGGCCCGGGAGAGCAAGAAGGCGGATACCACGGCCCTGACAGGTACGGTACCATAAAGGCCTGGGACCGGGGACCCTGCACACCCATCAGAGCAGTCGTCTGTACCTAGGGGTGCAGAGGGGAGTAGGGAAGGCCGTTGTTTCACCTGAGGACATGCCTCAGAGTGGTTCCTTCTTTACCTTACGCGGATACGAGGGCTCTGATTGAGAAGAGTGTAGAGGACAGGTGCCTGGGTGGCTCAGTGGGTTAAGTGTCCGACTCATGATTTAGGCTCAGGTCGTGATCTTGTGGTTCAGGAGTTCAAGCCACGTTGGGCTCTGTGCTGGGAGTGCGGAGCCTGCTTGGGATTCTCTCCCTCTCTCTGTTCCTTCCTTCCACTGGTGTGCACTCTCTCTCTCTCTCTTTCAAAATAAATGAACTTCAAAAAAAAAAAAGAAGAGTGTAGAGGAGGCAGTGTGAAAGTGGAAGTATGTGGCTTTTCCGGGTGGTTGTGCGGGGCCTCTGTCAGCTTGTCCTCCACCCTGCCCAGCTCCCAGGCTCTCCACTTGGATGTTAGAACCTGGAGGGCCTCGGCTCCAGTTTGGAGAAGAGGGAGGCAACGTAGCGCTTCTGTGTCCACGTCCCGGGTTGGGGGCGGTGGTGGAGTGTCTTTCTCCCTCGCTGTCCCTTTCCAGTTAGTGATCAGAGGGGCCTGGGCTGTTGTGTTTTGCATGTGTGGTGGGGCCTCACAGGGACCGAGAGACTCCCTGTGCCCACCCTGACGTCCTCGGGTCTCTTTGGACATCTGGGCAAGGGCTGGCCATCCCCTTTATGGCGGGGGACACCATGTGTGGCCACTGGAGTTAGAGGTGCCTTGAATTTCCTTATAAGTTACAATTAGCAGGATTTTTTAATTAAAAGAGTAAAGTACACTTACAGTAAAAAAAAAATTCAAACTATTCAAAGGAACACGTAGAAAGAAAAACTCTTGTATAGCCCAGACTCCTTAATAGTCAATGCTGTTCCCCAGAGGCAGCCAGTCCCTCCCTCCTTCCTTCTTTCCTTTACCCTCCCTCCCTCTCTCCTCTCTCTGTCGCCCTCGTTCCTTTCTCCCTCTGTTCCTTCATTATCTTCTCTTTGCTTCACTGTTCCCATAAAAAAAATTGTTTATTTTTGAGAGAGAGATAGACAAAGCATGAGTGGAAGAGGGGCAGAGAGAGAGAGAGGGGGGAGAGAGAATCTGAAGCAGGCTCCAGGCTCTCAGTTGTCAGCATAGAGCCCGACACGGGGCTCGAACTCACGAGCCATGAGATCATGACCCGAGCTGAAGTTGGACACCTAACCCACTGAGCTGCCCAAGTGCCTCTCACTCTTCCCATTTTTAAAGACAATAAGGGGTGCCTTAGTGGCTCAGGGGGTTGAGTGTCCAACTCTTGATTTTGGCTCAGGTCATGATCCCAGGGTTGTGGGATCGAGAGCCCTGCTCCAGGCTCTGAGCTGACAGCACAGAGCTTGCTTTGGATTCTCTCTCTCCCTCTGCCCCTCCTGTGCTTGCATGCTCTCTCTCTCTCTTAAATAATAATTAAAAAAGACAACAATATTACCATCTTTGTACTTCACAGAAATGTGGAAGTCATTAAGACATCTCAAGTCCATAACCAGGGGATTGGTGGGCAGTCAAAGACGTAGCAGAGGCCAGCTTAAGATATTTAAATAGTTAAGGTTTTGCTTTGATGTTTGGAAGCAGGAAATTTAGTTCTGTAGTGTGATGGAAAGAATAAAATCCATGCCAGATGTTACACTTTAGAAAGTCAAACCGAGCTGATATTACAGAAACTCAAAATTTGTCAAAACATCCTAATTCAAAACAACAGCTGCCTGATTTCTATTAAAACATTGCAATTCCATTCTCGGCCGAAATGCTACTGAGGAGAAAATAGCCTGGAGACATCTTTTTTGGGAACTTCTAAATTAAAATCACCCTCTATGATGATTTTTCAAAATGGAAATTTTTCATTCAGTATCTTATTGGGTTTAAAAAAACGAGCCATCTGACCAATTAATATGGTTTTGACTAGAATTCTTGCTGAGTTTTGGTTTCCCGTCTCCAGAGTGTGTACTCCTCCCCCTCCTCTCCCTCCCCATCGCACGTTCAGAGCCACAAGGAAGGCTCTGCTTTTTTTCTGCCTCTTCTTCCCTCTCTCTCTTCCTCTCCTTTGCACAAGACCACCACCATCATGCCTTCCCCACGCTTTCTGTACAGGGTGTGCATCTAAGGCCATATGTTTAGTTAGGTAGGAAATAGAACTTTAAATCTCTACGCCAACTTAATGTTTGTCGCAAGCCCCCATTCTGCTGGTGGGTTGGTATCTCTGATTTAGGGGGCATGCTCCTTCTCCAGGGCTGTGTGTAAAGTCTTGGGTGGTTTCCCAGTGCCAGCCGTGGGGTGGGAGCGGGCAGCTCTGTGGTCATCTTTCCAGGTAGGTGTTTGCCGGGACACGTGGTTTCTGTGCACAGGTTCCTCTCAGATCCACACTCCGGGTCACTTCAGGAGCCCTGCCATCGCTGGGAATCTGCCTGCTGATCTGGATGATCTGGATTGTCCATACCCGCCACTCTTAGAGAATCTGTGGGGAACCTGGGAGCACAGATGCACTGTCTTGGCCCTACCCACTCCCCTCTTCCTTAGTCCCCTTGTCCTCAGTGGGTGTGGAATGTGCTTTTATTAAAAAAAGTTTTTTAAACATTTATTCATTTTTGAGAGACACGGCGTGAGCAGGGGAGGGGCGGAGAGAGAGGGAGATACAGAGTGCGAAGCAGGTTCCAGGCTCCCAGCTGTCAGCACAGAGCCCAACGCGGGGCTCAAACTCACGGATTGCAAGATCGTGACCTGAGCTGAAGTCAGATGCTCAACCAACTGCGCCACCCAGGTGCCCCTGGAGTGTGCTTTTAGAAACCAAGGTCATAAGGGGCTGGTGGCAAGGAAGAGTAGAGACCATGCCTGCTGCTGGGGAGGAACTGCCTGGGAACTGCCTGCTGCCATGGGAAGGATAAGTTGGTAGAAAATATGTTAACACATCAAAAATGATCTTGCCTCGGTTGCAGAAATACCGACTAATAATAATTACCTGACTTTCTGTATACAGACATCGACCCTCCCAAAAACCTTCGTCCATCTGCTGTTACACAGTCCGGGGGGGTGTTGACCTGGACGCCCCCCTCTGCTCAGATCGATGGCTACATTCTGACCTACCAACTCCCAGATGGCACCGTTAAGGTACTGGATACTTCTTGCTTTTTCTCTTGGTACCCATGCCCAGCCTCCAAATGAAGCAACTGACCCGGGCCCACCGGCTTGATTGCTGGTGTCATGGCCACCGGCTAAGAAATGAGTTGAGCCTTACTGATCATCTGCTGTGTTAGCGAAGCTGCTGCACACAGTTAGTTGTCTGCCGACATCGTACGTGTGGCCTTGTTTTAGAGGACTAACTTTTGTGCCTTCTCCTCGCTATCCATTGAGTATTTGCGGGCTGCACATCCGCCCCATGTTATTTTGTTCTGTTGTCTTTCTCAGGAAACGTTCGCTCCAAGGACAATTTGTCTGTTGTATCTATCATTGTATCTAACGTGCTTACAACCTGGCACACAAGACGTGCTCACTAAATATTTATTGAATGGGTTGATTAAACCTTCTTTCAGGAGTTATCCCTCCCACCTGGAATCTGAAGGCCAGCAAGTTTTTGTAGCTTGTTCCAATGGAAAATTCTTCCTCTTTCTTGTTGGCAAGAGAGAAGGGACGAAGAGGGAAAGGAAGGGCACTTTGATTTATTCATTATCTTAATGGTTGCTTATGACAGTGCTTCAAGGAAAGTTAGCTCTATGTCTGTAGAGGAAATAAGATAGGTTCAGAAGGACGTTTCCTGAAAGGCCAACAGTGGCCCTGCTGCACAGTTATCAGCAGTCACTTTTATCGCCCTTATTAGCTCCTCAGCCCAGCACCGCTGGCCTTGGTGGCTGTAGTTGGTGTTCCAGCATGTACCTGGAGGAGAGGGTCCCAGGAGACCTGGTGGGTGCTCCTCCAGGGAGGTCCGTGATGCCAGTTCTGTGCTAGCACTCCAGCAGGGCTGAATCTCCATGGCGCCGCCCCCCAGCGAAGCTGCTGGGACCCACCCGTATTCTGGGCACCACTAAGCCCTGAAAGAAACCAAACACTGTGCTCTCAGAGAACTCCTGTCATTAGCACTGGGGAAAGCCGTTGACAGCTAGGGTGCTGGGGGTGACACACTGAGTGACTGTCTACTGTCTCCTTTGTTTGGTAGGAGGTACAGCTTGGAAGAGGAAACGAGAGACTTGAGTTGCAAGGCCTTGAGCAGGGCATCGCCTACCCAGTCTCCTTGGTTGCCTTTAAGGGTGATCGCCGGAGCAGGAGTGTATCTACCACCCTTTCCACAGGTAATGTTCTCTGAACGAGAATGTGGTAGAGGACAAGCATCGGACAGCCAAGAAAGCTGTTCAAGGAGGAGCGAGTGGACAGAGTGAAGGATTTCTCTGGAAACGGGGCAATAGGGTTATGGGTTCAAACAAAATTGATCTCATGGTAGAAAGACTGAAGAGGGAAGCACAACAGAATGTTATTTTGAGGGCATCAAGGTAGGAAGTGATGTAAACTTGACCTTATTTCTACTACATTTGAAGGGTTTGATGACAGCAGGGTGAATGAGAAAAATAAGATATTTGTGAAGGGTCGGAAGAAGCAAAGTAGTAGGAGGTTATGAAATAATTTCTGAACAAAATAAATTATCTGGAAAAAAGGGACTAGCCCCCCTACTTCTTCCTTGCCCTTCGCCTAATGATGCTATCTTTCTGCTTGACTCCCAGTTGGTGCCCGTTTTCCACATCCTTCCGACTGCAGTCAAGTTCAGCAGAACAGCAATGTCGCCAGCGGTCTATATACCATCTACCTGCATGGTGATGCCAGCCGGCCCCTGCAGGTGTACTGTGATATGGACACGGACGGAGGTGGCTGGATTGTGAGTCTTTATCCACGGGAGGGAGGGGCTGGGTGGCTTGTTTTTGTTCTCTGATTCCCCCAGCCCCTGGCTGTAAGGATAGAGCCTGAAGGGGGCGCCTGGGTGGCTCAGTCACTGAAGCCTCCAACTGTTTTTTTGTAATTTTTCCTAAATGTTTATTTATTTTTGAGAGAGAGAGAGAGAGAGAGAGAGAGAGAGAGAGAGAGAGAGAGAGAGAGAGAGAGATCGAGCTGGGGAAGGGCAGAGAGAGAGGGAGAGACAATTCGAAGCAGGTTCCAGGCTCTGAACTGTCAGCACAGGACCTGATGTGGGGCTCAAACTCAGGAACTGTGAGATCATGACCTGAATGGAAGTTGGAGGCTTAATTGACTGAGCCACTCAGGTGCCTCTAGCCTCCGACTCTTGACTTCGGCTCAAGTCATGATCTCACGGTTGGTAAGTTCGAGGCTCACATCAGGCTCCACGCTGACAGTGTGGGCCGTGCTTGAGATTCTCTCTCTCTCTCTCTCTCTCTCTCTCTCTCTCTCTCTCTCTGTCTCTGTCTGTCTGTCTCTCTGTCTCTCTCCCTCTCTCTCCCTCTCCTTGGCCCTCCCCTCTCACTTTCTCTCTCAAAATACATTAATTAATTAAAAAAAAAAAAAAAGAATAGAGCCTGAAGTACTTCATGGCCAGGATAGAGCAGGCTTAGTTAAACTAAGGTTAACGATTGTGGGGGCTCGTGGGTTTATCAGCATCTAATAATGCCCTCTATGTTTGTATAATTCTACATTTTATTCTCTTCAAAGCACTCTCATAAACGAGACTCTCACACAAAATCTTTCAAGTAAGTGACAGCGGTTATTATTTCTAGTTTATAGATAGGTAAATTGAGGCCACAAGGAGAAGTATCTTGGCCCTTCATAAGAATTAATGACAAAAGTTGGGGCCAGATTTCAGGACTCCAGCCTTCCAGATCATTGGCCTTCCCTGTGGGTCCTCTAAGGCCATCCGCCATGGAAACGCATGACCTCCCTGGGCCTTGGCCCTCTGGATTGAAGCCTTTCGTCCAGGCTCTGCATCCTGCTGTGCAGGTCAGAAGCGAGGCCTTGGGGACTTTGCTTTGAAGGCTAAAGCCTGAAAGAGGGCAACTTGGCAACGTGCTGATGGTCCTTCTGTGTGGAGGTTTATTCCCTCCGGCCGTTGTCTGCTCCCACCACGTGGCACCTACTTTGATTACATCAGCCTGATCCAATTATATGATGAGCTGTCTCTGAGGGTTTTGATCTGATCCTTCCTTCTCCCCCCACCCCCTTCTCCCGGTGCCTGAACAGCTAGAGGCTCTCACCACTCCAGACCAGCATGCGGCCTTAACCTGCTGTGCATCCGGAGCTCACTCTGGGAAGGAGAAAGCATGATCTCCTAGTGCTCAGACTATATTCATTTACACGTTCGCTCAGGGGCCTGAAAGACCAAAGACACTTGAGCAGCCACGGGTAAAATGATACCATCCGCTAAGCAGCAGTGAAGAAAACTTATTATCTGCACAGCTGCATCTGATGGCTGAAAGGCAGGAACTGGATTGGATGGGAGAAATTCCTGATTGATTTGTAAAAATAACCGAACACCTTGTAGCACGGGAGGGTTTTCTACCTGAGCAGAGCCATTGAGCTGTCCCTGCTGCTTTTCATCAGCACGGTTGTAAGCGTCAGGTCTCTTCAGGCTTGAAGCCAGTATCCTGCGTCTGTGTCCGTAACTGATCATCGGCAGAATGTTTGTGGTGTCTAGTGTGTCCTTTTTGAAAGCCAGCCTCCCATCGGGAAGGAGACGTTTGTCTAGGGCAACCTCTAGAAAGATACCTGCCGGTGTGTCCACCTGGGAATCCCCAAGATTTTTTCCCAAATTACTTATTGTGTGCCTATTGTGTGTCAAGCACTGTTTTATATACTCAAGAACCAGTAGTGAATCGCTGCTCTCAAGGAGCTTGCCTTCTGGGGCCTGCTCACGCCAAGGACCCTTACCAGGAAACTGAGGTCAATTCCAGAAGTAATAAAATCCCTCTATGTTCTAACCAATACCGGTCCTTCACCCCCTCCCAAGTCTTGTGTTCTGACCCAGACTCCTGAAGATAATACATGAACTGAGATTCTGTAGGGCCCTCCTCAAAGCGATCACAGTCCAGAAAACATGTGGAGTCCTGAGCACTTCTGCACCAAATCTTTTACTGGCGTTGTCCCTGATTTGGGGTTCAAGGATCTTTTGTCACTGAGAGATGACCTCAGTATGTGGCTCTTTTAAATTGAGCTCCTAAAATCCTTTTAAGGAAATTTTCCTCCATGGGGCAGCAGGAACTCCTTATGTTTAAGAGGCCTGAAGAACTCTACCCCGTGGTAGCTGATACCACAGGAGGCAGGCCAGGATGAAGACAATCCAGGAGCACTTAGGTGCCTCAGGTATTTCTGTCTTTGTTCTCCATCTTGCAAGTCTTAAGGACTACATGAGAAGCTATTTCCACAGGCAATTAAATGAGATTTTCATTTTTTTCTCCCAATTGAGTCAGGACGTTGAGTAAGTTCTAGAGTGCAGTGACAGTTCTGTTTTGAGACGTATTGCCTGCCTCGAGACTTCTTTGCTGAGTGGCTCTTGTTATCCAAGACAGTCCATCATCAGGTGTTTTCACCTCATAGAAGGGGAATGGACTAGATTCTCTGGGAGTCCAGTCACACTGCCTGATCAAGATGTGCAAATGCTCATGGTGGTCAGTTCATTTGGAATCTGACACAATAAAATGCAAACTAACATTTATTGAGATAAAATAATAACTTGTATCAGTATGTGCCAGTCTCTGGCCTTCACACTTTCATGATTTATCATGATTAATGATCTTGCTACAGCCTCAGTTTAAGAGAAGGACAAATGGGCTATTAACATCTTGATCTAATAGTTTAGAAAAGTGAGGCTTGTCAAGGTTCACTAAGTTGCCGAAGGACACAGGTAGTAAGGGCAGAGCTGGGTCTAAATGGCGATGGAGAGAGCATCAGAACCGTTTTTTGGAGTTTCCTCACTAAGCTGAAACATTATTAAATATATATGTATATATATTTACATTAGTAACATTATTTACATTATTAACATTATTAAACATATATGTATATACATATATATATCAGTGGGAAAAACCCCTGTCATGTTTAGGACTGTATTCATTGGAGAATGTCTTTGTAATGCATCTCTCCTAGGAAGACAGAATCAAATTTGAGCCTGATCTTGTACCATAACTAATTATGTTAGTGGGAATGTAATTTGACCCGGTGTACAAGGAACCAAACATTGGTAACACTTCTGTCCTGGGATTCCACTGTCCATGGTATAGGAAGTGTCCCCGGGAAGGTATTGGAACAGGCACCATGCTAGGAAATGACCAGTTAGCTCCCCAGAATCTTAAGAAATGATTTTTGGAAAATAGACTCAGTAAAAGCTGGTATTTTCAAACGTTCTTATAAAAGATGAGATCAATGTTTTATCCTTGCATCAGCCATTACATAATAAGCTGATTATTATTTAATCTGGCTAATTGCTTTTCTGAACTTTCACATCTGTAAAATGGCACCATATATACTCGCCCTGTATCCAGCCCTTAACAAAATGCTCAGTAAATGGTAGTTACACAAGTGGGTCAGTAAGTAAAGAAATGAAGGAAGCCAAGAGAGGAGTGACAGTCTCTAAAATAAGGACAAAAGGGGACAGGAACAACAGTGTTAATGCAGTATGTAATTATGGGCCCGATCGTTCCCTAAGTCCTGCTCAGCACCTGGGTATTGTAGAATGTTTTTACACTTGCCATTTCATTGAGTTCTCCTAGCACCTGTGTGATAAACACTTCCTTCCCGCTTCTAACCCTGTTTGTCACCAAGCTGACCGACCGAGGCTCAGTGATAGAGATGACTGACTCACCAGCCCCCGGCCAGGCAGTAGCCATGGTCTGCCTCAGAGCCCAGGGCTCTCCCGCCATTTGATGCCCTAGTTCAGGGCTTCCTGGGCCAGCAGAGGTGGGTTGGTGCTTCAGAAGGAGTTAAACGTGAGCTCCCATGAGGAGATTTCAGCACTGTTGCTGGACCCCTGTTCTGTTCTCCCTCCCTCCCAGAAAAAATGTAAAGAACACAGAAATATTAGGAGGTGTACCTTACCAAATTCAAAATAATTGTGTTTCACGTCAAGGCACCCGCTATGAAGCATGGTGGAAAGGAGGGAGATGGGGTTTTGTGTTGGGGCTTCTGTATTCGAATGACTACAGAGGAAAGTAGGTGGAGACAAAGATGCCATTCCAGCCTTCCAGAATTCCAGAATCATTTCTGAGGTTAGCTAGGATGGCGGTTAGCATGGCTGTCTTTCAAGGTCATGAGGAATGACATCAATTAGTATCACTTCTTGTAGGATATACAGGTGTGTTTAGCTTGTAGCTCCTTTTCAGGTTTACCTCATATAAACGAGTCCAGTTTACTCTGACAGGAACTGCCTTCCTTCCCCAAAGAGAGGAGTTTTTGAAAAGAAGGCAGCACATATTTTCATGAAATAGTACCCAAGTCTGTCTCCATTTTCTCACTTCCCACTCACTCTTCAGCCCACTCCATTTTGGCTTCTGCCCTTGTCTGTCTCCAGTGCAGCCTTTTCTAGAGTCACTCACGACTTCTGTCTCACTCAATTCTATAGACGTGTTCCTTAGGCCACGTGTCCCTTGACTGCTTACCTGCCGTTGACACTATCGGCCACACTTTTCTCTCTGTGGTCTTTGTGGTTCCATGCTTTCCTAATTGTCCTTCATGAACGTTCTCCTTAATGAACACATCCTTCTGCACCTGGCTGCTGCGTATTGGTGGTCCCCGAGTCTTGATTCTAGGCCCTTTTCTCTTTTTAGGTACTCTTTCTTCCCAGGTGATCTCATCCTCTCCAGTGGCTCCACTTTATGATCTGTGTCCCCGTGGCTTTCTGTATTCATTAGGATAGAGCAGGCCTTGCTGCAGTAAACACCACCACCAGATTCCAATGATTTGAGACATAAAAAGTTTCTTCCCATGTGTGCAATCTTCTGGGGGTTTGGCAGTCACTTCTAAGTGGTGACTCAGGGATTCAGGCTGATTCCAGCTCATGGCTCTGCTCTGTGGTCATGTGGCGTTCACCAAGGCCCCGTGACGCATGGCAATGGAAGAGGGAGCATGGAGAGCCCTCCTGGCCTCCTGCACTCCCACTTACGGCCCTTTGGCTAGAATGAGTCACATGGCTCCAGCTTAACTGCAAGGGAGCCTGGAGAAGGAAGATTCCCTGTGTTTCTGGGGAGAGGAAAGTGAAATGGGTCTTGGTGGGCACTTAGCATCATCTGAGACACATGCTTACCTTTGTAAGTCTGGCCTAGATCTCTCTTCAGAACCCTAGTCCTTCACTCATCTGCCACTATGGCCTCCCCATTTGCCAGGGCACCTTGGGGGTGACCCTCACTTACCTTGTCCCAAGTGAGCTCGTGATGCACCCGCAGAACCTGTCTTCTCTCAGAGCCCCCATCTCTGCCAATAGCTGAGTGAACAGCCACCCAGTGTCGCAAGCCCAAACCACAAGAATCACTCCTGACTTCTCTTTCAGTTCCACTTTCAATCTGTCACCACATCCGTCAGTGTGACCTTCTCTCTGCTTCTGTCTGACCTCGGGGCAGCCCCAGTCCAAGCTGCTGCCCTCCTTCACTCAGTGACATCTGTCCAAGTGCGTCAGAGTGAAAGGTCCATCTCCCTTTGCAGGTCTTCCAAAGGCGCAACACTGGACAGCTGGATTTCTTCAAGCGCTGGCGGACCTACGTGGAAGGCTTTGGGGACCCCATGAAGGAGTTCTGGCTTGGTATGAACTCTGAGATTCCGGAAGGGCTGTGCTGTGGAAGGGACATCTCCCTTCAGAAGCTGCTTGGGTGGCTTGTGAAGGCTCCCCACGTTCAGGAAGATGTCCCAGTGACAGGGACAGGATACCCTGAGGAACCTACCCACCAAGGTGTTGGTGGGGACATGTTGCTAGGAAGGTTCTCATGTGCTGGGATTGTGAGAGGGTGTGGCTGTCACAGGTGGTCTTTATGCTGTATCTGAGCTCCACAGGATCTGCCTGGAGCCTGCACATCTTAGAAACCATAGTAGAAAAATAGTTGACCGATTGGGATTCTGGGCTATTATTGGGAGGTCATACCAGTAGTCCCTGAAATTCTACTAGTAATGCCCATCGTTATGGGGATTGTTTTTTCCCTTTCCCTTCTGCTCTTTTCTGGAGCAAATGCTCATAGAGAGTGAACTAGCCAAAAGCACCCACTGGGAAATGGAGAATGAAAAAATCATAATCTGGAGACCCAGTGTCAGGTAGAGTAGATGATGATGTGGTTTTCTTGGTGCAAAATTCCTCCAGAGACCTTACGGTGGCATCTGATGCCCTCTTCTGCTTGGTGAGATAAGGGGATGATAAGTAGAAGTGCATCTACTTTAGAGAGAAGGGGTGTGGGGGCAGGTTCACCAGTGATTACCCTCCACCGCTCTTTCTCACAGGACGTGGTTTCCACACTCGTTAATATGGCTGTGCCAGAGAGATAACAGGATGAGAAAATGGGTCCCCCAAAAGAGATAGCGTGAGGAAGTGCCCATTAGCAGAGGTGGTGAAGGCTAAGGTGACTTTTGGTGCCGAACATCTCAGCTGCTGGTAGGCGGGCACTTGCACACGTAGGTTGATTGGTTATTGGGATTGCCTGCTTTATTTTTAGGACTCGACCAGCTGCACAACCTCACCACTGGCACTGCCACCCGGTATGAGGTGAGAGTGGACCTACAGACAGCCAACGAGTCCGCCTATGCCGTGTATGATTTCTTCCAGGTGGCCTCCAGCAAGGAGCGGTACAAGCTCTCAGTCGGGAAATACAGAGGCACGGCCGGTAAGCAAACGCATCTCCCCCCTGCTAGGGTCTCGGGCTCGAGTCCGTGGGTCTGAGGATCGTTTTGCCACGGGCCATGGATCTGGGGGATGCGGTACTGCTCTGTGAAGGTGACTTGTCCTCATTGATCATTGATGATCGAGGCCCCTCAGGCATGATGACCCTACAGGGGGTGAGCAGTAAACAGGTATGTTAAAGCAATCCTTGACCATCTGAAAGTTGGGAATTTTGTACATTACACATTGATCCCCCCACCAGTAAAAACCCTCCTCCTACGCTCCCCTGGTTCAGGCTGCTGTGCATTGGCCAATGAACCCGCATCCTGAGTGATCCATGGTGCCTGCCCACCTTGCACTGGGCTTCAGCGGTATGGCTGCTGTCCTTGCACAGAAGAGTGTGTGTGTGTGTGTGTGTGTGTGTGTGTGTGTGTGTGCGCGCGTGTGTGTGTGTGTGCGCGTGTGTGTTATTTGAATATTTTGCAGCACTTTACCATAAGTAAAGAGAAAAATGACAGGGCTGATTCAAACAAGAAGAAGGAAGGTCTCATTAACCTCATAGAACTGTGACAACCCAGAAATTAGCAGTTCAGCCGAAAGCAGGGAATCTCTAACCTTGATTAGCTGCTCATTGGATGCAAGCCAGTCGATGGTGTGGTCGGTTGTGAAGGAAAAGAACAGCATAAGCAACATGACTGAAATACTGGGATTTTACCGTTGAGTTTTCTATTTAAGAGGGGAAGGTGGTGGTTGTTTTAATATATTTTAAACTTACATTTATAGTTTTTAAAAATTCCCTAACAAGTCGTTTGATTTTGCACGTTTTTGACTTTGGTGTGACTCTGTAGGGATGTGTTACCAGCCGGATCCACTGACTCTATAGGACCTGGTTGCTCCCCTTAGGCGGTCATGTAAATAGATAAGTAATAATATAAAGTAACTTTTGCCAAGTGTCACCTAGTGGTGAGGAGAATAAGGAGCTACAGGATGCGACAAGGTGGGTACGCGCCGCGCCGAGGCTGTTGAAGGGAGCTTCCCCCAGGGCAGGAGGCAGGAGCTGGGTCTGAGAGGGTGGGACTTAGATGGGAAACAAAGAAGGGCCCCCCGGCCCAGGGGAGTCCATGGCGAGCAAGGACCGAGCAGAAGCAAGGGTACTGGGTGTGCCCTTGAAGCCTGAGGCCATTCAGGCCACTCCTCCTCCCCTAACGGTGGAGGACTGGGTGGAAGACTATGAACAGATGCCTCTGGAGTGTGATCCGAAGTGGCCAGTAGCTAATGCAAAGTTACTTTTAGGTCTTATAATTTAATTGTTTTGTTTTTTTTTAATCACAAGAATTTTGCATTTGCTAAAATGTGATGTTGCTAGCGAGATCTTTCAGTGTGATGTTATGGATGTCTCATGGTGTAGGGGATAGTCCCCGAGACCCAGGGAGTTTGCACAGGGGCCGGTGAAGGGGTGGGTCTACTGACATGGGGACATGGGAGGAGACAAAGAGGGAGGGGTAGGCACCTACTAGTGCATGAAGAGTTTGGGTGACAGACACGGCAGAATTGTTCAAGCGTTCCGAGGGGGTGGGTGGGGGGAGCGTGCAAAGATAAGTGCGGTGTTTCAGGGAAAATCCTTGAAGAAAAAACGGACCATTGCTGGAAGAGCTGTCACTTCTCTCTGGGGGTCTGGGGTCTCCACAGGTGAAACAGGCTGGGCAACCCTTTTCTACTTGCTATACAGTTTCTGGATGTTGGGTACGCTGCACTTCATCTGCTCACAGTACAGTACGAAACGTGAAAGGCAGGCATAGGAACGAGGCAGTTAAAATAGTTGGGAAACACAGATGGACCTTCCTGGGGTTGTGACGATAAAACCTAATCGGGGGGTGGGGGGGGGGTGGGGAGGGATGGAGAGATGCTGTTTTGACCACTCAGCACTCTGCCTACCTTTTCCCCAGTTCTGGATGAAATCAGACCACATTGCTGATGGCTCATTCCTGGATCTCCAACCATTAGGTGTGAGGGGTGCACACATCACAGGCTCCCTGAGACCCCTCGGGCCCCTCCTGTCCTGCTCAGTCCACATGGAGGATAGCTGGTCTTCCTTCTTCTTGCCGTTCACTACTGACCGTGGAGATCAAGTCGGTCTGCCGGGCTAAAGATTCCCAGCCTCCGGAGACTCCACTCATGGGATCTTCCTTGGACAAGATGCGGAGTTCCTACATCTCTCCCGGAATCCCAGTGCCCCCAGCTCCCAACTGGGGACATCACTCAGGCCTGTCCACGAGGGCCGCCCATCCTCCTCTCTTCTACCACACACCTTTTCCAACGCCTGCCCTAAAATAACCGGGAAATGAACTGATGCTAATGGGGAAAGGAGTGAAAAGGAGTCAATATATTCGTGAATTAATGTGATCCTCCTCCCAGGGACTCTATTTGCATTTTAAGTGTGATTAGGGGATAATTGCCATTCTGAGGTTGTTCAGGCCCACAGTGCTGGTCAGCGGAAGATGCCTTTTCTAATAGGAGGCCTCGGGAGACTTTCAGATCACACCACATTTTGGCAGCACTCTGGTCTCCCCATACGTGCCGTTCCTACTTGGACACTCTGAAATTGAGTGGTGGGCTTAGTGGAGTTTTAGCTTTCCTTGTATAGGCTGATTTGTCCCCAGGAGAGTTTTGAAATTTAGGAAGCTTCTGACCACTCACATCCTAAATGATGAGGTGCTGTTTAGAGGACATAGCACTCAAATAGAAGGTGAAGGGTTTGATGTCTCTGTGCATGTGCTGGCTGTCCCCATTGGAGCTCTGATTAGGATTGGGCATGTGGGACCCTGGGGGAAACGTGTCAGTCAGGACCACTCTGACTCACACTGTGCAGGTGGGCCCCCGACTTCTGCTTCCCTGAAGTCCTGTCAGAGAGCCCGTTATTCCCCCGTGAAGGAGAGCCCAGCAAGGAAGTGCCAGGTGAATATAGTTTCCGATTCTGGATCTTGGAGCAGGGCCGGGAGGACATCTAATGAGCTCTGCCTATAAGACGCTGTTCGTCTCTGGAGAGGTGATGGTGAAAACACAGACATTTGGAGTGGCGCAGAGCGACTTCTATGGGCTGACCCGTCATTTACAGCTGGGTTCAATCCCATCGACACGAGACTTGGGGATGTCCAACCAGGGATGATGGGTTCACACCCTGGGGGCACTTGGAAGCGTGGCTAAGGAATGCCACCAGCATTCAGTGGGCCCGGGCCAGGGGTGCTGACTGTCCGCGGTGAGGAATTGTTCTACACAAATGCCAGTGCCTTTCTT
Organism: Prionailurus viverrinus; assembly: GCF_022837055.1. Taxonomy (NCBI): domain Eukaryota; kingdom Metazoa; phylum Chordata; class Mammalia; order Carnivora; family Felidae; genus Prionailurus; species Prionailurus viverrinus. The sequence goes on from NC_062577.1 coordinate 14,623,055, forward strand.
GCTTTGAAACAGATTCTTTAACACTGGTACTTAGATTTTTTTTAACTGTTTGTTTATTTTTGAGAGAAAGAGAGAATGTGAATGGACGAGGGGCAGAGAGAGAAGGAGACACAGAATCCGAAGCAGGCTCCAGGCTCTGAGCTGTCAGCACCGAGCCCAGTGCAGGGCTAGAACCCATGAACCGCGAGATGGTGACCTGAGCCAATGTCAGACACTTAACTGACTGAGCCACCCAGGCGCCCCTTAAATACTGGTACTTAAAGGCGAAACAAGTGTTGGGTTCGTGGACACAAGGGAAAGCTAGAAATGGCACACATCCACTTCCATGGGCCCATTCCTGTTCCCAGGGTTCAAGGTCCAGACAGTCTTGTGTGACTTAAAAGGGATGTGATGTCGATGGCTTCTTGGGGTCTGAGGTGGCTCAGCTGCCTGGGTCATCCTTCCCGACTCAGGAGGTGCAGGAGGAGAGCTGATCTTGGAGTGATGTTTTGACAAGATGGGTGGTAACCAGCTCAGCGGCCCCACCCAGGGCTCTTATGGGGTCGCCACCAACCCCACACGCACCTCCTGAGGGGAGCCAGCCGCCCACCCAAAGCCATTGTACTAGAAGTTAAGGCTGCTTATTTCTCATCCAATGTTTTCTCCTCAAACTCTGATAGAAGAGAGAGGGTCTGACGACCACTGGCTTTTCTACTTTATCTTACTTAGGGAGATAAGCTTAATAGATCAGAACACCGTGTTGGCTGGGGCCTGACGACCAGAGCAAAGCAATTTCTTGATTCATGACTATCCTCGCTGTCCATGCTCTGAACATCAGCATGGCTTCATTTTCTGGAAGGGAGCAAATCCATCATGGAATAAACTGCCACACTTAGTCCGAAACCTGCTTCGCTTTCCTTGATCCCAGTGCCTAAGGTTCGATAACTGTGAACAAATCGTTAAGAAACAGCCTCCGCACAGATTCTTAGGAAACAGCTCTAGGAACTTTAGACGCGCGTTCGGTAAGCTGAGCTCATTAAAAGAGTGTCACCAAGGGAGCCATCGCGTGTTATTTTAAGCTGTAGTTAACTGTCTGCTAGAGAGCTGAAGGGGAGAGAGATGTGTACGAATCCAGCGACTACACGCCTTTCCTCAGTTGGAGGAAACTCTTGGGGGCAGGGGCCCTTCAGCTGTCTTAGCAGGAATGGCCTGTGTCCCCTGCTCTCACTCCCCTGCTTTCGCTGGGGAAGCCATCAAGGAGCCATTGTTCAAGCTGCAAAGTCAGACGGACAATCTGGGACAATCTGGGACCTTCCCTTTTCATAATGTGTTGTTAACTCTTCACATACATCTGCCCCCTTCCTCCCCCAACTAAGTTCTTGAGGGCGGGGACCTCCTCCATCTGTTTTCCCAGAGCTGAGCTTGGTGCTGGGCCCAGCAGGTGTTCTCATGGTTCCTGAATAAATGAAGGAAGTTGCAGACCGACGTTCTGAAGGGCTTGTTGTCCTCAGAAGAGCTTGTTAAAATGCAGACTGCAGGCGGGTACTGCCTCGGAGTTTCTGGTTCTGTGGATCCGGGGTGGGGGTGGAGCTGAGAATGTGCCTTTCTAACAAATTCCCAGGTGCTGCTGATGCTGCTGGTCCAGGGGCCACACCGGGAGAACCAGAGACGGCCTGCTCTGGTTCGAGTAATTAAAGGTCTCTACTGAAATAAGGCAGCCGCAGGCAAGTTGGTGTGTCAGGGAGGACCCTGGACTGGGAATCTGAGGACTGAGGTTTGAGTCCCGGCCCTACTATCTGGGGACAGTGGGACCTTGACAAGTCCCCAGAGTCTAACCTCTGTGAGTCTGTCTCCTCATGGGACTGCCGGCTGCCTGGCCCACCTTGTAGGCTGGCGTGGGGACAGAGGGGGAGGATACGGATGTGAAGGTGGTCGGTAGCTCAGGGGTCAGATGAAAACCTAAGTGTTGTCATGATAGGAACACAACTTAGGATTGATTCAGGCCCTTGTCACCTTTTATGAGCTGAATTAAGAATTAAACTGATACAAAGATGATACATACCATGGGGGAAATGGTAGAAATACAAGTCAGATGATTCAAGCGGATTTCCAGACAGGATGTAATGAAGCACCAAACTGTATATATGTGCCAGGAGGGCCTGGGAAACTCGGGAGTGTGTGCTGGGAGGGGGTGTGGGAGGATTATTAAGGAGACCGACCCTTCCTCAGGAGTGGGGTCCAGCTGGGCTTTGAGGGGCGTTTAGGAGTTGGACCGGGGAGGGCAGAGGTGTGGAGGGCAGACCTGTCTGCTGCACAAGCCGTGTGTGCCTGTGGGGACAGCGGGCCAGGAGATGGTGCGAAGGGTACAAGCCAAATTACAGGCTGCAAAGCAAAGCAAGGAGGAGCGGCTCCTTCCCTGTCGTGGGTGGTGGGAAGGACATTGACCTGAGAGCATGAAAGTGGACACTTATGCTTCAGGAAGGCCGGGAGGGCTGTCGTGTTGATGCAGGCCCGAGGAGAGGAGAGCAGGCCGTGTGGCAGCCCCGGGAGTGAGGCCATCTGTGAGTGATCCTCAGGAAGAAGGGCTCCGTAGAGGGGTACATGGGATTGGCAAATGTGGCTCGGAGTTCGAGACTGGGGTGGCTAAGAGGATGGCCGAGTGAGGGAAGGGAATATGGGAGAGGGGTGGTCAGGTGCTGGGAGGAGAGCCGACAAGTTTGGTTTCAGATGTTTGGTTATTTTACATGACTGTGTAGCCTCTGAGTGAAAATGCTGGAAGGGAGCAAGCTGTTGGAAGCTATTGGAGAAACAGGCCTGAAGTTTGGGTGACAGGCCAGGAAGGAGAATCTCTTCATCTGTATCATGTCCTCACCTTGGCCGTTTTCAGAGACAAGTGATTTACCTGTGACATAAATGGCCAGATCTTTGGTGTTTTCATGCCCAGAGATTGTCCTGCTGAGCCCAGAGTTCCATCACCATCTCAGCGGCCGAACTTCACCGTTCACCCATTATCTCTCCTCTCCCACAGGGGATGCTCTTACTTACCACAACGGATGGAAGTTTACAACTTTTGACAGAGACAACGATATTGCCCTCAGCAACTGTGCCCTGACACATCATGGTGGCTGGTGGTATAAGAACTGCCACTTGGCCAACCCCAACGGCAGATATGGGGAGACCAAACACAGTGAGGTAGGCGACAGGTGCACTTTTTTTGTTCCAAGCTCTGCCCAAAGCTTTGCATTCCCAAAGCGACACTCTCCACGCTGGTTTGGCTACCTCTCTCCTTCTGATGCTCTCAGTTGGGGCAGTGGGGCTTCTTCTCCAGGCTCTATGGCCTGGAGGTCAAGGCCTCCCCTGCCCACCCGCTGTAGCCCTTCCCCACTCTGCATTCCCACCAGAGCTGCAAACTTAGTGTAGGTGGGTGGGAGCTCAGGCTGCCCACTGCTGGACAGAGACAGGTGACATGGATTATGCACCATCTGTTTCCGGGCCACCCATGGACACCGTCTTCGTAACAAAATACCATGGGCTGGGTGGCTGGAATGAGACACATTTGTTTCTCAGTTCTGGAGGCTAGGAAGTCCACGATCAAGTTGCCTGCTAGCCGATTCGGTTCCTGGTGAAAGCTCTCTTTCTGTCTTGAGGATGGTGGCCTTTTCACTGTGTCCTCCTATGGTGGAGAGAGAGAGAGAGAGAGAGAGAGAGAGAGAGAGAGAGAGAGAGACAGAGCTCTCATCTCTCTTCCTTTTCTTACAAGGGCACTAATCCCATCATGGGGGACCCACCCTCATGATCTCATCAACCCTGATTACCTCCCCAAGGTCCCACCTCCAGAGACTACCACTTTGGGGGTTAGGACTTCAACATATGCCTTGGGGGCAGGTGGGAACTAACATTCTATTCATAACTTCAGAATTCTTTCTAGTTGTTCTCCCAGTGAAACCACAACTATTTGCCTTAAGTCCTTTGATCACCAGGAAAACAAGTTTTTTCTGTCTTTGATCTGACCCACTTTTGGGTCCACTTCATCCAGAGCCACTCAGAGTCTACCCAGAGTGTTGTGCTAAACTTCTCTCTCCATTTCAGGAGGTGCACCCAGGACTGAGAGTTCTTGATGGCTCCTCTCCCCTTCCTTGCTCTGAAACTTTCCTACCAGTGATTTCTCAAACCTCCATGACCCGTGGACATCATCTCGACTCCTTGCCAGGCATCTCCTGACTGCTCCCACACATCTTCTTGAAAATGGCGTCTTGTTGCCATGAGCTCCTCCCCACCTTGGGTTTCTAACTTCCCACCCTGGGTCTATTCTAGCCTTCAGGAAGCCACCGCTCCCCAGAACTTACCTTATAACCGGTGTCACTGTAAATATTAGCTCATCTCAAGTCCAGGTACAGTTTGATTACTTTGGCCCTGACCAGACAGGGGGGGGGCTCCCAATCCTTGTGTGATTTTTCAAAGGGAAGAAGAAATGTTCCCCCAGGGAGGCCAAGGAGGGTGGGTCCATGAATCATGGTGGCAGCATGTGGGCTGACTCAGGAAAGCCTGTGATCAGAGATCAAATATTTGAAATGAGCAGCCAGCATGCCCTAAACCATCCCCATATTTGCTAATAAAAGACATTCATCTGGTTAATGTGCTTTTCACAGTCTGCAAGGCATTTAGCTTCTTGTTTATTATTTACCTCACAAATTAAAATACATAAAATTGGTCACTTGGGCTCTTTATTGGCCAGGTTGCAAGGTTATTAAGTGAATTAAATATTATTACGCTCACCAGTCAAAAGACATAAAATGAAATTTAGTTTTCAGCAGGCTATTCGTTACCCCAGAGCTAGTATCTAAACAGTTTAAATTGAAAATGATTTTACACGATTGGCCAATTAATATGTTTATTTTTGCCTTTAATTTTTTGGAAAGGAAAAGAGTGAGGCAAAGATATTGTGCCTGTTGCTGGCCAGGTTGACCCTGTGTTAGCTTTGCTGCCTCGGGCTCCCCGGCCCCCTGGGCTCACACCCTATCCTCACACCCTATCCTTCCAACCACCAGGTGGAGGTGGTGGGGGCTTCTGAGTCATCAGCCTAACTTCAGCGGCCCAGCAGAGGGCATACATTTCTATTTTTTTTTATTAGTTTTTAATTTTTTATATTAAATATAATTTATCAAGTCAGTTTCCATACAACAATACCCAGTGCTCATCCCAACAGGGAGGGCACATGTTTCTAGATTCAGCTGTACTTCCCTTATCATAACTACCCCAGTAACCACCTGTCTTCCTTAAGCAGAGAGGGTGTGGTCCTCCCCTCCCCTCCCCTCCCTGCAAAGAAGCGTTCCTTTGTACCTTGTACCTTAACCCATCCCACCCTCCTCCCTAGTGCCTTTTCTTGATGTTGGCTTTTTTTCTTTCTTTCTTTCTTTCTTTCTTTCTTTCTTTCTTTCTTTCTTTCTTCCTATGTAGGGGGTGAACTGGGAGCCATGGAAAGGACATGAATTCTCCATTCCTTATGTGGAGTTGAAAATCCGCCCTCATGGCTACAGTGGAGAGCACGTCCTGGACAGAAAGAAGCGGACACTAGGAGAAAATTCGAGAATGTTCTGATGGCCTATTTGAACAGTCATCACACGAGACAAGACCAGCCCAGGGTTGGGGCTATGTAGGCTTGGGGCAAGGTGGGTAGTGGTGACTGGTTAATGGAAGTTTGAGGGATACTCCTGGCCTCTGGTTTCTGAGATGGCTGGGTAACCTCCAGGACAAAGTGTGTGACCAAACTTCAGACCACACAGGTCTCTGTCACCTGCATTTCTGCCCATCTGTATTGGGGACCTGCAAATGAACACAATAGTATATATGAGAAAGAACACCGGACTGCAAGTTTGTCAGTCTGTCTTCAGTAGCAAATATATGGGATTGGGGAGTAGGGGGAAGGGAAAAGAATCATCTAGCACTTCACCAGTTGGTGTGTGTAGTGTGTGTGTGTGTGTGTGTGTGTGTGTGTGTGTGTGTGTATCTTTTCTCTAGAAAGCTGTATCAAGGAGGGGTTCTATTTGATGACCAAGGAGCTTAACGTAGTCTGATGCTTGTTACCTCCCATGACCACTGGGATTTGAGGAAAAAGGTATAAATCTTCACCTGTTTAAAAAATGCTAGATCAGGAGAAAGAACAAAGGGACCAAGACTGATTCACATCGAGCTAAGTTGTGACCAGTATCCAGCAGGCTGGGAACCAAGCTTCCATGTTACCCCCCTTTTCAAGTTCCCCCTTCCCACATATTTGCATAATCACTTTCAGAGATCTGCATATGTTGTGAATAAATTCTCACTCGTTTCAGCTTTAAATAACTGGACTCTTTGGTGATTGGTCCCTCCCAAAGACTCTTCAGTGACTCTCTTTCATGCCCTCAAGTCTTCAGCCCTGCCCCTTTCCTTGGGCCCCCACACTGTTGGGCCTGTAGGTGTTCTGAAGGTGCCCAGCAGAAGCTTCTTGTTTGCTCAGGCACTTGACAGGTCGGGTCCTTTGGGTTTACTTTCCTACCCCTTTGGAAAGTTTCTCTGTAGCGAAGTCAGTGATCATTATTAAAAGTAACTTACATTCTGAGTCAAGAAAAAAAACAACACCTGGTTTTTAAAAAATTTGCCTTGTGTTATTTAACTCACATCAGTGCGCTTGAATTCTAAATTCGACCCAAGTGCATGTGAAGGTACAACTTGTGCATCACCACGGAATGCGGTCGGCCTGCCGTTTCATACTTGCGAGACGGCGAATCGTGGTATTTGGAACCTGGAGAGATGAGATGAGTGGGAGCGGAGGCATGTGCCCTAAAAGCTTCAGCGCCGCCCCAGGCCCGGGGAGTTGTTCACTGCCTCAGGTTGTCCAGGGTTTAACCTCCGGCCGAAGGCCAAGCTGTATGCCCCAAACGGGTTATGTCCCCCTTGTAGGCTTTCAGCACTGCCCGCGCCCCCCCATACGCACAATGCCGCAGTGCTGCTAGATCTGGTGAGGGCGGTCTAAACAGGAATTCGGTGAGAGTGTGTGTCTGCCTGCTTCTCGCCAGGGTGTGTGCTGTGCCCTGGGCGGGAGGGGGACACAGGTGAGACACAGAGGTGAGCAAGCCAGACGGCGTGTGGACTGTCATTCATTCGTTCACTCTCATTGGTTCCACAAAAGCTGACGGAGCCCCGTTACGAACCAGCTTCTGCTGTAAGTACTGGTGCCGCGGAAGCGAAGAAACCGCACTAGTCCCGCCCTCACCTTGGCGATTCAGGAGCCTGGCGCTCAACCCAGTGGACGCAGTGGACCGAACCTCGGGGTGACTCAGAGCTGGGGCTGGTGCGTGGCGGGCAAAAATTCCCCACGTGGGTTGGTGAATGCTTGGTAAACGTGCTGGGTAGAGCGCAGGTTGCTGGGCCTCATCCTTAGGTCTTGTGACTCAGTAGGTCTGGGCTGGGGCTGCCGCCAGATTGACCACTCTTGGAGTAAGCTCTGGCGTAGGGGTCGCCTGCTGCTGGTCTCTCTGCTCTGGACGTGTGATGCCCCCCCCCCCCAACCTCTGTGTCCCCTGACCGCAGCATTTCTCCACCACTGGCCAAGATGAGGACTTGCCGGGACCTGGAAACTGCCGTGGGAGCCGTGCTGCCCGGAGGACTGGCAGGGGAAACCTCAGCTGACCCTTAAGGGTTCTCCATGGGGCAGAGAAGAAGTTGGGATGAGCTCATTTTTAAAGGCTGTTCATCTGACCGAGGAGAACGTTCTAGCCCTAAATGTCTGTGCCTGGCCTCACTGGAATGAGACCAGCTCTGGCAGCCCCCGCCCCTGGGAATGGGTTCCTGCACAAACCTGCTCTGCAGAGGCCATTTTCCTCAGAGTCAGATTATGAGCCATCAGGGTTTTGAATCTTAAGGGGCAATCCCTGCCCTTTGGGACAAACCAGAGAAGACAAAGTCTGTCACCGCAGGGCCAGGCTGCAAACCAGGCAGGAGGGCAGAAGCAAGGACGGAAGTACCAAGCACGTGCTAAAGCTCCCAAGCTGTCTTCTGTCCCACGCAAACTGCTAGCTAAGCGGTCATGGACAGAGCACAGGCCCTGCCCTCCAGCAGCCTGTGGCATGGTGCTGATGGTTGGACAGCTGTGGGGACAAACCAGGGCAGCCGGTAGCACGTCGGGGTGAATGAGTCAACGGGGGTATGGACTGTCACTGTGGAGCAAGTGTCAAGGACGTGACATCAGCATTAGGTCAGGTAGGAAGAAGTCTGAGTGTGTCAGGGAGGGAAGAGAGGCCCGAGGGGGGCAGGGCACCTCGGGAAAAGGGAACTTGGTGGCAAGGATGGGAATGGGTGGGGTGTGGCATGGGTGAGGGAGGGAGAGGAGTGATTGATGGGGAGGCTAGAGAGATGGCAGGGACACTTGGCCGCGTGAGTGCTGGTTCTCAGCTCGGTGCCCGCTTAACCTCCAGGGACTCTGCCTCAGTGGGTCTCAGCTGAGCCCTGTGCCTGGAGCCTTTCAAAGCTAACATGCAACCTGTCCTGACAACCTCTGCTAGGATGAACGAGTCGGACAGCAGAGGTCGCTCAGCGGTGTTTGAATCTTGCAGTCACACTGACAGTTAAGCTTGCATTTTGAAAATATCTGTCTGGAGGCAGGATAGAGAATGGTGGGGAGCTGTTGAGGGAAGCTCCTAGGAGAGGGTGGAGAATCACAGACAGGTTAGGGCTATTGCAGTAGAAAACAGGTAATGGCTCTCTTGGTCTGTGGCAGAAATGGTGGGACGGGGGAGAGGGCACAGATTAAAGAGATATTTAGGAGGAAGAATCAGCAGGAACTGAGGGGGCTGGGTGGTAAAGGCAAGGGAAGAATCCTGTCATGGCTGAGTTTAGAGCTGGTTTTTTCTCTGGGAACAGGGCCCCAGAGTTTGTTTGTCACAAGGCATCACAAGCTCTGCCTTTTAACTTAGAACTCTCAGGGATTCAAGGATCAGTAAAGCCAGAAAATGCTGAATGAGCCAGGGAGAAGGACTAAGAATGACTCAAGGGATTCTGAGCAAGGGGATGTCAGGAAGAACAAGGACCAGGTGTGGTGCATGAAAAGAGAATTCGTGGACGAGGAGACAAACAGCAGAGCAGGAGGCAAAACAAGTATAAATAACGGAAAGCTCTAGGCAAAACGCAGTCATTTGCTGGAAGAAATCCTCTGCTAAAAAAAATTTCCAAATCCTTCCCTTAAGCCTTCCACCAGGGCAGTGAAAAGGATCAGGAAGGAGTTTCTGTCAATAAAGAGTGCAGATCAATCCGGTCAGGGCCCGCAGCCCTCTGCAGCAGACATGCTGTACCCAGTCAGGCCAGAAGATGGCAGTGTTGTCCCATTGGGAGCATCTCCCTTCAAGGCCATTTTCCAATCCTCTCTGAAGGGGTGTTCTGAGGTTCTTCCTTTTCTTCCTTCCTGGGTAACATGGCCTGAGGAATCAGCTTATGGGGTACGGCTCAGCATTCAGCCCGTGCTTGGTGGTTGTGCAGGTAGTGTTGCTGTTGGCCTAATGCAAAAAACAGGTAACTGGGAAACACCTTGAAGAGGTTACCTACTGAAACCTAGACTCTGTCCCCTGACCTGGTCTACCCGGCCGGTTGCTGAGACAAGAAGATGGATCCATTGGCACGATGAAAGGTGAAGGGGGCACCCCTGGAAGAGATTTAGGCAGTTCCTAGTGTGTAATTAAATCCACTTCCCAAAGTCCTTCTGTTAGTCGGTTGTTTCTGTGGGGGAAATGTGGAGTGGGTTGAATTCCACTTGCCACGTTATATAAAGAAGTTAGTTCCCAGGTTAGCCCATAAATGCCTGTTTATTCCATAGTGCAGACCAATTTCAGGGCATGTATGATGACAGAAATAGAAACCACTGGTATTGCAGTGTTGTTATTTAAACAAGGGAGGGAAACAAAATGGAGTGGAAACGGTTCTTTATTTGTGTAAGTGAAGAAAATCAGGTTTAATTAGACAAGGCTAAGGAGGCAGGTGAGGCTTGCTGTGGAGCACCTGAAGGAGACATCTGGGTGCTCTACAGCCTTGTGGGCATAGCTCTTGATTGTGTTCAAAAGGTTTCTGACTCAAAGTAGGCATCGCAAGTTAACAAGTCTTTGAGGAACCCAAATCCGATTAGGCTGGATCATGATGGCTGGTGTGTGAAGGGTCACTAGGATGGGATTCTGAAGGCTTTGGTTTCCATCTCGGGTCTGGGTGAGTTACTTACCTTCTGTGGGCCTCATATTCTTCGTTTGTAAAATGGAAATGACATCAGTCCCCGAGGTACTCCCTGCAAGAATCAAATGAGATACCGAAAGCACTCTTACATAATATATAACACTCTGGAATGGTAAGAGGGCTTGGATCTCTAGTCTTGACAACTTCAATCAAAACGTTTGGATTTTCTTTCTTCTCTCTCTCCCTCCCTCTCTCCCCTCGCCCCCCTCTCTTTTCCCCCCGATAGAGGTGTATCCCTAGCCAGCTCTAAGGTGTATGTGCTATGGATAGCCACCAATGGGATTATTACAGCTAACCAACGGACAAAGGAGAAAAGGCAGAGTGGGAAAGAAAAGCTTAATGAAGGTAAAGGGGGATCCGTCTATGTTTTGGAAAGGGTTTCCTTGGGGATGATATGAATTGAGCTGTACATGAACCCTCCATGGCAGCATTTCCAAAATGATATTCCTCAGAATCCTTGCTCCTCCAGATCTCCTAAAAGAAGAGGTTTAGTGGTCAAATAAACTTGGGAAAACTCTGAGGTAAGTGGAGTTATACTAGTTTCTTTACTAAAGTACCCGTTAGAACCCTTAATGTGATATGTGATTACAGATCTCAAGGAGGCAGAGAGGGGAAGTCATGGGCTGCAGTAGTTTGCAATCTTGTTTGAACGTAGGATTTTCTTGTGTTCTGAATAGCTAATATTTCTCAAGGTGTGGGTCAGGGACCGCTGGCAATTACATAGAGTGCTTGTTAGAAGTGCGGGTTGTCTGGACTCACCCTTGACTTAACAAATCTGTCAGAAGGGCAGAGGGACTGGGAATCTGCACTTGTAAGAAACCCCCCAGTGATCTCTTTTCCTTTCCCTTTTCCCCCAGTCAACGCATTATTGAGCATATAGGATGCACTAGTTATTGGAGATAGGGTGGTGAGTGACGTAGTTACTCTTCAGGCCTCACAAAGGCTTATTCTAATGAGGGGATGGCAGGGAAGTGTGGGAAGATGGGAACACCCACAGTGCAACATAGTCTGATCTTACTGCGATCCAGAAGACTTGTGTGGTTAGGGAAGCTTCCTTAGAGGCAGTGATGTAACACACGGAACATTTCACCCCAAATTTGTTTGTAATGACAATTAAGACTTAGAGTTATGAAAATCCCTCATCTGTCAAATGGGCATGACGATTTTGACCCTGACATATTTGTCAGCATCACATAAAACCCAGTGAGTCCTGAGCCCATTTAGTTGGAAGCCCAGTAAGGAAACACTCCCAGGAAGGTGGGAAGATGTTGATTCAAAGTCTTTCTTGATCTGGCCACCAGGGGGCGCTGTCACGCAGGGTGGCTTGGTGTGGAGAAGAGGCTGAGGCAAGGGTGAGTACCTACCCCATCCATCACAATTGCAAATTGGGAGTTTTGGTAATACTGTAGACCGTGCAGTGTATGATGAAATTATGGACCACATCACACAAGGAGGAATAGAAAATGCACAGTATTGGGGCACCTGGGTGGCTCAGTTGGTTAAGTATCTGACTTCGGCTCAGGTCGTGATCTCATGGTCTGTGGGTTTGAGCCCATGTCGTGCTCTGTGCTGACAGCTCGGAGCCTGGAGCCTCCTTGGGATTCTGTGTCTCCCTCTCTCTCTCTGTCCCTCCCCCACTTGTGCTCTGTCTCTCTCACTCTCAAAAATAAATAAACATTAAAAAAATTTTTTTAATAAAAAAATAGAAAATGCACAGTATTTTCAATCCCTATCTCATTTGATCTGTCTGTATCATTTGACTCTATTGACTCTTCTTGAAAGTTTCTTCTCCTTTGGCTTCAAGGACACAACACTCTCATTATCTTCCTTCTACCCTTAATTACAACAACTAACATTTACTGAGCATGTACTATAAGCCAGGCCTGATGCTGAATGCTTTTTATGCTTTATCTCGTTACTGCTGTGTCCCTGTGAGACAGGGATGGTCATTAACTCTACCATACTGGTAAGTCTTTACGGAGATTAAGTCGTCGGCCTGAATTCTCTAACCAGTGGGTACTGGAGTTAGCATCGGAATCGGGAAGCCCTTAGCCCTGAGTCCTGACCTGTCACACTCATGGTGGCCTTCACCAGGCTGTCCTCTGCATCACTGCTGCAGGTTGCACCCTCTGGGTGGAGGCAATACAAACGGGGTCCTCCTGTCCTTATTTCTTCCCTTGTAAGTCTCTAGATGGCTCCTGGGTGATACCCCACGGGCTGTCCAGATGCCAGCTTTGCAGCCCCTCTGGGACAACTCTGTGTTGCTGGCACCTAGTGTGTTTGGCAAATGGTAAAGAGTCAAAAATATTAATGGAATAAGTAGCCTCAAAGAGGGAGTTAGATGCATGCATGCAGGGCCAGTCCCGAAGGAACGATCACAGGTATTTGAAAACATCCTTTTGAACCCATGACAGGGACAGACAGCCGTGTTGAAGGGACTCTTCCCCGCCCTCCCCCCCCAGTTCTGTAATCCTGTGACTTTGAATTTGGGAAAGATACTAAAATCAAAGGGCAAGGAGCCAGCGCAGAGTGTTGTGGTGACTTGAGAATGCACATAGCACTGTCCAGGTCCACAGGCACACCGCCACGGGCAGGGCTGAGCCTGAGCAGGTGCAGCTGGTGGCTTTGGCTCTGGCACCCACCCCCCAACCAAGATGGGCAGCAGCTGCCCCTGCCTTTGGTTGCTGGACAACTGTTCCTGGTCGACACTGGAAAGTTTTGGAAGTCCTGGAAAGAACAGAGACCTGAATGAAGAGTCTCTTCTTGGGCTGTCATGGAGTGTGTGGCAATGGGGAAGGGAGCCCAGGAACCAACTAAGACTACAGAAATGTCAGCCTACCTTGGGGGAAACAAGACGAAGGGGGGGGCGTGTGCCATAGGCCTGTCTTCCTATGCCCTAGCTGAAATGGAGTCAACACGGTGTTTTAGCAGCCTGTTTGACCACTTCCCCCATGAGCCTCTAGATCTGTGCTCTGCAGGATGGTAGCTGCTAGCCACATGTAGCTACTGAGCACTTGAACTATGGCTGGTGTGACTCAGCTACTGCACCTTTAATTTTATTTAATTTTAATTAATTTAAATAGCTACATGTGGCTAATGGTACCATGTTAGATAGAGACATTTCCATCTTATCTACTCTATCGGACAGCCCTGTTCTACAGGGCTTCTGCTTAACGGCCAGCTGAGCATCAAGGGAGGACTCTGGAGCATCTGAATCATTCCATTTCACAACCAATGCAAAGCCGTGGTCCACTTGAAAAGAAGATATGCGTTTTACACATACATACTATACAGACATACGTGTGTGTGTGTGTGTGTGTGTGTGTGTGTGTGTCTTCCTATCTGGCTATCCATCTATGTATCTAATAATGTAAATACATATCTTTGTATCCATGTATGTATCTAACAATGTGTGTATATACACGTATGTATGTATCTGTGTGTGTGTGTGTGTGTGTGTGTGTGTGTGTGTATGTAAGTACCTACATATTTAACAATGAATGTACCTAACTATGTATGTATCTATCCCCCCAGCAGCTACTATAGAGACTTCTGACCTCTCCCCTTCCCAATACTAGATTTAACTTAGAGGTCTATTTCTACTTAGTTTTTGCTATTTTCCCTTTTCCTTTAAGAAGACATTGGCCTCATCGAAGGGAACGCTCTCTAAGAGTTGCCAAGGAGCGTCAGTGCAGCCAGCACCTCCGAGGATGTCTAGTCTCTGAGGTGTCCTCTCTGGAGGCAGTGATGTGAGAGCCTGGTCCTGGTCCTTTGACCTATGACTCTGTCAGGGGGAAGACAGTGTCCAGGGACAGCTAGGCCTTTTGTGTCCTAGCGGGAGTCCATGCCTCTGTCATTTCTGAGTGATGTCTGGTAGAGGGAAATATTTACTGTCAAGAAAGTAACTGATGCCAGCAGGTAAGGAGGCCAGGCGCTGCTGTCTTCCAAATATTTTATTTAAATAAATTTTTCTTTTGCATGTGTTTGAATTTTCTAGAAAAAAAGTTCTGACAAACACTATACCGCTTGGACCATTTATACTCTTCTTGAGAAGGTGACTGCCCTTTCTCTACATTCCCCACTCCCCTGCCCCCCCCCCCCCCCCCAAGAAACAAAAAGGCCACCAGAATACATTGAGCAGCAGGGAGGAGGCCTTCTCTGATGACGGTGGATGAGTTTGGCTGGAGTTGTTCAGATCTCGGCCCGGGGACTCCTCTCCAAGCCTGTGCTGGTTGGGGAGAAGGAGTAAAAGTGAAGAGGAATAAGGGGTGGACCCGGGGTGGGGGTGCCGGGAGAAGCAGGAATGAGACGAGAAGGAAACATGGGAGAGGAAGATAAGGATGATGGGAGGAACAGGGAGTGACTCCAGTGACTTCACGGGGCTCCTTTCATGGACCCACTTACTCCACAGAAATTTGGGGGCCTGTGGCACCCTGGATGGTGTTGGGGGGACCCTGGTGAAGGCTATCAGGGAGGCGGCGGGGGTGGGGAGAACATAAGCCTCGTTCAGCATCTGGGTCTCCTAAGTCCTGGGCTATGGAAACAAGTGAGAAGAGAGCTTCTGGGTGTTTCGCGCCTGGAGGTAGTTCAAATCCATTTGATTAGGGGACAGTGGGGTGCTGCACCTGGAGACAGAGGCCTCGTCCCGGCAATGACAACTGACTGACTGCCGTCTTAATTCAAGCTAGCAGCCAGTTGCCATGGCAACCATGTTACTTGTGTGGTCCCGGATCCGAGCGATCCTTTCTCCTAGATCGCATCTGACACCCAGCCTCAGCCGTCAGCTCCGTGTCTCCCCAAGGTCATCCGTCTTAGGGGGGCAGGAAGGGCGTGGGGAGGCATGTGCATTTGGTGTGGGGCGATGAGCAATCGTCCTGTGATGGGAAGGGGACAGTCAGCTGCTCCATGACGAGCCGTCCGTGTACAAGGGGACAGCCAGCCAGAGAGTGCTTCTTTCTCTGCTAGAAGGGGCTTATGACTAGGGGGTCTGAGCAGCCAGGGCATTTGGGGCCACCTGGTGTGAGAAGGTGGATGCAACTGGTTTTAAAACACGGGAAGGCCTGAATTCTGCCTCACAGGGTCGCCGGTTAGAAGACGGATGCAGCAGTCACCGTGAGATGCCTGCCCCCACAGGCCCAGAGAATACCTGGAGGGCAGGTGAGTACCAGGCAGCCCAAGAGAGCAAACGGAGGACATTTTGCCATGAACAGAATCCTGCAGAATTTAGCTTCTTGCTACTATAGATATCATAGTTTAGCTACATTGTTAATTAAATTGCAATTTTACTGCCTCCTAGAACAGCTTCTGTGGGAAAATATTTCAAGAGAGCTACCCAGCAGATTTGCAAGTGACCTTTCAGAGCACAACCTGCTTCCAATTTGGGAATTATCCATCTTTGTCATATAGTCACAATACAATCAAAATACCAACCATCTCCTCACGTATGTGGATTAACTCGGCCTCCCAACCTCAGCCTGGTGGGGAGACACTCGCCTCAACTCAGTCGTGGATCTCGGGGCGCACAGGCCAATCTGACTGTCGGTTCTGCGCATGCCTGTGAGGCACTCAATACCCAACTTCCATCCGTTGGAGCAATTAGTGGGCTCAGAACAGAAGGTCACTCGGGGGGATTGGCGAGGTATTACACGTTGACCCTCAACATCATCACATATCCAACAGCATCTACAGACAGTTCTGAGTACCTACTGTGTGCAAGGCACTTGCCTGAGCTTCAAGATAAATATTGATAAACCTCTATATGGCTTCGCTCTACTTTCACTTAAAGTCTGTAACTTCTGTATCCCATCTGCAACATGCCACACATCCATTACAACCTTATGAAATTGTTTCCAGTGTGCCTTCCGCGAGACTGTACTGGATATTGCCTCAATTCCTTCCCTGCTGAGAAGCTTTGGTTACATAGAAAATCCCTAGGTCAGGTGTCTGTCAGATGTAGCATCTCCTTCCCATCTGTAAAACATTGCACAGGCTCACAACTGCAGTTCACGGAAGTGAATGGAGTATCCTTGGTTTCCAGAACATTCTAGAAGTCACCACCAAGAGCTGTTAGTTTGTGCTTGGAGAAGGGCACCTTGCTGAGTGGTTCTGGGGGTAGCGTCTCAAAAAGAGGTCTTAGACAGCATTCGATACTGATCCGTGGTGATGGGGACCTTGTCATGAGTTGCAAGATACAGCTTTCAATGGATTTTGATCCACCTCACTTGAAACTTTTTCTCCCATGTGAGAAACACAGGAACTTGGCGTGTCTGTGTCGATGCACAACCTGATACAGTTGTATATTGCTGGAGTGCCCAAATACGAGGATTTCCAGTAAAAGGTTGTGTGGGGATAGGAATAGGAAAACACATATCTCTAACCTGAGTGGCGTATGGAGTAGACAGTGGACAGGTACCTTATCTGGGTATGTAATTGTGCACGTGTGCCCGAATCCGGCCAGGCCTTCCTATGAGAAATTTTTGGGAGAGAAGATGATGTACTTGTACAAAGTAGGTCGTCAATGACCATTTGATGAACAGAATATATTTGCCCAGGTACCTGTTGCCTGAATTCACACGCGTGTGTATATGTGTGTGCGTGTGGGCACTATTGTGTGCATGGTGGGCATGTGTGTGCATTTGGGAGACGTGTCAAGATGTATGGGCAAACGTTCCTTGTACTTTTGTGGATGGAGCTTGCGGGATGCAGGTGGAAAGGATGCCTGAGTCTGTGGTAAAGAGCATTGTTATCGGACACATAGCTGCCAAGACAGTGCCCAAGAACCGTCCATATTCTTTCGGGGATGCTCAGCCTGAGGTTCATCCCTTGGTTAGTTCCTCTGTGGACACGAGTGCATCACTTTGGGCATTGCTGCTCTCTAGCCCGTGTGTGTTTGGAAGGTGGCTTAGTCCCTGAGGAAGGACGCCTCTGCTCCCTGCCTAACTAGACAGGCAGTGATGGCCTCTTTTCCATCTGGAGAAGCTTGGGCTGAGCAGAGATCCAGAGGTCTTCCTCGGCCTTCCTCTTCTTCTTTTTCTTCTTCCCTTTGTTTCGCTCTGGCTGTGGGCCACTCTTGCCTGGCCGGCTCCAGCAGCAGTGGCAACAGATGAAGATGAATGTCATGACCACTAGTAGTGGCAGCCCCAGCAGGATGCCCAGGCAGATGGTGTTAAAGAGGCCCTGTTGGTGTTTGGTCAAGATGGTGTCCCAAATGATGCTGAAGAAAGAGCTGATCTTCTCCATGGCGCCGGGCTAGGCTGGGGCCACAGGAAACTCGTAGCTCAGTAGAAAGTCCTGGGCTCAAGCTGAGACAGCCTTGTCCACTTGCAATTTCTTCCTCTTCGAGCCCTGGGCTTGGGCATGCACCTGTTACCAGCTGAAGAGAGCAAAACAGACAATTCAAGAGAAACGCAATGGTAATGGTCTACAATTTTTAACAACGACGTATTTTTGAGGCTTAGGAAAAGGGACAGAATTGAAGATTTCCAGAGTTCGCTGAAATTGTATTGAAACCCAGTAAACAAAATAAAAGCACACATTTAAGTAAGTACTCACTATTCTTGTACACGCTCTATTGGGGATAAGAATTGATAGTGTATCAGACCTGGCTCATCGAGGGTGCTCAGCATTTGGTGGATACGTGAATCAACGTGCGGATTCAGGGTTCCGGGTAGGGGTTGGCGCCTCTGTAGGAGCGGTTCTCCATCTTTTCTCCCTGCAGCTCATCTGATGGGCGTTGAACCCATACTCCTCACAGGACAGCTGTGTCTCACTTTCTGTGAACACACGTGCCATTTTCCACACATACTGAAGCTTAAGCACAGGACGGAATATCTGAGTCTTGCCGCCTGTCACAGGGGCCTGGACATTCCCCAGGCTATGAGGTCAGCAGTCCTTGTCCTGCCTCAGCCCTGACTTCTTTACTGTCCCTTCACGCTCTCTTCCCAGCTCCGTCTCCTCCCTCTTCACATCCCGCTCCTGTGCCCAAAGAGGACTCACCGAGCTTTGCGGTGGGGGACCATGTGCTGGTTCCCTCTGTTTCTCTCCTCGTCTCCCTCATCGCTCTCATCTCTGCTTCCTGTCCCCCAGCTGAATATTCCCAAGACTCCTGCCCTGCCTGTGCCTGTTCTTGGCATTGGAAAAGGAGTCCCACAGGCTGCTCAGCAATGGTGTTTAGAAACTGGGATGAGGGTCCATACTTCCACCCTCAGCTCAACTATAGCCGGGACTGTTCTGGTGCTTATACAGAGTGGCCCTTCTTCCACCGGTACCCTCTCCACCTTTCCACGTGTATCTTAGGCCTCAGCTCTCAAGTGTAAGGTCTTACAGGCTCCTTCAGTTCTGGAATCTACAGGTTCCTATGTCTAAACAAGACTTGGAGGGTAACATGGTTCAAGGCAATTCAAAAGGCCTTCTGGTACAAGACATTGTCTGGGACCCAAAGATCAAAGACCCGTTGATTTTCAGCTGGAGAACTTAGAGATCATCGCAACCAATGCTCTCACTGAAAGGTTAAGACTCTGAGGCCCAGAGTGGGGAAGGGACATGCCTAAGGCCACACAGAGGTACCACAAACACCCAGAGTTGGGGATAATGGGTCAGTTTCTCTTCCAAGGCTGCTGGGCAATCAGAAAAACCAGGATGATGTTACTTTATATTTGTGTTTTACTTAATACTTTTCTAACCACTTTCACATGAGTTATGTTTTTAAAGAGAGAACAGGATGTTTATGGAGAAAACCGCTGGGGACCCAGGTTCACAATCATTATGAAGTCCAGGTTTCATTCTGTTGTATTTCACTGGGGCATGAATGTGTGGCCCCTCCTGAGGAGTGTGTTATACTCAGGGATTGTCCACAGAAGTCTAATTCCTTGGATAGCACTCTGTAAGTTCCACACATACCTGTGTGTTCACTCAAACTCCACCCGAACTCAGTCCTAGCCTGCCGGCATTTGGGCTCATGCCCTGAGCACGTAATCTACACACTTTATGCAGTTGTATAAACGGGTGCCTACTGCTGAAATGCTTGGTCCTTGAAAGTGAAGTAATGCTATATAATGGCCCTGATATGCCGGTCACCATCCCGGGCACTCTACACCTATTGACCCATTTTGTTTCATTACAACCTTAGGAAGTAGGTACAGGTATTTTCCTCATCTTTACAGCTGGACAGACAGAGGCAGAGGTCACACAGTGAGTGAGTGGCAGAGCTGACCTGACTGATTCTGGGGCGTTTGACTCCAGATCCCCAGGTTGCGAGCCCTTCATAGGTGTCGCTCTGAGCCTCCTATTCCTTTGTGTAGAATTAACCCGTTTTGGCAAGTAGCCCAGGATTTATAGAATCTTACAATACTTGGCTATTCCCCAGATTGACTTAAAAACGTTTATCCCAATCTGTTGTGGAAGAAGACTGCACAGTGATTTATTTCCCATTGTTAGATACTTCACAAATGCATGAAGATACATACAATAAAAATCCAGTCCTGCTCAAGGGGAGGTTTATAGAAAGCATATGACTGCCTGAATATAAACTCAACTCGCAACAAAGAAAAACATTCTGAGAAGTCACACCCCTTTGCCAGAGGCTCCGTGTGAGCCCCTCAGAAGCCCTGGAACATCATGTGCCATGGATATGCTCACACGCCATCAAGCCCACAGGCTCTTTGTTGAGAAAAAGCACCCTTGGGTATCCTCCCAGCCCCCTGCCATCAAGGCCAATCCACTGACTTGCTCCTTCTCACACACTTGGGTCTCTGGATTTCCCTTCTTACTTTGCCGTCACCTTTGCTTTTACTTCAGCCTTTGTTTGGCCCCATATATATATATTTTTTTGGCCTATCTGGAGGGATTTCCATGCTCTCTTGAAGGAAGACTTTGGGGGCTTTTCACTAATTTGATCCACACATATATTTTCCTGGGACTAAATGCTCCTCATACCGTATTTCTAGGACTCAAATTAGATACCACCACCACATTTGTTGACAAACTACTCTGTGTCAGATGTCATGCTGGTCCCTGCAGGGAACATAAATGCATTAGGAGCCCACTTTTGGGTTCATCTAGGGAAAGAGAGGAAGGGCTTTGAGCCCTTGGAGAATATTAGGGCAGTTTTCATGAAGGTAGAGCCACCTGAGGAGGACCTTGAAAGATGAGCAGGACCTTGACAGGGAAACATGGGTAAAAGGATGTTCAAAGATTCTAGGCAGAGAAACTTCGAGAATATGGCAGGAGAACAGGCTGTCTTCTGGTGAGCCTGGGGTTCAGGGTGGGAGAGGGGAGGACTGTAGATTGTGGCCAAGGTAGAGAGGGCCTCCATAGGGTGTGTATTTATTTGGGGTCTTTATTTATTTTTATTTAAAAAAATTTATATCCAGATTAGTTAGCATATAGTGCAACAATGATTTCAGGAGTAGATTCCTTAGTGCCCCTTACCCATTTAGCCCATACCCCCCTCCCACAACCCCTTCAGTAACCCTCTGTTCTCCATATTTAATAGTCTCTTATGTTTTGTCCCCCTCCCTGTTTTTATATCATTTTTGCTTCCCTTCCCTTATGTTCATCTGTTCTGTGTCTTAAAGTCCTCATAGGAGTGAAGTCATATGATATTTGTCTTTCTCTGACTAATTTCTCTTAGCATAATACCTTCTAGTTCCATCCACATAGTTGCAAATGGCAAAATTTCATTCTTTTTGATTGCCGAGGAATACTCCATTGTATATATACACCACATCTTCTTTATCCGTTCATCCATCAATGGACATTTGGGCTCTTTCCATACTTTGGCTATTGTTGATAGTGCTGCTATAAACATTGGGGTGCACGTGTCCCTTCAAAACAGCACACCTGTATCCCTTGGGTAAATGCCTAGTAGTGCAATTGCTGGGTCGTAGGGTAGTTCTATTTTTAATTTTTTGAGGAAACCCCAAACTGTTTTCCAGGGTGGCTGCACCAGCTTGCATTCCCACCAGAAATGCAAAAGAGATCCTCTTTCTCCCCATCCTTGCCAACATCTGTTGTTTCCTGAGTTGTTAATTGTAACCATTCTGACAGGGGTGAGGTGGTATCTCATTGTGGTTTTGATTTGTATTTCCCTGATGATGAGTGATGTGGAGCATTTTTTCATGTGTCGGTTGGCCATCTAGATGTCTTCTTTGGAGAAGTGTCTATTCATGTCTTTTGCCCATTTCTTCACTGGATTATTTGTTTTTTTGGGTGTTGAGTTTGTTAAGTTCTTTATAGATTTTGGATACTAACCCTTTATCTGATATGTCGTTTGCAAATAGCTTCTCCCATTCTGTTGGTTGCCTTTTAGTTTTGCTGATTGTTTCCTTCACTGTGCAGGGACCTTTTGATGAGGTCCCAGTAGTTCATTTTTGCTTTTGTTTCCTTTGCCTCTGGAGACACGTTGAGTAAGAAGTTGCTGCGGCCAAGATCAAGGAGGTTTTGCCTGCTTTCTCCTTGAGGATTTTGATGGCTTCCTGTCTTACATTTAGGTCTTTCATCCACTTTGAGTTTATTTTTGTGTATGATGTAAGAAAGTGGTCAAGGTTAGTTTTTCTGCATGTCGCTGTCCAGTTTTCCCAGCAATACCTGCTGAAGAGATTGTCTTTATTCCATTGGATATTCTTTCCTACTTTGTGAAAGATTAGGTGGCCATACATCTGTGGGACCATTTCTGGGTTCTCTATTCTGTTTCATTGATCTGAGTGTCTGTTTTGTGACAGTACAATACTGTCTTGATGATTACTGCTTTGTAGTGTAGCTTGAAGTCTGGGATTGTGATGCCTCCTGCTTTGGTTTTCTTTTTCAAGATCGCTTTGGCTATTCGAGGTCTTTTCTGGTTCCATACAAATTTTAGGATTATTTGTTCTAGCTCTGTGAAGAATGCTGGTGTTGTTTTGATAGGGATTACACTGAATATGTAGATTGCTTTGGGTAGTATTGACATTTTAACAATATTTGTTCTTCCTATCCAGGAGCATAGAATCTTTTTTCCATTTTTTTTTTTGTGTCTTCTTCAATTTCTTTCATTAGCTTTCTATAGTTATCAGTGTATATATTTTTCACCTCTTTGGTTAGATTGATTCCTAGGTATTTTATGGTTTTTGGTGCAATTGTAAATGGGATCGATTCCTTGATTTCTTTTTCTGTTGCTTCATTGTTGGTGTATAGGAATGCAACTGATTTCTATGTATTGATTTTATATCCTGCGACTTTGCTGAATTAATGAATACATTCTAGCAGTTTTTTGGTGGAATATTTTAGGTTTTTATATAGAGTACCATGTCATCTGTGAAGAGTGAACGTTTGACCTCCTCCTAGCTGATTTGGATGCCTTTTATTTCTTTGTGTTGTCTGATTGAAGAGGCTAAGACTTCCAATATTATATTGAATAACACTGGTGAGAGTGGACTTCCCTGTCTTGTTCCTGACCTTAGGGAAAAGCTCTGTTTTTCTCTATTGAGGATGATATTAGCATTGGGTCTTTCATATATGGCTTTTATGATCTTGAGGTATGATCTTTCTATCCCTACTTTCTTGAAGGTTTTTATCAAGAAAGGATGCTGTATTTTGTCAAATGCTTTCTCTGCATCTATCAAGAGATCATATGGTTCTTGTTCTTTCTTTTATTGATGTGATGAATCACATTGATTATTTTGCAGATATTGAACCAGCCCTGCATCCCAGGTATAAATCCCACTTGATCGTGGGGGAATAATTTTTTTAATGTATTGTTGGATCCAGTTCACTAATATCTTGTTGAGGATTTTTGCATTCGTGTTCATCAGGGAAATTGATCTGTAGTTCTCCTTTTTAGT
Source organism: Prionailurus viverrinus (assembly GCF_022837055.1). Classification (NCBI taxonomy): domain Eukaryota; kingdom Metazoa; phylum Chordata; class Mammalia; order Carnivora; family Felidae; genus Prionailurus; species Prionailurus viverrinus. The sequence continues at coordinate 14,646,097 of NC_062577.1, forward strand.
GGGGTCTCTGTCTGGTTTTGGAATCAAGGTAATAGTGGCTTCATAGAGTTTGGAAGTTTTCCTTCCATTTCTATTTTTTGGAACAGCTTCAAGAGAATAGGTGTTAACTCTTCCTTAAATGTTTGGAAGAATTCCCCTGGAAAGCCATCTGGCCCTAGACTCTTGGTTTTTGGGAGATTTTTGATTACTAATTCAATTTCTTTACTGGTTATGGGTCTGTTCAAATTTTCTATTTTTTCCTGTTTCAGTTTTGGTAGTATATATGTTTCTAGGAATTTGTCCATTTCTTCCAGATTGCCCATTTTATTGGCATATAATTGCTCATAATATTCTCTTATTATTGTTTTTATTTCTGCTGTGTTGGTTGTGATCTCTCCTCTTTCATTCTTGATTTTCATTTATTTGTGTCCTTTCCTTTTTCTTTTTGATCAAACTGGCTAGTGGTTTATCAATTTTGTTAATTCTTTCAAAGAACCAGCTTCTGGTTTCATTGATCTGTTCTACTGGTTTTTGTTTGTTTGTTTGTTTGTTTGTTTTGGTTTTGATAGCATTAATTTCTGCTCTAATCTTTGTTATTTCCTGTCTTCTGCTGGTTTTTGGTTTTATTTGCTGTTTTTTTTCCAGCTCTTTAAGGCGTAAGGTTGGGTTGTATATCTGAGATCTTTCTTCCTTCTTTAGGAAGGCCTGGATTGCTATATACCTTCCTCTTATGACTGCCTTTGCTGCATCCCAGAGGTTTTGGGTTGTGGTGTTATCATTTTCATTGGCTTCCATGAACTTTTTAATTTCCTCTTTAACTCCTTGGTTAGCCTATTCATTCTTTAGTGGGATGTTCTTTAGTCTCTAAGTATTTGTTACCTTTCCAAATTTTTTCTGTGGTTGATTTTGAGTTTCATAGCGTTGTGGTCTGAAAATATACACGGTATGATCTCAATCTTTTTGTACTTTCTGAGGGCTGATTTGTGTCCCGGTATGTGGTCTATTCTGGAGAATGTTCCATGTGCATTGGAGAAGAATGTATATTCCTCTGCTTTAGGATGAAATGTTCTGAAGATATCTGTTAAGTCCATCTGGTCCAGTGTGTCATTCAAAGCCATTCTTTCCTTGTTGATCTTTTGATTAGATTATCTGTCCATTGCTGTGAGTGGGGTGTTGAAGTCCCCTACTATTATGGTATTACTGTCAATGAGTTTCTTTATGTTTGTGATTAATTGATTTGTATATTTGGGTGCTTTCACATTTGGCACATAAATGTTTACCATTGTTATGTATTCTTGGTGGACAGACCCCTTAATTATGATATAGTGCCCTTCTTCATTTCTTGATACAGTCTTTAAAGTCTAGATGGTCTGATATAAGTATGGCTACTCTGGCTTTCTTTTGCTGACCATTAGCATGATAGATGGTTCTCCATCCCCTTACTTTCAATCTGAAGGTGTCTTTAGGTCTAATGTGGGTCTCTTGTAAACAGCATATAGATGGATCTTATTTTCTTATCCTTTCTGTTACCCTATGCCTTTTGATTGGAGCATTTAGTCCCTTGACGTTTAGAATGAGTACTGAAAGATATGAATTTATTGTCATTATGTTGTTTGTAGAGTTGGAGTTTTGGGTGGTGTTCTCTGGTCCTTTCTAATCTTTGTTGCTTTTGTTGTTATATTTATTTATTTATTTATTTATTTATTTAATCTTTTCTCCCCTCAGAGAGTCCCTTTAACATTTGTTGTAGGGCTGGTTTAGTGGTCACAGACTCCTTTAATTTTTGTTTGGCTGGGAAACTTTTAATCTCTCCTTCTATTTTGAATGATAGCCTTACTGGATAAAGAATTCTTGGCTGCATATTTTTCTGATTCAGCACATTGAATAAATATATCCTGCCACTCCGTTCTGGCCTGCCAAGTTTCTGTGGATAGGTCTGTTGCAAACCTGGTCTGTCTTCTCTGGTAGGTTAAGGGCTTTTTTTCCCCTTGCTGCTTTCATGATTCTTTCCTTCCCTGAGTATTTTGTGAATTTGACTCTGATATGCCTTGTTGATGGTCAGTTTTTGTTGAATCTAATGGGAGTCCTCTGTGCTTCTTGGATTTTGATGTCTTTGTCTTTCCCCAGGTTAGGAAAGTTTTCTGTTATGATTTGCTCACATAACCCTTCTACCCCTATTTCTCTCTCTTCATCTTCTGGGACCCCTAGGATTCTGATGTTGTTCCTTTTTAGTGAGTCACTGATTTCTCTAATTCTTTAATTTTTTTTTTAACATTTATTTTTGAGACAGAGAGAGACAGAGCATGAACGGGGGAGGGTCAGAGAGGGAGACACAGAATCTGAAACAAGCTCCAGGCTCTGAGCCATCAGCCCAGAGCCCGACGCGGGGCTCGAACTCACGGACTGCGAGATCATGACCTGAGCCGAAGTCGGACGCTTAACCAACCGAGCCACCTAGGTGCCCCTCATTTCTCTAATTTTTAAATCGTGCTCTTTTGCCTTAATCTCCCCTTTTTTTCTGTTTCATTATTCTCTATAAGTTTGTCTTCTATATTGCTGATTCTCTTCTGCATCATCCATCCTTGCCACCGTGGCATCTATTCGAGATTGCAGCTCAGTTATAGCCTTTTTTGTTTCATCTTGACTAGTTTTTACTTCTTTTATCTCCACAGAAAGGGATTCTAATCTATTTTCGACTCCAGCTAGTATTCTTATTATCGTGATTCTAAATTCTGGTTCAGACATCTTGCTTGTATCTGTGTTGGTTAAGTGCCTGGCTGTCGTTTCTTCCTGCTCTTTCTTTTGTGGTGAATTCCTTCACTTCGTCATTTTGAAGGGAGAAAAGGAATTAATGAGGTAAAAAAATTAAAATAAAAAATATTGAAAGAAAAAAGGAAAAAAAACTCAAACGCAAAAAAAAAAAATCAAATAAATGATGCTAGATCCTAGGTGTGTTTTTGTCTCGGTGTTGAAAGTGGCTTGATGGATTAGAAAAAAAAAGGGAAAGAAAAGAAAAAAAAAGGAAATCGTTAGAAAATTTGAAAAAATGAATACACTGAAGTAGACTAAAATGAAATGATAGAAGTAAAATAGAAATGAAAAATTTACACAAGAGTAAACAATAAGTAGAAAAAAATTAAAGAAAAATATTTTTAATAAAAATTGAAAATAAAAATGAGTTTTTTCTTTTTCTGTATTAAAGAAAAAGAAGAAGAGAAAAAAGAAAAAAGAAAAAGAAAGAAAACTGAATAGATGGACCAGCGAACAGACTGAAATAAGACTCAAATTACTTTGTTTTCCCCTAGAAGTTGAACTATGAAGCACCTTATAGTCCATAAAATAAGTAGGTGGAGAGCCGTGTTCCTGAAGAGCGAGGTTGGCCCAGTTGGGCGGGGCTTAGGGTAACGGCTCCGTTCTCCATTAGATGGTGCTGCTTAGCTTCCTGGGGTGGGTTGTTGTGGCGCTTGTAGGTGCGTATGCGCATGCGCGGGGATGGTGACAATGGAGTCACCCAGCTACCCGGTCTCGTGTCGGAATCCTGCTCTCCCCGGTCGGCAATCACGCACCCGTCCTTTGTCTTCGGCTTCTGTCTACTCCCCGCTTTTACACTGTCTGTGACCAAACGGCACCTTCCTCCTGAGTTTTGTCTCAGATGCGGCCGTTTTTCCCAACCCGTTATTTCTGAGGGACTGTGGCTTTGATCCGTTCTGCCCGTCTGCGGGAGGGTCTCACTGAGCCACGTTTGGGTGCTGGCCGCACCTGGGAACGTTCGTGGGACTGTGCTGCTGCCGACGCCCAGAGACTGAGGCCGGGTGCCAGCCCACCCCAGAGAAAGTTCGCGAGCTAGTGTAGCAGCAGCGTTTCGGGGATTATGGAAAATCACAACACGCGTCTGGCACCAGGCTTCACCCTTAGTGACATTGTTCCAGCACCAGCGAATGTGGTTGTTCTCCCAGGTCCACTGGCGCCTTGCCTTTGGGGACCCACATAGCTTCTACCAGGTGTCCTCCCAGCAGGGGAACCGCCTCTCCCGTGTGGCCCGAAGACCCCCGGACTCCACTCTGCTCCTGGGGATTTGCCCTTCCCGCCCCAGCACCGCCAGGTATGGAGCTGTGGCATTTCAGCCTCTGCGCTCCCTCTGTTTACAGTCTTAATGGAATTTAAACCCTCTCCTCTCTCCTTTCTCCTTTTTGCCTTTTTAATTCAGTCCCTGTGGCTGTTTCCACTTTTCCACTTTCTCTCCAGCTGCTTTTGGGGGGGGTGCTTTGCCTGTATCCCCCCGCCCCCATCTCCGTCCTCTCTCCGCACACAACAGTGGCCCCCTGCCCTCCGCAGGTTCTGTCTCCCCCAGTTCACCTTTCCGCACCACATACCTGCTGAGTTCTGTGGTTCAGGTTGTGCAGATTGTTGTGTTAATCCTCAGATCCGTTTTCTAGGTGTGCAGGACAGTTTAGTGTTGGTCTGGCTGTATTTCATGGACGTGAGACACACAAAAAACTTCCATGCTATTCTGCCATCTTGGCTCCTCCTCCTTTTTAAAAAAGTTTTTAAATGTTTATTTCTGAGAGAGAGAAAGAGCATAAGCGGGGGAGGAGCAGAGACAGAAAGAGGGAGATACCAAATCCAGAGCAGGCTCCAGACTGTGCTGTCAGCACAGAGCCTGATGTGGGGCTCAAACTCATGAACTGTGAGATCATGACCTGAGAAGTCAGAAGCTTAACCGACTGAGCCACCCAGGCACCCTTGGTGTCTTTATAATAGTAGGATGCCCTTCAAGAAAAGATAAGGGCCTGAGAAGCGCTGGAAAATGTTTTAAGAGAGCTCTTCATCCATTTAACAAACATTTATTGAGCACCTAATACATGCCCCACACTGTGTTAGGTATTAGGATTCAGTGAGGAAAGCTAAAGACATGGTTTCGGTAACATGGGGCCTTGTATATTCCAAGGAAGTTGTTATTATTGAGGGATCATGTCATAAAGGACAAATAAGCAAATTTCAACTTAGGTTGCTTAGTTGGCTGAAATAGGAGCATGCATTTGAATTATGTTTATCTCAATGTCTCAGGCCCTCCTACCCCTCCCAACCTTTGTCTCAAGCTTGTCCATCCTATGACACCTAAAATAGCCTTTGAATAAATAGATTTCTTTTCCAGCGAAAGCTAATTCGATAATTCACTTTTGGATTCCTGAAGGTACTTATTTGAGTCTACTCTCCATATAGCCAAAAAGAGTATTCATTAACATTTGGGAGCCCAGTCTGGGGAAAATTCAATTAAAAAGGTATTCTTTATATTTTTTAATCTAAGAATTCTCTTCTAGGCCCCCCAGGTTACTTGCTGAGCTCTGCTAATCTATACTGTTTCATTAGTATTTATGAGCCTCTCATTGTTAGCATTTCCAGGAAACAATCAAATATCTCCTTGGTGGTATGAATTAAAAGTTTGAGCTTCCACAGAATGTTTTGTAAAAGGAGCCAGACTTCGGGCCCTTAGAAATGCTCTCTGGGAGGCACCATTATTTTGTTGGATCTCAAGTATTGCTGACACTGTTTGAAAGATAATTCATCCATTCTTATAAAACCAACAACAGGCATTAACCAAACACGATTGTTTGATGATTGTTGTTATGAGGGTTGGTGAGAGGAAAAAGAAGGGGGGAAAGTTACTTTCAGTTTCCTTAAAACCAAAAATTATTCATCTTTATATCCTCCATAGTATCTCACTGGAGAGAGAGTCATTCATTCATTCTTTCTCCCAAGAAGCTTCGATCTGTCCATGTTGATGGCTAACAATGATCCCAGAGCCAGGAGACCTGGGTTTGAGCCCTGGGTCAATGTGTGTAACCTTGGTGAGTTACCGAACCTTAGCTACAAAATGAAGTTAATGAGCTTCCCTCGTAATGATGTGGTGAGGATTAAAAGAGCTCAATACATTTAATGCATTTTGTAAACTGTAAAATACTATAGAACATAATGTATGAAATAGTGAGTTATCTCCAGATAGCAATGGATTAATTCTAGCCTTGAGCTTTCCTTTTCCCCCCCTTACCTCCATACCCAATCCTCATCACCAAAGAACCATGGGCCCCCACCCCATCCAGATGAAGAGAACTTCACAGGTAACCTTGCTGCTTATGGCGGTCAGCAGGTCTGCAGCTGTAATTCTAGACTCTGGCATCTGTCAAGAGGGATGGAGAAGAGTTCTTTGAGGGAATCTGTTGGTGTCTAGAGGATTATTGGTCTCATAAAGTAAGGCCTGGGGAAAATACCTAGCCCTCGGTGGGCCCAACCCCTCTCCCTGTCTTTGGAATCCCTGGAAGTGTACAGGGATGGGTCTTTCCACAGAGAGATCTGATCCATCCCTGAGAGCCAAGAGCCTGGTTTTCCTTCTGGAGCTCCCCAGCAGGGGGCAGAGCATGCTACTTTGCATTTAGTTTCTCTTTGTTCCTGATTGTTAGATGACATAATACATGTAAAGCTGTAGAATAGTGTCTGTGGGGTAGTAGATGCTTTCTAGAAATGTTAATGATAAAGATCATGATAGTACCCAGTTAAAATCCCTAAGAGCAACTCCACAGTGACCTCCAAATGGTCCAATTTTTTTGCCTCCTTTAAGGGGTAGGGTGAGGTGGGAGGTTCAGGTTTCTCTCAGAACCTTAAAAGATTCCTCTGCTCAGCTGCTGACTCCAGGGTGTGCATGGCGGGGGGGGGGGGCGTCTTATAATTGAAAGTTGGCAGCAAAGACCTGTCCTTGGCCTTTCCTCAAATGCTTCCATTGACTTTTCTACCTCATGCTGTGGATATCACTGTGTTGCTTTAACTCTTCACCCAAGGATGGACTTCTAGCCAGGCTGGCTGCTTAAGAGTCACCTAGGGCATTAGTTAAGTGCAGATTCCTGAGCCCTGCTCCTGGAGACACTGACGCAGTAGATCTAGGGTGAGCCCTGGAATTTATGCTTGTAACAAATAGCCCAACAGTTTCTGGACAATTGTCAGGTTTAAAAGCTGTTGTATAAGCAAGTTGTTGCATCAGCATAGGAGCCTTGTGTTGAATGAAGGAATGGGTCATGGGTGAGAGGAGGTGGAGGCGAGGTTTATGTTTGTGGACAGCAGCACGGTGGGTCTGCTGTGGGGGGGCCTCTTTAGGCATTACCTCTTGCTCTCGTGTATTCAGAGCATCTGGGCCAAGACTGCTTTCCCAGAGGTCACAATTCAATGCGGTAAACATTCATTGAACACCCACTATGTCACCAGCCCTGAGCGCTTTCCAGTTGAGCAAAGAGGAGAGAGAAAAATAGCAGAAGTATAATGTGATGAATCCTGTGGTCAAGTTCTGTGTAAAGGGACATGAAGACAGCCCAGGGGAAGGAGTAAACAATTTGGTCTAGAGAGGGTTACAGGAAAGAAATGAAAAGGAAATTATAATCAGGGCAGGTGTCTGCTCAGTGATTCCTTCAACGACTATGTATGGAGCACCTGTTTCATGCCGAGAACTGTGTTGGGTCCTGGGTGACCGGGAACAAGCGAACTGGGTCCCTGTTCGGGTGCTCAAATCTAGTGTGGGAAGCAAACACTCATCAAAAAACCCCACATACAGGTGTGAAAATAGCATACGGGAAGTGTGACAGAGTAGAAGCCCATGATGCTTTCAAGGAGGTGGGGCAGGCTCTGGGTGGGGAGGATTCAACCATGATCTGAGCAAAAACATGGTCAATTACAAGAGCAACACATGGTCAGGGTGTCTATAAAGTCTTGAAACAGAGTAAACTCATTTAAAGCATCTTCAAGTACTATGCTTGCTAGGTTTTTCTTCAACCCTCAGCTACCTTTGCAGGTGAAGTGTCTCTAAATTGGAAGCCATGAGTTCAGTTGCTAATGAGTTATAAAGTGTCCCCCAAAAGTCTAGAAGTATGTGTATTTCTAGGGAAATATGTGTTTTGTGCCTTTTCTCAGTCAAACAGTTGGAGCCACTGCTTCTTCTGAAAAGGACGCTAAATGACAGTGTGGCTGAAGTCAGCAGCAGTGAGTGGGGGTGACAGTGGGGTGATGTGAGGCCCACGAAGGCAGGCGGCCCCCACACCCACAGGGCTTGTAAGCTGTGTTAGTGGCTGGTGTATGCTGCAAGAGCCTTGGGGGGTAAGCAAACGAGGGGACATAATCCATATGTGTTCTGCAAAGAAGAGTATTGCTGAGGTGAGAGGGGACAGGCTGGCAGGGACAAGAGTGGGAGGCAAGATTACAGTTGTTCAGGGAAAATGGCAGCAGGGATGAGGGCGAGGGTGGTGGCGGAGGGAGGGACAGGTGGCCTGACTGGGGCATTCTCCTATGGACGGTGGGAGAACTCTTGGGCAGAGGGGCATGAGGAGGTGTCCCAGGCCGTGCTCTGCTTTTCCACGCCCACCCCTAGTCCCTGGTCAGGTCTCCGAGTCTGCCGCGTTTTATTGTTTTCAATATGGGAACCTCATCGGTCTCTGCCTGACTCCCTGCCATTTCTCCTGGAGGTTTAGAACATCTTATTAAGTCCCAGCCTCTCCAACCCTGCCTGCCCAAACCTTGCCCCTGCAGTTCTTGCAAAAGCCCTATGGTTACAATAATGTCACACACTTCAGAAACCAAGGTGTGCTGGCAGCGAGGGCACTGAGTAGAACCTCAGTCAGTAGTTATTAACTCTGCTGCTCTGGGTACAGATTTTCTTGACGGTTCTCCCCGTGCTCACCTGGCATGCTCAGATGCCTTCTAATAGATTTAAGTACTGTTTTGTAAAAAAAATGGTCAGATCACAGCAATAATCTGCTAGTGGAGAATTGCGCTTATAACTTAAACGTGGTTCCAGGCATGATGAAACAGATATCTGTATTTTCCCCAGTGTAATTAATGGCTTCAAGTACCTAGTTCTGATGCAAAGTTGGAGGCTCTTTTCTTCCCCCAACATATACATTTATGGTATGTAACTAGATATTAAGTATTAGAAGAAAATAGATAGTATTTTTCCTCAGAATCAATGTTATAATTATGGGTGCAATTTTGAACAAGGGCACACATAGGTCATCAATATAAAAATGATTAAGGCACTATGATTATTAGAAATGATAAAATCATGCTTTATCATATAGACATTCTGAACTGGAAGAATCCAGATATGGGTCATTTGGTTGGGTATCCTCACTTTATTGGTAAGGCATGTGGGACCAAAAGGGGCTGTGATTTGCTGGAGGTCACACAGCTGACAACTGGTGGAATCAGGGCCTGATCAATGTCTTCTGACTCCCAGCATCCCCTCCTGCCAAGGTCTCCCTTACAAAAGTCTTCACGAATAAGCATTAAGGCAGCTCTTGGCAACATGCCCACCATATCCTCGTCCTGGGCTGAGGCTAGACTACCCTTCTCAGCCCCCTTAAATAGTCGTGGGACCAGGTGACTGAGTTGTGGCCAAGGGAACGTGGGTCTGGCTCCTGAAACCTGTCCCAACATCCTCCACGTTCACTCTGCTTGTTCACTGGCTGGCTAGGTGCAAAGGACCCAGCAGAGGACTCCAAGGCTGCTGGGATGGTACAGGAGAAGGTGTTTTGGAATGACCATGAGCAGAACACCCCTACTGACCACACTGAACAGTAGAGTAAGTGAGAAATAACCTTTGTTGGGTAAAGCCATTGATTTTGAAGATTGTTGGCTAAACCTGTTAGCCTATCCTGACTAATACGAGTGAAAAAAAGGTAGCGTTGGGGTAATGATTATAACAAATATTCAGTGAGGTCAACAACTCTCCTGGAGAGTTTGCAGCTTTGACCAGAAAGGAGTTTAGCCAAGCACTTCAGAGTGCTGGTTCTGGGACCAGATACCCTGTGTTCAGATCCTGGCTCTGCTACCCACTGACTGTGCCATACTGGGAAGGTTACTTTCTGGGCCTCAGTGTTCTCATCTGTCAAATGGAGTTCACAATAGTAGGTTGTTGTGAAATCTAAGTGAATCAGTAGAGGTAGATAGAGCCTCTCAGAACTGAGCCTGGTGATAAATGTGAGTCCTTATTTTTCGACCCCAAACCAAAGGCTGGCCAAAAGAAACATCTCTCAGCTCCTCAGCTAATAATGATTTTGTCTGCCTTTTTAGAATTGGGAATGGTTCTGAAGTTATGACTTTGACTATATAGGTCTCCTTTAAGAGGCATTTCTCTCCCCCTCTTTTCTCTAGTTTTCCTGTAGTAAAGAGATTTTTTTTAGAGATTTAAAGAGATTTTTTTTAATGTTTATTTATTTTTGAGAAAGAGAGACAGAGCACAAGTGGGGGAGGGGTAGAGAGAGAGGGAGACACAGAATCTGAAGCAGGCTCCAGGCTCCAGCCCCAAAGCGGGGCTCAAACTCACGAACCACGAGATCATAACCTAAGCCAAAGTTGGACACTTAACTGACTGAGCCACCCAGGTGCCCTAAGATATTCTTTCTAACTTATTCCACTCATCCTTCTTTTTCAAAGAAACCATTTCAGAATTAAAATATGCACAGGCATCACTCAGAAGCAGCATCATAAGGATGTGGATACAGTCTATTCACTCTCTCTCCATGGATCCCACCTCATGGGGCAGAGTGGGATGCAAACCTCCTTCCTCACCCCCACACCAAACCGTCCTTCATCTCTTCCCTCTTTCTTTCCTTCTGCCAGTGTATTTAATGAGCTCCTGGCATATTCTAGTCCTAGGCACCATGTTCCTAGGCACTGTGGATACGGTCATGAATAACTCAGATACGGTCAAGCTATTTACTTTCCATGAGGAGAAGGGCAAAGTATGTTGTTAGTACTTTAAGGAAATAATTGGCCTGGCCTGTGTGGAGGTGACTTTGAATGGAGATCTGAAGAATGGCAAGGATCCAGTTGTGTGCAGAGCTTAGGAAAGGGCCTTCTGAGGGGCAGGACAGCAGGGTTAAGGCTCTGAAGGGGGAAGAGCTCAGCTGACCCCAGTAGAGGAGGAGGCCGGTGCCCGGGGGCCTGTGAGCACCCAAGGTGAGGCATGGATTAAGCTGGGCAGCCCTGGCAGTGAGTACAGAGGACAAAAGGTGGAGAAGAAAAGAAAGGGACCTGAAAAGTTCAGACGCCCTTTTCTTTGTCCCCATTGTTGTCACATTTGTCCAGTTTCTCCTTCCTCCAATTCATCTTTCCAAAGTCTGGAAGTGGTCATGTCCCCCTGCTTAGCCCCTCATTGACTCTTCATCGCTTGCAGGATAATCATAACTCCTTCGCCTCCTATCATCCCAGGCTCATCTCCTACCACCGCCCTTATTACTACATTTTCCAGAATTCTCCCCAACATTGCTACTCCCTCCCATTGTTATGCTTCGGCACATGCTGTTCTGTCTGCCTGGAATGTCTTCTCACCTTCTTCCCTCTGTCCATTCACGGGAGAGCTCCTTGTCCCTCAAGCCTCCTCTGTGGGGGAGGGCCTTCTGGAACTATCAGCTCTCCACTCCCAAGCTTCCCCACAGCAATTTCTTTCTCTTCTGAGTTCTCACAGGGCCAATATCCTCCCATAGTTCTTATATTACTATATTATAATTATTTGGGTTTTTTTTTGAGAAAATTATAAGAATACAGAAAAGTACAAAAAGTCATATGTAATAATATTTTATATGCATATATTAATATATATGGTACTTGTTGACTCTTTTCTCTCACATTCACTGCAAGCTCCTGTATGGCAGGGATTCATACTCATCTGTGTAATCTCACACCGTCATTCAATGTCTATCACACAATAGGTGCTAATAAATATTGGTGAATGAATGATGTCTTTCAATGCTCAGGCTTAGCAGGAGACTGACCGTATCCATGGTTCTCCCAGGTAAGGGTGGAATTGTGTCGCCTTCCTCACGTTTTTACGTTGAAGTCCTTACCCCCAGTATCTCAGAACGTGACCTTAGTTGGACACAGCATTGTTGCAGATGTAATTAGTGAAGATGAGGTCAGGCTGGAGTGAAATGGGCCCAGAATCTAATGTGACTGGTGTCCTCCATAAAAAGGGGAAGTTTGGACATTGAGACAGACATGCACAGAGGAAAGACACCAGGAAGAGACAGAGAGAGAAGATGGCCATTTACAAGCCAAGGAAAGAGGCCTGCAACCCATCCTTCCTTCGTGGCCTTCAGAAGAATCTGACCTTGCCAACCTCTTGATTTCAGACTTCTTGCCTCCAGAACAACATGAGACAGATACATTTCTCCTGCGTAGGCCACCCAGCTTGTGTGTTGCTATGGCAGCCCCAGGAGGTTAAGAGGTCCCTTTTGCTTCACCCCCCACTTCTTCATCAGCTGGTCCTATGAGCTCTGTCTCCAAAATATGTGTCCAATCCTGTCACTTCTCCCCATTCCAAGACGAGGTCAACATCATCTCTCACCTGGATTACCGCGACAGCTGCCCACCAGTGTCTGGTTCTCTGCTTCTGTCTCTACAGGCTGCTCTCTTCACACACGCCAGATGATATCACCCCCCAGCCTCACACCTCCACTCCCCGCCTGGCTTCCCAAGGCCTGCAGAGTAAAGTCTAAACCCTTAACATATCCCACAAGTGCCTCCTTCATCTGGCCCTGCCTCCTCTAATCTCATTTTGTACCCCCTTCTCACTCACAGGTCCTGGATGCACCTTACTTTAGGACTGTCCACTCCCCTCATGAACTTCTTTGCCCCTTTGGTACATTTGTTCTCAGATCTTGGTGTGATTGACCACTTCATAACACTCAGGGCTTACCTCAAATGCATTTCCAGTCAAGTGTAACCTCAGCAGGAGGCTTTTTTAACTAAGAAGCCCAACCCCCAATCAACCTCTACCACACCATCCTGTCTTACTGCCTTTGTAGTGTTTCCCACTCCTAAATTTCTCATTCAATATATGATGCTCTGGTCACTTTATTTACACATTTATTGACTGCCTTCCTGCATTAGAAATGAGCCTAATGAGAATAGGGCCCTTGCCTGTCTTATTCTGTTTGGATGCTCAGAGTTTGGCATGTAGTTGAATGAATGAATGAAGTCATGCCGGCTAACCCAAGTGTCCCAAAGGAAAAGAGAGTTTGAAAAAAATGTTAATCACTCAGCCCTGGTCATTAGGGAGAGAGACAAGGAGCAATGAAGAGCATAGAAACATGACCATCAGTCACATCTGTGGCCAGACTTTGATGACAATTACCCACCATTTAGCCCACAATCCAGCCACATTCTCCAGCCAACTAACTCATTTAAGGAGGAAATAATGATCAAGAAAATTTCATATCACTGAAAGCAGTTGGGAATGTGTGTGGGGGGTGTGCTTTATCAGCTCCTATATTATCACCTACTTTCCTTTTGCTTAGTTACAAAGAGCTCATTGTAGCTGGGACTTTCTGATAACAAGGGATCCTTTCCTAATTACTATATGCTCTATTTCAGGTTCAGCAGAAAAGACAATTAAAAAGCTCCATTTCACTCCAGGTTCAAATGAGTCAATCTTTCAATCAATCAAGTATTAATTAAGCGATGCCAGGAAATACAGGGGAGATAGAAGACATTCTCTCTCTACTCAAAGATGATACCAAGGAAATAATTAGAAAATAATTTAAGAACAATGAAAAGAGCTTAAAAAGGTTTTCATTTGGGCTTTCTCTGGCTTTCTGTTAGGGAATGCCTGGAATCTTTAGCCCCTTTATTCTCGTTTGCTCTTTCTCTTCCCTCTTTCCTTCTTTTTCTCTCTTCTCATGGCTAATTACACTGTCTCCAAAGGGTCCATGCTGTAGACCCCTAATTAGTCTTTTTCAGTCACCCCTTAGGATTAGATACCAGCAGTTCTGTCTCTCTGATTCTCTGAAAATTCCAACTGTGTTAAATGGATTGAATATCATATCTCCAGCCTGTTAGCAAGTCAACAAATTCCTACATATTCATGTCCTTGAGATCACAAGGGAATTTTATGATTTTTCTTCCCCTAAACTAGAAAACAGACAGAGAAGGATTTTGCCCTCCTCTGTGAGGATTCCACTGGTGTGGAGTCTGGACGGCATTCACTTAAGTTCTTTGATCTTGGTGTTTTCTTCTGTAAACAGAGATGTTAGCACATTTCTCAGAGGGTTAGACATTTTTATCCACTGTGCTACATCATCTTACCTTCCATACCTAGCACAGTGCCTGGTAGACAGTGGGCTGGCAATAAGTATTTGTGGAATGGATGAGTGAATGAATGAATGAGTGAATGAGTGAATGAATGAATTGTTGGGAGCAATAAGATATCATGTGTGCAAAGCATGTAGTCCTAAGCACACTTCACACAGGCAACAGATCACCTTAAACCTTAAATTGCCTTGAGAACCATGCAGCTCTGTATTTATGATACTATTCATATTGTGTGAAATATGAAAAACATCTCTGTGTTAAAGACTTATTTTGGAGGTGCCTGGGTGGCTCAGTCGGTTAAGTGTCTGACTTCGGCTTAGGTCATGATCTTGTGGCTGGTGGGTTCAAGCCCCACGTCAGGCTCTGTGCTGACAGCCCGGAGCCTGGAGCCTGCTTTGGATTCTGTGTCTCCCTCTCTCTCTACCCCTCCCCCGCTTGTGTTCTCTCTCTCTCTCTCTTTCTTTCTCTCTTAAAAAAAAAAAAAAAAGACTTATTTTGTTCTAACCAGAGGTTGGTCAATTTTTCCCTGAATGGATTTAAGAAGCGAGTTAGCTTTAGATTTAGTTAGATTTAGATTCCTGAAGAATCGGGGCAGACACATTCACCTTCTTCCTGCTTTCTTGAGAGTTTGATTTCCATTCATTTCCAGCTGCATCTCCCACTTTCAGCCTTTCTGACCTCCTGGATCTAGTTTCTTAGGGGTGCCTTGTTTTGTCCATCACTATCAACTTTCACCTGCTCATTCAGCTAGAATGCTCACTTGTTTTTCTTTAACTGGCCTCTTTTGACATAGATACTTTAGGAGGCCAAAGCTGCAAAACAGAGGGCTGGCAAAATGTCTTATCACCTTTCACAGAAACAGGGGGTGATCTGTTGTATCAAAAAGTCACCGTGTCTTATATTCTAAGTGCCGCGACTCTGGAGGTGGGTCTTTTCATCCTCAGGACACAGATGAAAAAACTGAGTCTATCAGGGATTAAGTAATTTGCCAAAGGCTACAGAGCTACTAAAGTCAGAAGAGGTTGGACTCTGGTCCTATCTGAGTGTGAGAGGATCCTGCACGTGACCACAAGGCTGTACGGCTGCCATCCTCAGGTGACGCCTTCCACCTCTGGACATTCTCTTCTCAGCCGAGGGGGTGTTTACCGAATCAGTCATCCACCAAATGTTTGAAAGCCTGCCATGTGTGTCACACCCTATGGGTACACCCTTGACTGATTAAGATG